>NW_005841876.1:2848628-2877923 GCF_000455745.1 Alligator sinensis
TAGGGTTGGAAGGGACCGCAATAGATCATTGAGTCCGACCCCCTGCATAGGCAGGAAAGAGTGCTGGGTCTAGATGGCCCCAGCTAGATGCATATCCAACCTCCTCTTGAAGACCCCCAGGGTAAGGGAGAGCACCACCTTCCTTGGGAGCCCGTTCTAGACCTTGGCCACTCTAACTGTGAGGAAGTTCTTCCTAATGTCTTGTCTAAATCTGCTCTCTGCTAGCTTGTGGCCATTATTTCTTGTAACCCCCAGGGGCGCCTTGGTGAATAAAACCTCACCAATTCCCTTCTGTGCCCCCGTGATGAACTCTCCAGGCCTATCCGGCAGAGTCTTGTGCCGTGCTTCCATTACCTGAAAGGTACAATGGAGACCAGCAGCATTTCAGGGGATTTCTTATTCAAAGCCACCTTTTGTTCCTAGCCCAACTTGAAACCTACTGCAGGGATCAGGAAAGGTGAGCCTTGTTATAAGTTTCCTGACATTGGACGCTCTGAATTGGGTCTCCCCACCAGTGGAGAACAACAACCCCGTCTTCCAGGACCTGGAGGCATTCCTTCAAGAATGCCCCACAATGTTTGATGGCCTCCTCTGGGCCCAGACAGCAGAAGCCAATTAAAGAAACTTTGTCAGGGGCAGAGTACACCACCTTCATGAAGTCCAGGAGGAATTAAAACAACATCTAGAAAAGACAGAGACATATAAGCAGCAGGAAAACCAACATCAACAGCCAGGGCCCACCTACCCTGTGGGACAGAAAGTGTGGTTGTCAGCTGAACACCTTCACACAGACCGGCCTTCATGGAAGCTAGACTGCCACTTCCTTGGCCTCTTCTGCACAACCCACCAAATCAACCTAGTAATATCTGAACTACAACTTCCCTGGACGCTAAAGAGCCAAGTGATATTCCACGTTTCACTACTCAAGGCACAAACCCTCTGGCTTGCGTTCTGACTCCATTCTCTGCCTGGTATCCCAGCTTCTCCATCCACCTTGTTCTCTGACTCCATTCTCTCTGCTTGATCTCCTGGCTTATTTACTCAGCTTTTCCCTAAATTCTGCTCTTGGAATGATTTCCTGGCTTCCTGACTTTGATTGTGCTTCGATTCTGCCTGCTCCTCCTGTCCCTGGTTGGAGCCTCAATCCTCAAATGTCCCCAGACCTAGCTGTCTATGACACAACATGACCAGGAGTGAAAAAACAATCATACATATAAACAACATACTTGGAAATGAGACCCTGGTGTGTATCCTCTAAGTTGATGTTTTGTGTTCTGTTAGGCAGTTGAGCTAGCAGATGCTGCCACAAGTTTGCAGATACAAAATTATTATAGGTATAATTTGCATCCTTTGTGCGTCCAAAAAGAAAGATGGGCCTTGTGCGTATTTAGGCTTGTATTTAAAAGCATGTCACAAACTATTAACCCATGTACACATACCTTGTGCACATAAATAGTCTGGGTTCATGCAAGTATTTTAATCAGCTTCAAGTCAAGTCTACAAATTCATCCCATTCCAGAAGCACAGAGGGAATGGTGATCCACCCCTGAGAAGCATACCCATGTGTTCTCCTGATTTAGAGGAAATCCCTGGGTGATATAAAGATCCACAGCCAGATTTCCACTACCCACTCTTCATGCTGGGGGGTTGCTGGGGTGGAGTAGGTTAATGGAAACAGAAGGGAATACAGACAAATTAAGATACACCTGGGATCATCAGCCGGTTCAGTGATCCCTAGGGCTGATCTATATTAGGAAGAGTTATTTTAGTTCCCAGGTAGCTCCAGGATTGAGGGAGCAGAAAGGGGATTTATCACCTGCTTTCTCGACCTTCCACCACCAACCATCACTTGCACTGACCCATAAGACTGTTCACATAAGCAAGGCTTTCTCATATGTGAGGAGGAAATGTGTTCATTAACGATTTAGTCCCAATGACAGTTTCTCAAGGTAGGTATTAGAAAAAAGTGCCTTTACCAGAAGGACAATTAGAAGTTAAACACTTTACAGAATTACCTGGATCATCAAAGGAGGAGCCATTGCTGGAAAGTAAATTAAGTAAGATACTACTGGGTTTTCTGGGAAAAATCTTGATTGATGCAGATGATTGGACTGACTGACTTTTGAGATCTTTTCCAAACATGTGATGCCATGATTTGCTTCAAAAAGAAGGCAAGCAAATTGGACTGTCATGGGTAGAACATAAATAAACACAAACTTCTCATAAATGTAGACTTTAAACCAAGATTGGGCTCACTGGTGATTACATCTCATAGATTTCATAGATTTCTAGGGTTGGAAGGGACCTAGCAGATCATTGGGTCTGCCCCCCTGCTCCCGGCAGGAATGAGCGCTGGGGTTAAGTAACCCCAGCCAGATGCCTATCCAATCTCATTTTCATAGGTAACTGTTAACACCGATGCTGACTTTCTCTGCTCCCTGTGGAATCTCCTCTCCAGAAGCCACTACTATTTTCACATGCTGAGAGGAAAGAGGAAGTTTTATTTCCTTATGTGCTGGTTTCACATGGCTGGGAGAAAGACTTCATAAGCAGTATCAGAGTACACCTACAATGTGAAACCTACCAACTTTTTACTCACTGACTAAAAATGGTCCTGAAGATCAATCCACTAAAAAAAATGACAGGGAGTGGGGGTGAGAAAAGACATGTTCCCCTTCTATACTCAATCTATGTAAGAAAGGTGAAGTGCAGAATTTGAAACTGTAAGTAGAGATGGTGAAGGTGGCAGGTTTCCAATACCAGTGTTGTCATCTTATTCTGAAAAGTTGACCTTTTTACACTAACACTGCATCTTTTCTTTTTCTGTATGACAGCATTTCGCCTTTTTGTGGAAACAGTTCTCTAATAGGTTTTCTCTTCGCCATTTATTACATATCGTGTGCTAGGTTTGGTTTCTAATAGTTCCTTTTCATCCAGCTGCCTACTGCTGACTGTGGAAAGTGTAGGTTTGGCTCCATTGATGGCTCTCTGTAATGGCTGTGATTACACCCTCTGCATCTTCTTCACAGTGCCAGCCTTTCAACTGAACAGCACATTATGCCTGGATAAGACTCAAAGAGCAGCTTAATATCAGGGTTCTCTGGAGCTATAATAAGTGGTTCATGATTGAACAGATAAAGCCACATCAATATTTCCGTATGGTCCACGAGGTAAAACACATCAGTCCTACATACACGTATTTTTTGCGTTAGGGGTTTGAACATGTATTTTACCATAGCACCAAAAAAAAAAAGAATTAATATAAACAATGCCATACAGAACATATAAGTATGAAACAGCCAATAGCCAACCACCAAGATGCCTGTTACAAGTGGCAGAGAAATACCCTCTTCTTGCAGGACCAGATAAATACACTTGTTACTCACTATTTTCAGACTCAATGTCTGCTATTAAACCTATGAAAGTGAAAATATCCTTTACAAAACATTTCACACCAGAATCTGGGACAGAAGCTCCATAAGCCAGTTCGATGAATCAGTTAAGTCTGATACTACATTCAACCAGGTTTATATTAAACCAGTTTCAGCCACTTTAAAACTGGTTTATATGCACTGAATTTATGTTCTGTTACAGGTTTAAACCAGTTTCTGATCACTTAAAGATGCTTAAAAGTGAAATATCTGTTTCACCAGGGCTAGGGACAGAAGTTACACATAAACTGGTTTAAGTGATCAGAAACTGGTTTAAACCTATAACAGAATAGAAACTCAGTGCATATAAACCAGTTTCAAAATGGCCTGGTTGAATGTAGTATCAGACTTAACTGATTTGGGTCAAAGCAGTTTATGAAACTTCTGTTCCAGACCCTTCCTGGTTCAAGTTAAATCAGAGCCTCCCAGCATGCTTTGCAGCCCTGGACCAGGCTGTTCTGTCTGCTCCAGAGAGCAAGGCAGGCCCCACCTCTCAGTTCCCTAGCTGGAGCACTGAGGGCTGACAAGAGGGTGGTGGGTGAGTGGGAGGGCAAACCCAGCTGGGGATACAGCCCAGCCTACAGGGGAGGGACTGTGCCCCGGCAAACCTTGGCTGGAGGTCTGGGGTCAGGAAGGTGTGGGGGGGGAGGGAGTTAAACCCCCCTTTCCCCACTCAAACTTACTGCTGGATGCAACTGTGAACTACAAATCCCAGAGGCACTTGGAAGAGCAAGTGATGAGCAACCCTACAGAGTCCTGCTGCTGTAATTCTGGACTGCAAATCCCAGAGACCTCAGGGGCAGTGGGAAAAGGAAGTGAACACACAGCCAGAAAGCTGTGCTCTAGGGCCCCCTGGCTTCTGGCCTAACCCACTGCAGGCATGTGGCTGCATTTCCTGAATCAAAGGTAAATGTCTGTTCACTTCTGTTTCAATTTAATATGTGTAGTTTAGACTAACCTGCAAAGACTGAATCAATTGAGCTACGGGCTTTTTGATTGTCTGTACTTAGCCCATAAGTGCAAAAAGAATGTTAGCCAGGTCCACATGTAGTCAGGGGCTGTAGGCACTACAATACTACCATTATTTACCACTCAGTTTAGCCAGCCTCATATGCTGAGAAATTGTGAGTTGGTCCCATGCCTCCTGTTGTGAAATGTAAGAGAAATAATACAACTTTGGGTTCTTCATTTACTTTCTGATTATTGAGCCTTTGGGATTCATATCTGCACCTTTTCCCTCTGCCCCTCCAAACATGAGGGCTAAAATTTTACTATTTAATAGAAGCTGAAATTTTCATGCAATGAATCTGATTGAAGTAGTCAGAAGAAAATGCCAAATATTGCAGGATTTACAATAATGTCTCAAGAGATGACAACAGATTGAGAAGGGGGGCTGCTATTCTCACTTGTATATGAATCTTGCCCACATGTTTACTAGTGGTCATATTTACTGTCAGAAAAGCTTTGGCCAACAGGACAGGTTGTCCTCCAGATGTGAGGAGGAAAGATAACATATGTTCTTGTAAAAATATGTGAATATGCAATAGGACCTAGTTTTTCTATTACAGACTAATAGAAAGAGTTGAAGGGAGGATGCTTGTCTCCTTATTCACACGAAGTGGAATCATCTTACTCTACAAGCTCTCATAATGGATTCAGGCTAGGGTATTTGTAACCTGGCCAAGCAGGCCAGGCTCAAGAGTTAGAAACTGCCAGAATTAAGTTTGTCTGTGCAACCTTATTTCATCCTCCACATATGGATGCACTTTGACACAGTCTTTAACCATATGATAACACTGTACTTCTCAGAACACCTTCCTTGTTCAGTGCACAGGCTGGATGGACTTGTTATAGAGCTGGACAGTGAAGGAGGATATTATCTGTAGGACCCCTGCTTTGTTGGCTGCAGAAGAAATTATCATAATGGGTTTGCTACACTGTTTGAAGCAGTTCCATTCTGAAGCTTGCTACATACAGGTTCATTACTTCAAATTATTTTTCAGAGTGTCAAACATTATTCTAGGAAGACCCAATATCCAGGGTTACGACAGTAAAGATGTATGTTCACTGATGTCACACTTCATAAGAGCACAAATAAAGTGAAGTGCCTTTCATCTCTAAACACTTTACCATTTTAATTCAAAAAAGTCACATTGCTTTTCTCTTTACAATATTATGCCAGTATTGGAATACACACTAGTAGATGGAGTCTCTTCAGTCAATGACACTGTGGGTCATTCATCATGGTCAGTTTTATCCTGTTGCTCTTTCAACCTTGCATCAGCAAAAACCTGGAATCTGACAACAAAATACTGTGTTCCCTGATATCTACTATCTCCTGGAGGAATTCGTTCACCATAGCCACTATCAATGCCAGCTGGAGAGACTTTCTGGGGAGTGTGCGTCCTTGCAAATTGTGTGTGTCTTTAGAAAAGAAGAAGTTAGCATTCATTAAAAAGAGGGCTGTGGTGACATTACTAGAACTAATGTGCTCTATCCAATCAAAGCCTTAGAATTAGTATGTGAGTGAAAGTGCTCCTGTGAAAAACTCACTGGTGTTATGTGTCTAGTTCCCAGAGTTCGGATGCCTCCCTTTGCATTCACCATCAGCAATGCAATCATTCAAATAAGCTGAAATCAATCATATAATGAGTCCCACCATCTGATACTCATCTTTGAGGGGAATGAATAAATCATTGTGGCTTTGACAGGGCATTTATGACATAAATTGCCCTAGGAAGTGGTGTGGCAACACTTTGATAGTTATGGCTGTGATAGTGGCAATTTAGGAATGAATGCATCTTTGTACTCTGGCCAGTTCGAATTCTGGCACCTGTTGAAACTAAAACGGTGCAGGGAGAAATCCTGCTGCTAATAACGATGCAGGAAACAAAACCCATTGCTGTCAGAGGAGAATTCATTGGAGACCTGATGGATGAAGCCCCCTGCCAGGATTAAACTTACCTGGGAGCAACAGGAAACTGATAAGCTCCTTTCTCTTCAGTGACAGAGAAAAGCTTGCAGGTCTGAACCGAGAGCAATCACTTTCATTCACCTTTCAGCATTGAGGCTCTGCTTCAATAGGGAGTTCTCTCAAAACTGATCATGTTCCTCCTTCTGATAATCTTCTGTTCCTGCAGTGTCCCAGCTCAGTGGGATTCTCATTAATAATTAGTATTTTCATAAATAATGTAGTTCAATAATAAATATTTGCTGTAGATAGCCACATTTACATAAGATCCTTATTGATTGAAAATGAACGATTCTCTCTTTATCTTGAATATTCTGTAGGACTAGGGACATCGTACATTAACGACTAACAAATAGTGGAAATAAGTGTGAAGACAATGATATACACCTACCTCCAACATTTGTCGAGATTTATTTTAAACATGCCCTGAATGGAATCCTATTGTATACAAGAAAACATCAGTTCCATAAAAATCCTATGTAATGTCTGTTTTCTGAGCTTATGTTAACTATTTCCCTGTAATTGCAGTGATGGCACTGGCAGATGCCTTTTCACTGTTTCTGCTTTTACTTATGATATGTTATAAGCACGGATCCTGGTTTTCTCTGATTTTAAAAAATCCCCAATTTTTTAATTAAAAAAGTAATCCCAAATCCACATTTTTCCATGATTAAAATGAAACACCAATATCTATATTTATATCTCTATATTAGTGGTGTTTCATTTTAATCATGGAAAAATGTGGATTTGGGGTTACTTTTTTAAATCTGAAAACTGAGGATTTTTTTTTAAATCAGAGAAAACCAGGATCCCTGGTTATTGGGCAGTCACAGTGTTTCAGGTATTATTCCTTGTAATTCTGGGTGAGGTTTGAAGTAGTGATTTTTGGGTTATCCTTTTGATAAGAACTGCTTGAGAACACAGGAGACTGGACTTCAGAGAAGAAGGCCCCTTCTCTTTCAGTTACAATTTTTGTCACTTAACCTTTTACTCATAAAGCAAAAAATATAGGTGAAAATGAAGCATTATCATTGATTTCAGGATTTTCAAGAAGGTTGTTTTTTCAAGTATATATAGCAAAACTCCAGTCAAGGGCAGGAGGATGACAGCTTTAGAAAAAACTTAACAAAAATATGTCTCTTGTATATTTCTTTTGTCTGACAAGTGGTAACACCTTTCCTGTTATTGTGATGCCTACAGGGTGTTCCCTACTTGATGCAACAATAAAAATGGCTTTTCACTTGTTGCAATGCTGCCTTTCACTTTCTTAGACATTTTTTAATCTATCACAGTAGCCACACGGGAAAGTATGTATGTATTATCATCTCCTTTTTACAAGTGGGAAAACTGAGGCTAAGAGTTAAACGATTTAACATAGGAGCAGCAGTGATCAAGTCTGGGTGATCCATTCTGGTCCCCTGTCCTCAAAAGCAACTATGTCATATCAACTTATCAAGTTCCATTTTAAAATTAGGTGCCCTCACTGTTCCTACTGGATATCCCACTGTGATCTCTCCTTTAGCCAGTTACCCACCTTACAGTTCTCTCTTCCCCAGGTTAACTAATAATATCCTATGTGACATCATATCAGATGCTTGGTTGAGCTCCAGACATTGCAGTAAGTACCGCATTTTTCTTGCCTGAAAAATCAGTTGTCAGAAAGCTACCGGCTTAGTCAGCCATAATGTACCTTTGGTAAACCCACATTGCATTTTAGCCCATTTTCCAACTGCCTCCAGGTCTGCTATTATTCTTTCTCTTATTAAAGGCTAAATAGAGAGTTGAGGTCAATGATTAGAGTTCCTGATTCTCAGTTTTGCCTAGGTGATGAGAAGGATTTTAGACCCCCACTGGGGCAACCCTACTTACTCATTTCTCCCTCTATTATGGCTTTGCATCCTACCTGAGGACTAATGGAGCCTGGGTTCACTGTCCTGGCTTGGTTAGTATTTTCACTTTGCTTAGAGGGTTGCTAAACTACACACAGTACTTTTACCTCATGAGCAGACGAAAAGATTAATATGAAGCATAATCTGTGTACTCGGACGTGCCCCATTCATCATGCTTACTAATGGGCAGTAACCAGACACCACATCAGCCTTGTGTCCAAAGGTGAATGGATGGATGGAATTGCTCCATTCCAAAGCATGCAGCCCGGAACTTCTGTTCAATCGGAGCATATCTCCCTTCTGTTTGTCAGGGCTCTACCAACAGAAATAGTCTCCTGGCTTTGTATCAATATTGTTCCTATGCTACCTCCTGATGCACATCAGGGTATAGGAGCTGTAGTACTTGAAGACTGGTATCTCACTTACAACCCTTTTTATTCTTCCAAAAGCATGTTCTGGGATCAGTGCTATCTCATTGTGTGTTAAGTGCCTTGGAGGCTCACAGGCTCCTGACAGATGGAAAGATAGTGAATATAGCTATACATTACTGATCTTTTTCATACCTTTTCATCCGAGCATTTCGTAAGGGCTCTTAGTTTATCACTGGCCACCATCAGAAATCAGCTAATATCCTTATCCCAAAGATCTCAGCTGTCGGCTTCACCTTAAACTGAGAACAAAGTGCAAGCTGGTTCCCCAGTTGGCACCTAATTAAGAGATTTTTTTGAGCTTGTTATCATGGTTCTGGATTTTCTTTTTCCTGTCATCTCTAGCTCTTACAGTAAGCGACTATACTGATGCCTAGGAATCCCACTAGTGCTTGCTTAAAGTTTACACTAGAACACCTCTGGAGCCAAGCAAACACCCATAGGAATTTGTACCCAGAGGTGCCAACTAGTAGGGGTGGCAAATGATGCTAATGGGCTAGATGGCTCATCTAGCTCAGTATGCCAGAACCCATTTTGGGTATCACAGATATTAAATACTTTGGCCTCAGTTAAATGAAGATGTATGTCTTCAGTTGCTGGTAATGGATAGGGACTTCCTTTCGTTGCTGTGTTCAGTGGGTTTGTATCAGAGCCAATTCTCCATTTACCTAAAGGTTTTCTCACCTTCGTTTCTCACCATTTTGTGCCCATTACAATATATGTAAATAATATCTCTTCTTTGCAGGCCCCATTTTTTCATCCAAGTTGCCATCAGTGCTAATGGGATTCTTTGTTTTTTATAGATTCATATGTGCCACCAATGAGACTATTTCTAACCTCAGCTTGTGCCCTAGGGTCCATATCTGACTCTGTTTGGGTGGATAAGTTGCAGTTGTATGCCTAACTTTAGCCATGATGAGTGGAATTTTAGACCACTGACAAGGATTTTAGATCCTGGTTGTATAACACCCTTGTCCTTTTGAGCTTGGTCAGAAGAATTCACTCAGTTGTGACCATATTGCACCTAGGAAAGTATATAACTCCAGGCAGGTCCCAAAATGTTAACCTAATGGTTAGGACACTCTGCTCACCCAGAGAGGTTCTGGCTTCTGCCTCTGCTTCCAGTAGGAGGTTGTTCTGCTGCTATCTATCCATTTTATTCAGTGACCATCAAATGCACAATGCAGAAACACATTTGGGGGCTTCAGCAGAAGAAAGAACCCAAGGACCCCCCCTTCCCATTTCAGGGGATTGCCCCTCTCACTGAGCTATGATCCCTTTTGTTTGGGGAATATTTCTGCCGAAATAAATCTGGGGGGTAAATCTGATAACACAATTGAAATTATGCAACTGTGTTCTTATAGGCAGCAAAAGTCACATGGTAAATATGTTCCTCTGCCGTGTTGGTTTCTGCATCCTCAGTTGCTGCATGTGCTGTTTTCCTCTTCTTGGAATACCTGGAGTATCAGGACATGAAAAGTATGTCTGAACCATGACCCTAGTGCTTTGAGGGAGGGATACTCAAAGCACACTCTACTCGCGCAGAGGCACCAAACATAGAAATGCAGCACTGAAGCCACTCTGGGGGCAAACCTTTTGGCTGCTTTCAAGAGTTCTGTTTCCAGCAGTGGAGGGGCTTCACCAGTGCATTTCCAGGTTTGGTGTACAGGAGTGAGAGAAGAGTGAATAGGGTCTACTATGGATAATCCCTGCCAAAGGGGCCCAGAAACAGTGTAAGTATGCTAAAATGGTTCCATTGGTGATAGGCTGGGCTTTCATGTTGCTTCCCACAGTACATGTACTGAGCCACAATACCTGTATTTTTAGTTAGTCAGCCTCTACCCCAGGGGTGGGCAATTATTTCAGGTGGTGGGCCATTTACTGAGTTTTGGCAAGCCATCGAGGCAGGCAGCCAGGGGCAGATAAATATTAATTTTCTAAATTTTTTAGGGGCCCACGGGCCGGATAGAATGGCCTGGCAGGCTGCATCTGGCCCATGGGCCATATTTTGCCCACCCCTCCTCTGCCCTGTGTCCCTTTAAGCATGCCTTTAAACATGCTTAAAGATTTCCATAGCTGTAGACTTTTTACTGGAGAAAGGAGGCCTAGTGGAGCAGGCTGGCAGAAGATCCTCTCCCTCTAGCTATGAGTAAGAAGATCCTTCCATATCTGACAACTTTAGCTGGTATTTGGCTAATGGTTGAGCAAAGAGACTGCCTTCCTTCTTTGTCTGGTGTCATGAACAGCCCAGATGTTTTAGGGACAGCTTGCTGATGAAACTAGATACTTTTGGTTAGCTGCCTCCTTCTAAGCGACAGACAAACTGGGTCTTTCCCCTTCTCTGTGAGCAACAATTCAAGGAGCAGCAGGCTCCCTTCCTGTGAACATTGTCTGTCCATGCTCAGCCTAGGCAGCCTTAACCATGTGCTGCTGTCAGCACCTACTTTTGATTGCCTTAGCATATCAGTAAGACCACTGGACTGGCAACCCTGTGCTATCTCCTTTGTCTCAGTCTGCACTGTTGCTTTAGACTTTACATACAAAGGCAGATAGCTTTATTTTCTGCACCCTTTGGGTATGTATGTCTATCTCACTTTGACACTACTTTCAAATATGCTCGAGAGTAATCTCAAGAGTAGCAGTTGGGTGTGTCATCAGCTTGGCTTCACTACCTCATTTCTGTGAATGGCATGCGAGTGGTCATGCTGTTCTTGGGAAATGCCCACCTATGAGCACCAAGGAAGCAGTGTAGATGTGTCCTTTGTTTCTACACGGTTCTCTGGCTCTATGAATTACTGGGTGCTTCATTTCTCAAGCTTTCAACAGGGCAAAAGGGACTCCAGTCAATATAGTCCAGTAAAATTACTAGATGAATCGGCTGAAATGGATTCAAGGGTACAGGAACAAAACAACCCTCCTATACACCACCCTGTTGTGTCTGTGTATGAAAGTGGGGGAAGGGAGGGAGAGGGCATGCAGGGACAACTATTAAGCATAGGGTTATCTACATATATCACCGACATAGGTGGAAATTCATCCTGAGCCAATTCTGAGGTCACTTTGGCCCTGTCTGTCTATACCTCCCTTATCCAGAGCTGCTGGGAGCCACCATTTTTCACTGCTGGTTGGAACGATTCTAAAGGCTGCCTTAATTTGTGACCTTATGGCAGGTCTGCTGTAGCACTGCACACTTAGAGTACAGTCAGGGCATGGGGAAAACTTGCCATGCTGTTTTGCATCCCTAAAATGCCTACCCTGGGTCACTGATCTACTCCAAAATGATCCTTACAATGGGTAGTCTCACAAGGCGAGTGTAGGCCCTTGTATAGAGTCTTCCTGTATGGGTGGTATTTGTCAGTGCAAGTCTAACACTTATATCCTGGCTCCTTTGTGCTGGTACAAAGGCACCAGAAAGCAGAGATGAATTGGACATGCCGGCATTGCCCCTGGCCTCTTGTGGAGTTACTGACACCTATGCAAAGAAGCTGTCAAATATTTGCCAGTCAGAGTGCTACATTTAACATCCAGTTCACAGAGGTGTAAATGACTTTACAAGAAAAAAAGACACTGAAGATTGAGGCCCCCAGCCTGATGAGCCCCCCCACCCCTGCATCCTTCCAGTTTTATGTTA
This sequence comes from Alligator sinensis, assembly GCF_000455745.1. NCBI lineage: Eukaryota > Metazoa > Chordata > Crocodylia > Alligatoridae > Alligator > Alligator sinensis. Next base: position 2,860,979 of record NW_005841876.1, read on the forward strand.
GAGTAGGTCTATTGAAATCAATCGAGTTAGTTAAGTTATATGCTGGGGCAACTCTGTTGGAAATGGACACATACCAGCATAAAACCAGAGTAATGCAGAGGAGAATCAGGCCCCATGTGTCTGCAGCAGCCTTGAATAGACCAGTGCTGAAGGGACCTTTGGAGTAGGGCCCAAAACACTCACAAAGGGAACTCCTGCTGCTATTCCAACCCATAGGCAGTTCCCTGAACAAAGCCCAATTATCTGGGCTTTGTGCAAAGGGGGTAGGGGACATTCACCAATATTCATAAATTAGGCAAGCCTAATGTTTAGCAAAGTGGCAAGCCTTAGTGACAACTGAAGGCTGTGTGCATTTCTTCTACAGATCCTACATTTCATTCATTTTTAATAACACTTGTAAATTTTCATCTGTAGATCTCAAAAGCACTTTACAAAGGAGAATCAATATAATTGCCCCCCTTTTACAGACGGAGAAGCAGAGGCATGAAGAAGTGGGATGACTTTCCCAAGGAACTGAAACCCAAGCTTCCTAGCCTAGCTCTTTGTCCATACACTGTCTCCTATTAAAAATTCTACTCACCTATTCTTTGAGTGACATGTGGTAAAAGGAATGGAGATTAGGATATTTTAAAGGCTTTCTTGCATCACACTAACAATAAAGTTGTTTCATTTTGTTTTTAAGGTCATATTTAGTGCAAAGGCCATAATATTAACCAAGCACTTACTTGTATTTTAAAATGGTACATTAAAATAAAAAAAGATTTGACCATGAAATAGTAAACCATTTAAAATAATCTATTTCGTATGAACAAGGCAATTAAAAAAGGGGGGGATCTTAAATAAGAATTTTGATAATATCATTACATACAGTATAATAAAAACATCATCACAAATTGTAAATATCAAGTCATTAACCATTGTAATTATCTGATTACATTCATTTACATTAACTTTGTAATTAGATGTAATTTTGCACTTATCAAGTAAAATCATTTTTAAAACTGCATGCTGGTGCTTTTCCTCTTTATGTGCAAGTTCCTGGTCTCCTGGGCTGGTCCCTCCAAGAGGTTCTGGGAGCACTGCTGAGAGAATGGTCTCTTCCCTCTGACTGGTAAGGGAAAGCCTGCTTATAAATGTGAGCCCCATTCATGCCTCTTTGGCCAAGAGACCAGTAATTTTGATAAAGAGTTCCTAGGAAAGCAGGGAAATGGATCCTAAAGGAATAAAGAGATTATGCACAGAAAATGAAGAAAGAAAGGAAGAAAAACCCTCATGGGGAAGACTGTCTTAACATAATCAGGTAAAAAAGGACCTTTTGTTTATTAACTTGCTTGTAAGACCATGTTTAAAGGGTGAGTAGTCATATGAAATGGATTGGTTTCATTGGGAACATTTGACTTGCTCCTACATTTCCTAGCACTTTATTTTTCCAATTTTTGATTGGGTTTCCTTGGCTCTTTTAAGCATTTTCTTCCTCTGTTATTATATGAAAAATCCACAGAAACAGAGAAGGGTGTACCTACACAACAGCTTAGAGATTACTGGTCTCTGCACACCTCAGGACAGCAGCTGCCTCTGACCATGATTTCATCTAAGGCCATGTCTGTACAGTACAGTAAATCTACTATCCCTCCCAAGTGGCACACTTAGACCTGCTTCGCTGTTCCAGCTGGATTACCTCCTTAACTGGAAGCAGTGTGGCCAATGCATAGAGTGCTTTCAGTGGGATAAATAGTATTACTAAGTGACTGTGATAATTACTCCATGTCCATGTTAATCAGTCCATCTAAAGGTCTGTGCATCTGTGGCTATACTGTTTCTGGTTGGGAAGCAGCCCATGCAGGGCAGAGCAGCATGTTTGAGGGTACAATTGATGGTGATGGCAGTGGCATACCAAGCCAGGAATGGGGTCAGGGGTGCGGGACAGCACAGGTTCTGAGAACAGGGGAGGGGAAGGGAGCACAGCAGAGCCATTCAGTACTTCTAAACAGTCCCTGGCTGAGTTGCTGCTGTCACCATCACATGCTCTGCCCAGCCTGGCTTTTGCTCTTAAAGCAGCAGCAGCAGCCAGGGACTGTTTGGGGTTCCCAGAATGGGTAAACTGCTCTTGTTGCTGGGACATAGAGTCCGTGGGGATGAGAGACAATTTTGGTACTCCTCCTAACTAGAGCACCCACTCCTAGTTACACTAGTTGGTGATAGTAAGTTGAGACCATCTAGTCATGTCCTAAGGATGTATGTTTCTGAGTTTCTGGGCTTAGCTGCCCATTCCTCTCAATGATTTTATGATCGTCAGTTCTTCCTTGGGACAGCCATCAGTTTGAACACTTACTTAAAACTAAGGCTTATCTATTGCTGTGGGCCAAGTATAACTATATTATAGACAATTAGTCCCATCTTTTTATAAGGCTCCAATCCAACAGAGCACTTTAGCTCAGTTTTTATTTTGTTTGTCCGGTGAAATCAATTGGACTTTCTTTTTTCAAATAATAAAATGGTATCTAGATGCACTTTTTTCTCTTTTTTCCCCTTTCTTTCAGTATGTACTGTCTCTTCGCTTCTTACCTCTGATTTTCCTTGCTCTTGTCAGCTGAAAGCTGCATTAACGTCAGAGCAGACAGAACCCATCCCAGATTTCACTCGCTGATATTTCTGAAGCAGAGCAGGTGCAGATAGGAAAAAAAGGAACAGCCGTTTTTTAAGAAGTCAGATGGCATTGTGCAGCAAACAGAAGGCAAAGGACTGATTTCAAAGCACAAAATCAGGTCCTTTTATTTATATAGAATACATCAATTTGTGCTGCAGCATTTGAAATGGCTGGTTATAGAAATTTATACATTTGATTGTAGTTTAATTTTCTATGGGCTGCAATATCTGAATAAGGAGAACCATGAGCTTAGTAGGCAGGTTGCTTCCTTTGGAATCATCACCTGGGGACTTGCATGCATGGAAAATATGCAGGATACAGTCCCTATTGTGGAATGAGAAATTTTATAGTGAAGTCTATTTCTGAACCAGAAACCATTCATAGGGGAAAAAATAAGATTATCAGATTACATTTTTGTTATCTTAAACAGTCCCTACTTTAGCACTATATCATTCCAAGTATGTTAGTTTTGTTGATGGAAGTGTAAAGCAGACCCTTCAGACTTATTTTACATGGGCTGATCTGTAAGATCTACCAAAAACAGGTTAGTGAAATAAAAACTTCATTAATAGCAAACACAGCCTCCTTGAAAGTTCTCTGTTCAGTGGAGGTGTTTCTGTGTAAAAGGAAAATCTCAGGTTTAAATGATTTTAGCTGTGAGGTCACTCAAAATCTAAAAGTGTTCCACCTTTTCACACAAGCCATTTATGCTTCAGCACTTAATAGACAACATGTTAGATACCAATCAAATATTTTGACAGCTTTGGGAAGCCTCGAAAGGCACCTGCCTTGCTTTTCAAAAGAAGTATCTTTTCAGCTATCAGGTATGAACTGTATAGCATGAAAGAGGGAAGGCTGGTTATTGAGAAAACTAACTTAGCTAGTAATAATTGCCAAACTACAGAAGCCTAACAGGTAACCCCTTGTAATTAGATCTCTAAGACATGCCTACCCCTGGAAAAAAGGTGTGTTGTTATACTGTGATCACTAACATATGATAGATGACTTAATATAAGATCCTCCTGTAGCTAGACAAGTCAAGTTGTTTTTGAGCTGAGGTAGAAAGGGTTCACTTTGTGTTAAATCAAAACAGTACTAAGACTCCCTGTTTACATAAGAGGTAAAATCCTGGCCCTGTTGAAGTCAGTGGCAAAGATCTCACTGACTTTGTCAGAGCCAAGATATCACCTAGGATTTAACAACATGCTAAATGTATTTATTTTTAGCAGAGGTGTAGTTGAGCAGCTCTGTGTTTGGGCTGTGCCAGCTGCCACAATCCTGATTACAGTGGCATGATCAGGTGCCCCTATGGGGGCAAATATGTTTGTTTCCCCCTCCCCAGAGGTGACGCCCAGGGTAGTTGCCCCATTCCCCTCCTCCCTCCCCCCCCCCAGTTATGCTATTAATTTTTATCTTGGGCCTTTTAAGGCTTGAATTATTTAGCATTTATGATATCTCCTGGGGTGGATCAAGAGGGTATGGGGGATGTAGTTGCACCCCCGCCCCCCGACTGTACAGCATATGGGCAGTGAGTTCTCTGAGCAGTCTCTCTGAGCTCACTGCTTGTCAGGGTGGCTCTGGAACCCAGGGAGTGAGCATACTACCCCAACTGTTGGACCAGCAGTCACAGAATAGCCACCCCAGTCTGAAACAATTTCCCCAAGTGGTATTATTTATTCACTGTGATACTACTAGTGTAACAGGCCTACCTTACACTCAGAGAAAAACTAAAAGACTAACAGCTGGCATTTATGAGAACTCTCTGTCTTGCACAGGGGTATTCTGATTCCCCACTGTCTTATGCTTACATTGTAGTCATTCATATCTGTGCACAGTATATATAAAATACTACCAATAGTGTAACACTGAATAATTGGGGGGAGGGGGGGGGAGGAAGAGGGAGAGAGAGAGAGAGGTCTGTATTATTCCTATGCCTATTATTATATTTTCACTGTGATACAGTCTACATAAAATCCACATATATACATTTAAAATCCAAACTTTTGATATCTTGACCACAATTCATTATCAAGTTGCACCATCACATCAGAACACATTATTTCTTTTGCCCTGTGGGGTTGTCTTTTATTTTAAAAGATTTTTCTTTTTGGTAAGCTAGGAAAGCCTCTCTTTTATCCTTTTTTAAAATGCCACTGTGAATTGCTTCTTTCCACCAGTTGGTAAGCCCCAAAGAGATTGGCAGGCCTGACAATTTCCCTGCCAGTTTTCTTCTACAGATTCAAGCGAGGCATCCTGTAGCATTCATAATTCAAGTCTCAAGATGAGCTGCTCAGGGATGAGCAATGTGGAAGTGAGGTATGTTTCTACCTGTCATTCCCAGGAGGTTCTTGCCTGTCACCCTCCCTGGCAAGAAAAGAGATTACTGCATCCACAGGGAAAACCCACAGAGCCTAATGTTCAGCAGAGAATTCACTTTCCTAAACAAAAAAAACCAAGAAAAAAGAAAGAAACTGGCACAGAGCCTTCTGCCTCCACAAACTGTTCCAATTTCATATCTGAAGATTTAAATATTGGCAGACATGGAACAGATGATATATAGTGTGCAAGCATGCACACATATACCTTCACACAGATGCAAGGCAACTCCTGAAGAAAAGTTTTTTGCCTTTATTTTAGGTCTGATATTTTTCATGTGCCAAAGATGTGAAACTATACCCATCCCACATTGGTGCATCTTTGTTTTTTAATATCAACCAATTTAACCAGCTGCCCTCAGAAGGAGGAATGGAACCAAAGCAATATCATCTTGCTTTCTCCAAAGCCCAGAAACATCTTTTCACTTCCATATAGCATCAGATGCTATATAAAAGACTCTTCTCCATTTTTCTCTGGGGGTAGAAGGAACCACCCACAGGAACAGGTAAAAGAGAAGGATGCTCCTCTGATGAACCAATACGATTTTCATCATTAATCTCCACTGGGATTAATACTGACAGTTTGTGCATTTGCTTAATGGGTGCATCTACATGAGACGCTTCAAGCGCTTTAGACTAAGTCTACTGCCCATTAGCATAACGGGCAAAGCCCATGCTAATGCAATAATGCACAGTAGATTTAGTTTAATGAGCATTTATGTCACTAAAAAAGCATTCACTGCACTAACGTGCCCTAGTGCTGATTATGGCACATTAAGTTAGTACTTGTAATTACAAGGTACTAAACTTAATGTGCTGTAATTATGGTGCATTAATAAACGTGTAAAGTAGTTGTGGTGGCCGACCGGCTGCCGGGCCCTGGCCGGGAGCCCGGAACGTCAGGTGGGTACTTTGACGAGTGGAGTGGAATTAGGCACGGATGCGTATTGGTAACAAATAGATTGTTTACTTACGCCACTGATGTATGGGCGCAGGCAGAGTTGACTGGCTTAGTTGCAGTTACAAGCGTAGCAAAGACTCTCTTAAAATGCGAGAGAAACGATGAACTTTTCGTAATCGGCTTAAAAGGAACCTGCAGGAAACGGGGGGGTGGGGGGGGTACGTCAAGGCCCCGGTGACGGGGAGATATTGGATCGGTCCACCAGGTTTACTCCGAGAAATGTTGGAGTTCTCCAACGTGGGCTCTGAGATGTATGCGGAGTTCTCCAATGTGGGCGGAAACTGCTTTAACTTTTATATGGCTAGCAAGCCAATCACTAGTCACCAAATATGAATAATTTGGAACCGGCCAATGGTGGTGTGCGTGTTTGCATAAAGTTGGCGGGAACTTTTTTCTAAACTGTAATTTTCCATTACTGTGGCATATAGTTATTGGGTTCTGACATAGCGGAATTTTCCACCGTGACCTAGTTACTGCCACCAGCGGAATTTTCCACTGTGCCATAGCATTCAAAATGATTGACAGCAGAATGATTGACAGCGGGATTTTCCACTATGGCGGGAAATTCCACTGTGTCATAGGCATCCAGCTACTAATGGGTTCTGACATGCCCCCTTGCCGATGGCACAGTTGGAATTATAACACTTACAAGCCGGTTACATCGTCATCGTCTTGTTCAGGATTCTTAAATGGTAAATGAGTATATACAAAAGCTGATAACGAAACAAGTTTGTTCTTAAGGTATTGCATAAAACAACAACCTACACATACGCAAATACTAATGCAAACAAGAGGCATTAACAGGGTAATAAGGGGGGTTAGAAGGTATAAGAGCCATGAGGATGCGTCCCATCCAAACCAATTAAAGAGGTTTGATAGCCATCCCTCTCTAATACCTGAGATTTTGTTTGTGTCGGTGGCGATTTTTGTGCCCCCTTGGCCATGACACAATAGATTAAGAGCTCAAGTTATAGATAATTTTCTTCCAGGAACTCGTTACTGTTACAAGGTTTAGCATAACACACGGATATACATATATATATACAAAAGTGGACAGTTTAACAAGTTACTTTTTTAACAAATTATAAAATACAACGATTTATATACACAACAATGATTATCGCGATCAACGGCAAACACAAGGTAACTAAAGACGTTGACAAATTAATTAACCTGGATGCAGCAAATCGTTACCCTTAATTTTAAGTAATTTTCCTCTAATTCGTTTTTCCAAGGTAACTGAGATTTTCCGTGCCGTCATTACCAATTTAACTAAAAGACGACTTTGTTTGAACCATAACTATTGCTAATGTTTCATCAGATGCCTATTGAGCAGCCTTTCCTCATTTCTTTGCTTAAGACTATCGAAACACATCAACCTTGTCATGCATCACCACCTGCTTCTCCTCTCAATGATTTGACACCAAACACTTCCTGCCCTCCATCCACCTACGACATACAATAATAAGCCTTCACATTTGCCTCTTGTGCTCTCTCGTGTTCCAGTTAAGAACGAGACTTAATTCTGAAACCAAAAAAAAGCAAAATTCCCCTCTTCTCTCTCTCTCATTTACCCTAAATCAATGCTTCTGTCTACACCCGACCTTCCTGCGACATCCCCCAAACCTTCGGATCACCAATGCTGTTCTCTTTCAGTAATTCAGAGCTTGCACAAGCTGGTTACAGTCAGCATGTCAAACAACTTGGACTGCTCCGTTAAGTGAGTTATCCTTCCCACTCAAAACATTATGGTTTGGCTTTGCTGCGTAAAGTTTTGAACAAACAAAACAAAAACAAGTATATACAAGACAATTTTGTAAACTAAGGGTGTAAACATGGGGTCATTAACAGAAAAGGAGGAACCGTAAGCATATGGTGAGGTTATCTGTTGATGAGCCGTTAGTTATGGCTTTGGCCCAGAACGATAGAAGGTTCAGAACCGAGTTGGAGGTTTTGAAGTTAGCTCCCGTTCGCTAAGGAACCTGTCGGTAACAGCAGGAACCTGCTCGCAACATATAAGTAGGCGGCCATTGATGTGCTGACTTGGATGTGCCATGGTCTAGTGCTTGATGGTTCTCATGATCGGGCAGTCACAGATTACCGCTTCGTCACCGTCGAGCCTGCAAAGGAACAAACAAGCAAACAAACAAAAGGAAAGAGGAAACTGGGAGAACAATAAGGCGGCGAGCTAGCCGGTTGCGATGATCGGTCATCGTTTCTTCTAAAAGCCAAGAAAACTAAAAACAATAAAATTGTCTTTTGTACATCAACAGGCGTAATGTCGTAGGGGTCGGAATAGTTTATAGATGCCCCCTTCGAGTAGTTGCTCATTGGGGCAGTTTGCGGTGTTATCCAGAGTGCGTCGCTAGGCGTGGGTGCCTCCAGGGCCCGGACCGGTTGGCGAGATCGGTCGAGGTTTCTTATTATATTGGAATCCTAGTTTATGTGCCAGTTGTCATTGTCCTACATCTCCTAGGATGCATAGCTGTTGCTTGGTAAGTGTGGAGTGGTTTAGGAGGAAACCGAACATAGCTCTTTCCTCTGGCGTCCTCTGGGGTGGCAGTCTCGATTCCTTCCGTAGGTCGAATTGGGGATGTCTTGGCCCTTGGTACTCGACCGGGTATGCAGTAAGGTGGCTTGATATGCCAGCTGGGTTTGCAGCTACTGACTTCATAAGGGCTTGCAGTCGTGGAAGTTGACTTAAGATATTCCCTGCTGGCTGAGTAGCGAGCGGGTTGAGGAGGAGGCAAAGGGTGATGGCGTTTTCTCCTTCATAAACCTCCACGCATGCTTCGATGGCGTCAAGGGTGGCTGGGACTGTCCCGGAGTTTTGTAGGAACCGGTGAGGCCAGTTGCTTCTTTGCTGGGCTTGCGTCAACCCCAACTGATGTAACTCCGGGTTCCAAGAACAATAGGATACGCCTATTATGGCTAGTAGGAGTTGTTCTGCTGTGGCTTTTCCCAACCTGCCGTCGTGCCACACGTGAGGTTTGTTCTTAATCTGTCCCGCAACCAGGGACGGGAGTGGAATGTGCAACTAGGGACAGGAGTGGAATGTTCCAGTTATTGTTGTTCGCTACCAGTTCTAAGTCGGTAGCATGTCCTCCACTCCACGAGGCCTGATGAGTTAGGAAGCTGGCCGCCTCCAAATCCAACAGTTCTGATCCATACTCCACTACGAGACGACCCAGCCAAATGACTGGTGTCTCGGTGGGTTTTACTTTTGATTCTTTACATAATTCTTGTAGCTCAGTCCGAGTGCGGGTGTGATAGGTGGTAGTGGTGGTGGTTGCACCCTGTGGGTTGGTTACTTGCTTGGTTATTGCTACAGGGTGAGCGGCTGCTGAAATAGTTACTGTATCTGGTGGGAGGGTCGGATACAATCTTCCGCTCGTTGCCCCCTCCCCGTGGTATGGAGGTGGGGCCGTTGGGAGCGACGTCACCTCAGGGGACAGGCTTGCTGGGTGAAGTCCCGCCTGTTCTTCTGTGGCTCCGCCCTTCTTTTCCGGGTCCTCCGGGCGGTTCATTTTTTTCTCGGCACCATTTTCTGGTGGCGGCGGAGGGTTGTGCCGTGCCACCATTTCCACGGCAGCTTTGCTGACCGTGGCCAGCTGGGGTTTTAAGTTCACCTTTTTGCATAGTAGGAGCGAAACTGTGCGGAACAGTACACCGATCATTTTCACTTCGTTCCATTCGGAACCTATCCTCTCAGTTGTGGTGTGGCCCTCTGCTTCTAAGCTTTTACAAAGCTGGGTGAGCAGTTCTTGGCTGCGCGACTGGGGTGTCAGGGCCGGACAGTTGAACTTGTCGGGGGGTATCCCTTCCCCGCCCTCTCGTACGTGTCGAATGCAGCGGGCAAACTCTTGGGCAGGGGTTGGGTTCTCCACGCCCTTTGCTTTTACCCGCGCCAGGGACAGTGTTTCTAGCTTGTCCTGTAGTCTGTACACGATCCCTTTTCTGCTCATAACACACCCGAAAGAGCTTGGGCCCAGTTGGGCAGCCCACTCCTTTCCGACTCCCTCTTCTCCTCTGAGGGAGAAGTAACCGGCGACCGGGTTTGAACTCCTCCCGCCTGCCTGATGATAGGCAATGTGCGCCCATAGCTCATCCGAGTCGGATGTCAGGCGCTCCCCACTGCGCCGTGGGCAGTATTAAACTAGTTCCATCTCCATCGTGTCTTCCCCATATCCTGTTCGTGATGCCATGTGGTGGCCGACCGGCTGCCAGACCCTGGCTGGGAGCCCAGAATGTCAGGTGGGTACTTTGACGAGTGGAGTGGAATTAGGCACAGATGCGTATTGGTAACAAATAGATTGTTTACTTATGCCACTGATGTATGGGCGCAGGCAGAGTTGACTGGCTTAGTTGCAGTTACAAGCGTAGCAAAGACTCTCTTAAAATGCGAGAGAAACGATGAACTTTTCGTAATCGGCTTAAAAGGAACCTGCAGGAAACAGGGGGGTGGGGGGGGTACGTCAAGGACCCGGTGACGGGGAGATATTGGTGGGTGATCGGTCCACCAGGTTTACTCCGAGAAATGTTGGAGTTCTCCAACATGGGCTCTGAGGTGTATGCGGAGTTCTCCAACGTGCGTGGAAACTGCTTTAACTTTTATATGGCTAGCAAGCCAATCACTAGTCACCAAATATGAATAATTTGGAACCGGCCAATGGTGGTGTGCGTGTTTGCATAAAGTTGGCGGGAACTTTTTTCTAAGCTGTAATTTTCCATTACTGTGGCATATAGTTATTGGGCTCTGACATAGCGGAATTTTCCACCGTGACCTAGTTACTGCCACCAGCGGAATTTTCCACTGTGCCATAGCATTTAGAATGATTGACAGCAGAATGATTGACGGCGGGAGATTCCACTGTGGCGGGAAATTCCACTGTGTCATAGGCATCCAGCTACTAATGGGTTCTGACAGTAGTATTGCCCAAAATCCTGATTTTATTGCAAATCTTGTGATATTTGATCATGTTCTCAGCACCTGGAGGCTTCTGATTACCTGGGAATCTCAGTGTGCAAAAAGAAAAAAAAATGTTTTAACACACACAGTCACAAAGAAAAGCCTCCAGATGTGCTCTGTAAAGGATCAAAATCATAAGGAGGACTATCTCCCCCACCCCCTCCCCGGAGGACTATTCCATGATGGCCTGCATTTGCAGGGAACAGAGAAGACAGGTTAAAACGGTGACCAAACTTAGATTAGCAATGGGAATCAAGGACAACAAGAAGCCCTTGTTTAGGTACATAGGGAACAGGAGGAAAACAAATGGGAGCATGGGGCCAATGCTCAACAACTCAGGAGAGCTGGTTACCAGCACACAGGAGAAAGCTGAATTCCTAAATGACTATTTCACCTTGGTCTTTCACCAAACCAAAGGGAAACCCATGCCAGGTAAAGCAGACGATGAGCACGGTAGGAAAAATCGCCTTCCTACTATTGCCATAGAATAGGTGTATGACCAATTAATAAAATTAGATGTATACAAGTCAGTGCAGCCGGATGATCTCCATCTGAGAGTTCTGAGGGAGCTGGCCAAAGTCATTGCAGAACCCCTGGCAAAACTCTTCCACAACTCATACAAAAAACTAGAACTCGTGGTTCCAAAATGATACCTTTTATTAGACAAACTGGCACAACTCATGGCACTCTGGAGAAGTACCTGAGGACTGGAAGAGGGCCATTGTTGTGCCCATCCACAAGAAGAGCAGGAGGGAAGACCCAGATAACTATAAGCCAATCAGCCTAACTTCCATCCTAGGGAAATCCTAGAAAAGTTCATCAATGAGTCTATCTGCGATAAACTTGCAGAAGGTAAGATTCTGAATGACAGCCAGCATGGCTTCGTCATGGGCAGGTCTTGCCTTACCAACCTCACCTCCTTCTATGACCAGGTGACTCACCACCTGGACATGAGAGAGCAGGTTGACATTGTATACCTAGACTTCCAAAAGGCCTTTGATCTAGTATCCCACAATCCTTGGGAGAAAATTGGAGGACTGTGGGCTTAACTCTGAGACAGTCAGGTGGGTGAGAAACTGGCTGCAGTATAAAACCCAGAGAGTCATAGTGAACGGATCTGTGTCATCTTGGCGAAAAGTGAACAGCAGTGTCCCGCAGGGGTCAGTGCTCGATCCACTACTTTTCAACATATTTATTAGCGATTTGGATGTCAGGATGAAGAGCTCGCTTGCTAAGTTCATGGATGGCACCAAGTTATGGGGAAGTATGGTCGCACTTGAAGGTATGCTACAGTTACAGGAGGACCTAGACAGGCTAGCAAGCTGGGCGGGTCGGAATCTGATGAAGTTCAACATCAAGGAATATAAAGTGCTCCACCTTAGGATGAGCAACCCCCAACACACCTACAGGCTTGGCAGCACCAAACTGACTGGCACCATGAATGAAAGGGACCTGGGGGTCATAATAGACCACAGTATGAATATGAGCTTGCTGTGCGATGCTGTAGCCAGCAGGGCAAATAATACTCTGGCATGAATCAATCAATGCATCTCCAGCAAAATCAAGGAAGTGATTCTTCTGCTCTACTCAGGACTGGTGAGACTCATCTGGAGTACTGAGTCCAGTTCTGGGCACCACACTTCAACAAGGACGTGAACATGCTTGAGAGAGTCCAAAGAAGAGCCACCCATATGATCAGAGTCTTAAAAGGCAAGCCATACGAGGAAAGGCTGAGGGATCTGGGACTCTTCAGCTTGATCAAAAGAAGGCTGAAAGAGGACCTGGTAGCAGCTTTCTGCTACACTAGGGGAGTACAACAAGGGCTCAGTGAGCAACTGTTCAGTAGGGCACCCGAGGGGAAAACCAGGAGTAATGGCCACAAACTCCTGGAAGATCGATTCAGGCTCAACATTAGGAAAAACTTCTTTATAGTTAGGGTGTCCAGACTGTGAAATAATCTCCCTCCAAAGGTAGTGCAATCACCTGCCCTGGAAATCTTCAAGAGGAGACTAGACAGTCACCTTGCTGGGGTCACCTGACCCCCAGTTATCTTTCTTGCTTGGTGCAGGGGGCTGGACCCGATGATCTTTGGAGGTCCCTTCTGGCCTTACAATCTATGAATCAGGCAAATTAGAAGAGCGCAAAATTTATTATTTTCTGAAACTGTTATAATTTTAAGCCCATTGAGTGGCTTAGGGGGGGATTGATTCATGCTTTTGGAATGAGCAGAGTTGGAAATACTGTTGAGATCTATGCCAGGCTTTGGCTTGCTAGAGGAAGTAGGACAGGGTGCAGGGGGTAAGCAAAAACCAAGGGCAGCACAGCTCTTCAGACAGCAGCATGACTGGAAGAGGAAGAACAATAAGTAGCACAGGGGACATTCTGTTTATATTATTGCTGAGATTAGCTCAGCTGAATGGATGCCCTCCGCCTCTTATTAAGCTATATATTTTCGATCAAAATGCAAGCACTCCATTAACCTATTCTTCCATGTAGTTATGACTACATGAGAAACTAAGCTTTCAGGGAAATACTGTTGTCAACTCAAGAATTGGCCATCTATTATGGTGATGGATACTGTATGAGAATGAAGATAACATAGATAAACCTGCCCTTCTGACCACTCCGTTGGTTTTTCAAGAACTACTACTAGAAAGTCAATGTGCAGCATATCACAGTTTGACTTCTCATTTACACAGAGACCTCCTCATCCTGCTCTGACAGGGTATATTTGCCTTAAAATGGGTATGGATATAATTTCCTCTCACTTTTAAAATAATTTTACATAGCCAGAGTGTAAAGTCACATTACCTCTGTATTTGGCAATCATTATTGGAATGCTTTGTCTCCTTTCAGCACCCACAATTCACGATGGAGGTTGATAAATTGGAGAAGGGTCAGAGAAGAATGACAAGAATGATTTAAAGGACTGAAAAACAGTCCTTATAATGAGAGACTCAAGATGCTCAATCTGCTTAGCATAACAAAGGAGAGGATAAGGAGTGATCTGATCACAGTCTATAAGTATCTGTATAGGGAAGAGAACTTTGTAAATAGAGGGCTCTTCAATCTATCAGGGAAAGCTATAAAAGGAAGTGAAGTTGAAACTAGGCATATTCAGAGTCAAAATAAGACACATTTTTTAACAACTTGCCAAGGGGTTGTGATGATTTCCCCATCACTGGCAATTTTAAACCAAGATGGAATGTTTTCCTAACAGCTATGTGTTTGTTGGAATAGGAATTAAGTCGGCATGTCTGCTGGTTTAAGGAACTTCTCTTGCTAAATTCACCAAGATACCAGAAATCTTATTATGAGATATGCACAAGAAGTTCACATTCTGCTACTTGTACAATAATCTTAGGTCATTAAAATTATAGAAGTATAGAACAATAGGTCTGAAGGACCTTAGGAGACCATAGAAGGTCATTGGTCCAATACTCTGCATGAGGTAGTTTCACCCCAGTCTAAATCATCTCAGACAAATATTTGTCTAACCTGCACTTAAAATTTTCAATGATGTCAACTCCACAACTATTTGGTATTGAATTCAGTTTTGGTATATATGGCTACTCTCATAATTAGAAAGTTCTTCTTACTATTGAACCTTGTTGCAGTTTAAGGATACTACTTCTTCCAGTCATAGGGCATCTGTAGATGACACGGGGATTTAATTCTCCCTAAACTGAAGCAGTGGTCTTTTAGGGCAAAATAAATCCCCGTGTCATGTACACCAGTGTCAGAGCCTGATCCTTACTTGTATTTTCAGCAGCGGGGAAGGGAGAGCTAGCTGCTGGTGGGCAGAGTGGTCCCTGAGCTACAGGGGGGGCAAATTATATTATTACACAGTGATAGCAGATAAGAATAAAGCAAACAAATATCTACCAGTCCTAGAGCTGTCACAGAGGGAAGGTACATCTGCCCAGTATGCGAGCTTCACACTGAGTTCTTTCTTGAATGCCAGATGTCAGCAGCCTAGAGGTTGAAGGCCAAGCCTCCACCACCCCCAGTGGGGTGGGTGAGACAGGCTGGTGGTGTCCCCTCTGTCCATGGTGGCCTCAGATTCCAGACTAAGTAAGCCCAATTCTTCCAGCCTATCTTCATGTTATATTTTCCAGAACTCACATAATTTTTCTTGCTCTTCTCTGGACTTTTTGGAATTTGTCCATATCTTTCTTGAAGAACAGTGGCCAGAACTGAGCGTAGAACTCCAGGTGAGGCCTCACCAATGCTGAAGAGAGTAAAAGAATTGTTTCCTGTGACACAGTGACACTCCTGGTAATACATCTCAGAGCGCTCTTAGCTGTTTTTGCAACAATTTTCTATAGTTGACTTATAATAAGCATGTGGTCCACTATAACCCCCAGGTCTTTTTCTGCAATACTGCAGCCTAGCCAGTTGTTCCCTATTCCATATTTGTGTGGTGGATTGTTTAACTAAGGAGATCTATTGCTACACTTCCTGTGCTTCCTACACCTCAAAATAGCATATTCTTGTGCCCTTAATACTGTCTCTTTAAAGACATTATGGTCTCTTGGATTCCTTTTTCCCTTACTCTTGCCTCCCATGGGATCTTACGTACTAGTTTTCAGAAACTGTTAATCCCACTTTTCTGAAGTCCATCATGTCTTGTTCAGCTAGCCTTTATCGCTAAAAAAACAATACTGGCATTCAGCGAATTTTTATTTTTAAAGTACAATTTGAAAGCAGCATAATAACATGATTTATGTTATGTGTGTTCAATCAGGCTTGATTCAAGGATTACTGAGTGAAACTCTCTGGCCTGTGCAGAAAGTCAGGTTAGATAATTGTAATACTCCTTTCTGGCCTTAACAGTTGGCATCTAACAAATATCTTCAAGGGAAGCATCTTTGAAGGACTTTGCAGGACTTTGAAAATGTGGCTCCCAGAGGTTTGCTCCACATCCCAGCTAAAAGGAGGTGGATTCAGTAAAATGTCAAGTAGCCATAAATTACTACTTTTCAGGATGCTTCAGAATGGTGGTGGATATGGTATATGACCCTGACTTGCTTGTTTGCTTAGATTGATTTCCCTAAGTGAAAAAGTAGGCTCAACTTTATCTTCATAAGCACAGGTGCAATTCCCATTGATTCCAGTGGGAGTTGCAGCTGAGTTCCCGGGGCAGATCTGAACCCAGGTTTTTTGTGTGCTTGAGCAGGCAGACAAAGAGGAAAGAAAGGAGGTCCCTAGCTGATCTGACATGAAAATAGCTACAGCTCACTCAGAAAAAAAAAGAGGACTTCAGTGATGGATGCACTCACAAACAAATTAAGAGCAAACCAAATTTACCTTCATGATTCTTCTAGGGACCATTTGCATGTGTTTAGCTGACAGTATGATTGAAGGATTCTTGCAGGGTCTATTACCTGTGGCCTGAGACTATATGGTATATGTTACCAATACAAGTAAAGCTCCAAAGAAATGAGAGAGAGAGGGAAGGTTCCTTTCTTGCGTGCATTGTGTGTCTGTTTGAGAGAGAGAGAGAATTATTTCTAGTCATGAGAAGTGCTGTTGGGTTGACAGTAGTGGGAGGGGGTGGGGCATTAACGCTTTCACTTTAGTCTTTTGGCTGTTTGCCAGTAGTACCAGAAGTTGAGAAATAATTTGTCAGAAGGATAAAAGCCAAATACATTGCTCTGGGTGAGATGTAACCTGACAAACAGTCTCCTGTGACTGACACATCTGAACTACTAATACACTCTATATAAATGCCTTCTCTGACAGCTAGCAGTCATATTTTCTGCTTAGTTTTTCTGCTGGTTCATGCTGAGCTTTCCGTCTTCTTGGATATTAGACTTTTCAGCGAGGAAAACTGAGCAGGAAGATATCTCTCTATGATACTAGTTTCCTATCACCAGTTTTGGAAGAAAAAGAACTGTAAAAAAGAACTACAAAATAATTTTAAAAAATGAACATGCTCTGGTATCGCTGTCATTTCTTACAAGATCCCATAGAGTCAGCTGGTCAGCAGG
>NW_005841876.1:2877954-2887020 GCF_000455745.1 Alligator sinensis
ATAACTGTCTATTTAACAGTTCACTTATTTCATTGAAGCCATGAGACACAACAGGGGTGTGGTAACCCTGAGATAATCACACCTCCCGGGTCTGACGAGGCAGGAGAAACAGCCAATTCTCTCTAATCCCACAGAGGTGTGATTAGTACTTACGATAACTACAGCCAAGGAGGTTATGAAATAAATTGTGCATTTTGGGTACTAGAAAAAGAATTAAATGTCAAACAGCCTCAGTAGAGTTCTGTAATTCACCTTGATTATGGATACATACCATAATGAATATAGATCCTTACATGTTTTCTTCTTTACAATGTACTTCAGCGATTAGAATAGCCATTCAGTCCTAGAATTTTTTTGTATGTAAATTTATAGCAAATGACTATCTGTCTCTAATCTTCATATGCAGGGCCATCAGCGTAGTATCTGAGAGTTCTTCATCATGATATATGTGTGCATTCATGAATAGCTATATTAAATTGCAGAAAAGCAGAGACTGCACTTTTCTTGTTTGTTTGAATGTGTCTCTACTAATCAGTCCTATTGGGAGTTATTTATTTGTTATCTATCCTATATGCTGCTTTTTTTCCCTAGAGAATATATAGCTGATAGTTGGCAAGCAGAAATGACAGCATGAATAAAATTTTCATTTATCAGGTCATTTTGTCCTTCATTCCCAGTGTAGCTCCCTGAAGTTGATTATCTAGCGTCTTCTTCTAGTGTAAGTTTCAGAAATTCATAGATGCTAAGGTTGGAAGAGACCTCAACATATCATCGAATCCGACCCCCTGCCTGGGCAGGAGAGAGTTCTGGGGTCAGATAACCCCAGCCAGATGCCTATCCAGCCTTCTCTTAAAGACTCCCAAGGTAGGTGAGAGCACCACCTCCCTTGGAAGCCCATTCCAAGTTTTGACCACCCTTACCATAAAGAAGTTTTTCCTGATGTCTAGCTTAAATCTGGTCTCTGTCAGTTTGTGACCATTGTTCCTTGTTACCCCAAGAGGCACCCTGGTGAGCAGAGCCTCTCCAATCCCTTGCTTTGTCCCCATAATGAATTTGTAGGCAGCCACAAGATCACCTCTCAGCCTTCTCTTGTGGAGGCTGAAGAGGTCCAGGTCCCTCAGTCTCTCCTCATAGGGCTTGGCCTGTAAACCCTTAACCATACGAGTGGCCCTCCTCTGGACCCTCTTGAGTCTATCAACAGCCTTCTTGAAGTACAGCACCCAAAACTGGACACGGTACTCCAACTGCGGTCTGAACAATGCTGCATAGAAGGGAAGTATCACCTCCTTGGATCTATTTGTCGTGCATCCACTCATGCATGATAAAGTGCGATTAGCTTTGCTGATGATTTCGTCACACTGACGACTCATGTTCATCTTGGAGTCCGCTATGCCTCCAAGATCCCTTTCCACTTCTGTGCTGCTGAAAGGGTCACTTCCCAGCCAGCAGGTGTGCTGGATATTCTTGCACCCGAGGTGCAGCACTCTGCACTTGTCCTTGTTATACTGCATCCTATTGTGTACTGCCCACTTTTCTAACCTGTCCAGGTCTGCCTGCAGTCGTTCCCTACCCTCCGGAGTGTGCACTTCACCCCACAATTTAGTATCATCTGCAAACTTGGACAAAGTACACTTCACACCCACATCCAAATCACTGATTAAGATATTGAAGAGTACAGGTCCAAGGACTGAACCCTGAGGGACCCCACTACCCACATCCTTCCAGGTCGATACCGACCCATCTACTACTACTCTCTGGGTACGACCACTAAGCCAATTTGCCACCCACCAGACCGTGTAAACATCTGTCACAGCCTCTTAATTTATTTAGGAGAATGGGATGAGATACCGTATCAAAGGCCTTCCTAAAATCCAAGATAACGACTTCTCAATTCAGAAGACTTACTGAAGAAGTATTTTATTTTAAAAGCGAAAGTGAAATGCCTTATTACCTAGAGTCTCTATTACTCAAATCCATTTTTTTACTATTGATTTTTTCTAAGCTAAAACCCACAATGTTAAGATCACAAGCAAGAACTTGTGTCCATTGTGCACTGATCATGGCACTTTCTGTTTTTGTTTGTTGTTTCTGTTTTCTGTTTCTTGTGCTGAATTCTGGATTGATGCAATGGTTTTCCTCTTTAGCTCACTCCAAAACAGGTGCTGCTTCTTGGGAATTCTAAAACACTTGCTATGCTATAGATGTAACACCTGTTTCTGAGATGGACAACAGTGTATTTGGGTTTAGAAAGAACATTTTAAAATTAAGGTTGAAAGAACAAAGGGTATAGCATAGAGTACTTGTAAATATTCCTTGTGTAAAACGTCATTATATTTTCCCCATCCCCAAACCAAGCATTTACAAACTCAGAATACTGTATGTCATTGATACCATTTGCTCACCCTGGACCTGAAAACCGTGTTCTGATCTTTTTAGATAGATGAGTGGTTCAAACTCTCTAGCTATCTAGATTTGATGTGTGGAAGCCTTTCAGAGCACATATTGCGCTGATTGATTTGCACAACTTCATGAGAGATGTTTGGAGATCTGCTGGCAATTTGGTGTTCCCTCTTCTGGGCCCTCAGGAGCCCTGAGTCAGGACACTGTGGGATGTCAATCCTTGGGAATGGAAAATAGGACTGTGAGTGTTAGAACCGTCCCAGTTGTCATAGAAAAGTTGGTTACCAAAGTTCCATCTGATACCTTTTCATATCTTCCTATTGAGAACTCCTCAGATCCCATATCATCTGCCATGGGACAGAGAAAGAACCAGAGGTGTAGCAAGCCAATTCAACACCCAGGGCAGGGAGCTGGGGAATGGGTATGCCAACCACTGTACAGAAGAAGGGAGGGGAGGGTTTTTCTCAACATTGACGACTGCTGCTGCCACTGCTGCCACTCAGTGCCATAGCGGGGTGAGGGGAGGGGGCAGGGCAACTGCCCTGGGCACCGAAGTGAAGGGGCGCCAACAGGCACTGCCCAGCTGGGGCAGGGCACAAAACGCAGCTGTTGAGCAGCTCATTTGGGTGAGGGGTGCAGAGATGGGGGAAGGGCAGCTCATGACACTGCATGCACTCCCAGGCAAGCATGGGGGGTGGGGGGTGCCCTGCAGATCTGTGCATGGGACAAGGGCAGGCTGCCACTGTGGGTTTTGCCCAGGGCACCAAACTTAGTTGCCATGACACTGTTGCCACTGCTGCTGTTATAGCAGTGTTAGCTCAGGGGCAGCAGCCCTGTGACATGCACTCCCTAGAAGCCATGCAGCGCAAAGAACAATGGGCAGCACTGATTGGACAAGTGACCAGCACAAATCACTACCGCATTAGAAAAGCCACATTCTGGTGTGAATTTTTAGGGTCCTCGGGTCTTTGTCAGTGTTCAAACTCAAGATTGAAATTGTTAGTTAACTTTATTTTTTCCAGCCAGTAACAATGAGAATGCAGGTATAATGGGGTAACCATCTAGACCAGAGGTTCCCAAACTTTTTCTTATTGCATACCCACTTCCAGATTTACCAGCTACCACATACCCCTACTAGCATTCATTTTATATTTTAACCCCTTGAATGCCAGTTGTTATTATTATCATGAAAATTAAATCCATCATTACACAATTTATCCCATGTACCCCCCAGAAATGTCTTGCATACACAGTTTTGGAGTCCCTGATCTAGACAATCTCTCTGCAATTGGAGCAGAGTTCTCAATCCTCAGGCTGACGTGGGCTGACAGTTTGGTGGAACTCTCCAGGGGAGGGATTTCACAAGCTTTACTCTCTGTTATTCAGTAAAAAGCTACTATATTCAGTAGAAAGGCTACTGCCATTCAGTGGAGGGGTACTACAGCAAGAAAGAAGATTGTCTCCCCTCTTAACTCAAGATTGGGTTCTGTGTCAATGTGGAATGCCCGCATTGCTGAAATGCGAAAGGAGCATAAGCCTATAAGAGAGGAAAAAGCAACCTAGAATAACATCTGGCTGCCTGACTGAGCTATTCTTAACTGTCAGAGCCTTTCCTTTATAGATTCCTTGGCCTGGTTGATCCTTACTAGAAGTGCATTCCCTTACTCTATAATAATGATCCAAATCACAGCAAGTAATGCCTTTGCAAACAGTACTGCTTTGGACCAGTGCTCTTCTATTCCTGTTACTAAGGAAGGTTGTGGAGAACCAACATGCAGATACCTGGGGCACTCCGCAAAAAAAATTAAAGACTTCTTAAAAATTATCCTCCTTTCAAAATGAAAGAGAATTACAACCCTTTTGTACTAATGATAGGGAAAGGTTTTTAAACTCCAGAGTGCTCCCTCCCTCTAGCCCCCAAATTTTTGTAGCTGAAGCCCTGAATGCAGTCCCATTATTTTTAATGATATATCAGGAATGGCTAGAAGAATAGCATACAGTACATCAAAAGCTATGCACTTTGAAATCACACAGCACTTCGAGGAGCCGCCAAGGGGTTAAACAGTGACCTGACCAATTTGGTATGGTTCATTTGCACCATGCTAATTGTTTTTAAATGCTCACTTTGTGTCATATTCTTTATTGTGCTGATGGGAAATGGGAGTAGATTTCCTCCTAAGGCAGAGATTTCAAAGACACTTTTGATTAGTAAATACTTGTTCAGTAAAGTATAGGCATACCTATGGTACTATGTAAATAATAATAATTACTGTTCCTAGTTCATTCAGTTTAAGGAAATATCAGAGTATACACTGTATACTTTTTAATCTTGTTTTATTTTTTTATCGGCCCATTATTTCTATTTTCCTGAAGTACTTAAGGTCAAATTGTTTCTTCCCTCCTTTCCAGTTAGCAGGCTTTTGTGTCTGCCTGTCTGATGTGTGGCTTTTTGTTGTACCCTCGGACCATGACCTGACAGTCATTATTTTGTCTTTTATCTTCATCCTTTTTTTTTTTTATTAGACTAGTCAGGCTTGATATTAGGCTTCCCAAAGATACTATCCATTACATTGTCAGCAAAGCAAGCTGTCTTACTGTAGGCCAAGTGTCAACAGAAGGTGAGGCAGAAAATCAGCCACAATCTAAAGCTAATTACCCTGCCTAGAAGTTAATTAAATACTTGTTAGGAGCAGCAGGGTAGATCCTAATTAAACTTGTCTAATAACAGTATGCTGACATACCCTGACACTGGGAATTCCTACAGGGTTTAAATAATTGTACAAAGGGCAATAATACCTGTCACATCATGGTGTGCAGGCAAACCCTGAAGATGCACATTTCACAGTATTTTCCGTACTAATTTGCCACATATTGTGCACTTCACATGTGTTTAATTTACACACGTTTTAATTTCGGTACCCTGGATCTTTTTGAATGACTTTTCCCATCGCCTTTCTGAAGGAGAAGGGAAAATAATCAGCGCTGACTGAACCGGTCAACAGTATTATTTTGTATCATTTGGTGTAATAATCATGATTAATTCCTGTTTATTGTTATATCTCTTGTGTTATGTAAATAAAGCTGTGGCCTTTCCCTTCCAATTTCAGGGGGGATGCTGCTTTCATTTGGAACTGAGCAGGGAGGGAAGGCATGAAAGCTCTTGCCAACCTTAACAGGCACGCGGAGGGCCAAATTCTATACTGAGCTACACTTCTGTACATCCAGAGTTAACACTATTGAAACCAGCCAACTACTACTAGATTCATAGCGATGCAACTAGCACAGAGTTTAGCTGTGTGTTTTTAGACAATCTCTTTTAAAACCAGTTTGACTCTCTATTCTTCTGCAAAGAAAGAGAAGAGAAACTAATAATGGGAAACTACTGCATGAGTTCTTTTGAAAAAAAAGGAGAGGAATGACAAAAGAAAACAATCTTACTATCTTTGCTCATTTCCAGGCTTTTTATAGGAGGTAATATTTTTGTTTCGTAGCAGAAATACACACTTTTCCACCATTAAAATAAATGTAAGGTCCCCACATACCACAGAGGAGCTTTTGTTTCATTTTGTTTTTGTTTTTAAGGGATCCTCTATGCCAGCAGTTTTAATGCTGGTTTAAAACTGCCATTTGACCAGGTTCTGTTTTTCAACTGATGAGTTGTCACACTGCCTTGCATGAGGGTTAATCCCCCATTGTGTCGTCTATGCCACTGCAAAGAATGATGTCAATAACAAATATGCAATTGCTGATAAAGCTCCTCTCTTCTAGAAAACCCCTGAGAGGCTTTGCTGAATGTTGATGGACGTTTACTGCAGGAAAATGCTGAATATCAGGTTTAGGAAAGGGAAACTTTCTCTTTTTTGACAAATAAAATAGATCTTCTGCTATTTCTTTAATAACTTGAGTTTTTTGGGTTTTTTTAAATAAGCTTGTTTTATTTTTCCTGAAGGTTGGATGGTGGCAGCTTACACACTAGATCCAATGTTGCCATCATTAGACTGTCTTTGAAATGCTATGTCAGAGATAGCAATGAAATGATGTGCCATGATGAGAAACTAGTCAAACAAGAGAGAACAGTGGGGAAAATGAATCTGAAAACTGTTAAACCAATCATATCACTCTTATTTTACACTGTCTCATGGAGCACCAAGGATTAATGAAAAGATGTAAGCACTCTGATCTTTTCTGGTAGGACTGTTGTAGAAATAATCAATTAACCTTGGGAGATCAAAATGACAGAGTTTAAGTGTGAAGTTATTTAAAATGCCAGATTATCTAGGCAGATGAATACATCTGTTGTAAACCTGAAAAGAAAATGGAGGTATTTTTCTAAACTTCAGTTTCCTGAACTGACTTAACATTATTTCCCCAGGAGTCAACTCTGCTTTTTTTTTGGTGTGCACTTTAACACATTAAAACAAAATGAGATTTGATGTACTCTATAAAGAGGGTTTTTTTTTTCCTATTCTCTTCCTTGAAGTGGGAGGGTTATTATAACAAATAGCTTCTCATAACCCCATGCTTTTAGCTTTTTACTTTGGTTTATTTGACAATTTGATTATTTGGGTTACTATCTTTAGTGGTGGTTTTGGTTGGTTTTATTGTAGCCAAATTCTGCAGCCACTGTATGTGTAGTATAGGAATTCTAGGCTCTGCCTATTGTTCTTGAAAATCCCAATATGCAAAATTTTGCAAAGCAGTTGATTTTTATTAACTAGAGAGTCAAATCAAATGTGCATAAAATGTTAAATTCCCATTATCCTTATGAACTGAAAATATAACCATTTTGTTTTTATAGCATCTTTTTTCTAGGATGGCAGACTTCTTGCTAGTTTATTACTGCACTTTTATAACATGAATTGAAAGCAGGAACTCCATAATCCAGATTTAGGCCCTGATCCAGCAAAGTACTTGAGTACATACTTAATTTAAGCACGAGGGGCTGTCTACAAGTGATATTAATGTGATTCAATAAACTCTGGGGCAGTTCACACTAGAGTTTATTGCTCCCGGGTGCAGCTTTTACACATGTGCCTGGGACCACAGCATATTGAGCCAGGGTGGTGCAGCCCCCACTGGCAGGGGACCCAGAGAGAGGGGGAGGTCAGCTTGCCAGTCCAGAGCTGCACCCACCCCAGCTCAGTGTGCTGTGGAGGGGCTGGCTGGGGCACAAGGAGGCTACAGTGCAGGGCTAACCAGTAGGCAGGCCCCACACTGTAGCAGTCTTGTGCCTGAGTCAGCCCTGGCATCATCTATATGTGCATTTCACCATACGCAGCTACTCTGTTACAGGATAGTATTTGTGTCAGGGAGTACTATGCTACAGCAGAGTCAATTATTTACTGTAGCATAACAGTACCACACAGGTTGATGGCAATGCTTTACTGCGGAGCTAATTAGTCACCTCTGCAATAAAATGCCTCATGTAGGTGCACCCAGAGTGGTCCTGATTTCTTCAACAAGACTGCTCATATGCTTGACATTAAATCACGCTTTAGTGCTTTGTTGAGTAAGGTTGTTTGTGAGTGAATCCACAGACTTCACTAGAACTGCTCATGTGTAAGAGCTACAGGATTGGGCCTATTGTAAGACCGTATATATATACTGAAACTTGGCAGCTGTAGAATGAGGCAGAGAGAGAGGGTATATGTATGTGCTGACCTACCAGATCAGGCCTTGCACAAAAGTACACACGCATATACTAGAGGCCTGATCCTGCAGCTGCAGAGAATTTCCATTAACTTCAATAGGATTTCTGCTGACTGAACAATTATAAAAGATTCCTTGAGACTGATCCAAGTGCCACTGAAGTCAATAGAATGACTTCCTGTCATGGGGCTGTCTTCTTGTAAAAAAAAGGGTTAAAGAGAGCCTCTGAGCCATGCTGACAACCAGTGTCAGGTGTGGAGAAAGGAGAATAAAAGAGAGTCAGCAGAGTAGGGAGGCTGCTTGCTGAAGGAAGTTGAAAGAGAGCTTGCTGGTGGTCAATCAGAGCAACCTGGGGGAAGAGAAGAGCTCTTGGAAGGACCTGTGCCCAAGAGGCTGTTTGGGGAGCCTCCTCTGGGAAGAGTATGACGGCAGCCTTATATTGGATTACAGAACGACAATGTGGGTGCTGCCCAAGGACACTTACACATCTCCATTGACTTCTGTGGGCTTTAGACCAAGTAGTGAGGGCTACATTTAGAAGGGGATAAGGCCACCTAGCTGGCACGTTGGGTGACTTATCCAGCATTTAGGTGCTACTGAGAGCCTTCAACACTCCTCTCTCCAAACAGTTGATACTGAACTTTAAAGGGAATTTAGGCACCTCAACTTTTCTCTGCTGGTCATGTGAGTCATGTCACTCAGTAACATCTAAGTCCTGACAGGATTCTCCAGCCAGGTGTTTCTCTACCTATCTGGCCTGGAGGCGTACCTTCTAGATCAGACCTTGCACAAAAGGCAGTCAAGTAGTAAGACACTGGGGTAGGTAAGCAGGCAACCTATTCTGGTCAGTACCGTATTTTCACGCATATAGCCCACCCACAGGTATAAGCCGCACCCATGTATAACTGGTGGAAAATTGTATTTTCATAAATTAGTCCACGTATATGCCATACCTGTGTATTCCCCGCGGCAGCGTATACAAGGGACGGCGGCGCAGTCCGGTCTGCCCCGGCCGCC
>NW_005841876.1:2887051-2894654 GCF_000455745.1 Alligator sinensis
CAGCACAGCCTGGCCTGCCCCCCACGGTGGCCCCCTTTCAAAAAAAAAGTCTGTCAATAGCCCGCACCCCCGTATAGCCCACACCCATCCATTTTTTTTGTAAAATCGCGTATACCCCGCGGGATGTATGCGTGAAAATATGGTAGTTAAGATATTCGTCCAGGAGGTGGGAGCCCTGTTTTCAAATCACTACTCTGGCTGACATGATGGCTTGACCCTGACTCTCCTACCTCCCAGTAAGCATCTTTGCCAATGGGTTGAAAAAGAAATCCCTTGATCACTCTATTTCTGATCCAATGACTAGGCATTTAATATAATGTCAGACAATTCCAGCTGGGCAATTTGAAAAAGCCTCATCTCAAACTACCCATTAGCCCAGCAGTTAGACTGTTCTTCTGTTAAGTGGCAGACCTGGGTTCACACTGTGGTTTTTAATCTAGTTGAATGGAGTTTTGAAACAGCTGATCCATGTCCCAGGAAAGTTACCATTTAAGTAATTTTAGATCTTGAGTTCTCTCTCCCTCCCATGTCTGTTTTCTTGAGAAAGAGTTGACCTGCCTTAGGCACATAACACCACATAGTTCCTATGGAGATAGTTTAGGCTCCCTTCCCTTCAACTTGTTCACTTGTGTGATTCTCATTCTTAGGTGTTTAACTATCCCTGTAAAATGTGTGAGGAGCCTATCCTGTGGCTGGGAGTTCCAGTGGTTGGCAGGACACCTAAGAGTTAGGAACTTCAGTGCCTAAACCCCTTGATGGATTTAGAGACAGATCCAGCAAAGCACTTAGGGGACTTGTACATGTGCTGGGGGTTTAGTTCTCTCTAAATTGAAATGGTGGGTTTTTAATTGGTGGGTTTTTAATTGTGATGATTAAAAACCCACCATTTCAATTTAGGGGTTTCTGATGAAACAGTGACAGCCCCATCAGCTCACACCCCCCATGCCCCGCTGCACATAGGCTTTGCTGAAGAAGGGAAGAAAAAAAGCAGTGAGGGGCCCAGTCCTTTTTTTGGCCCCTCCCAGAGCCTGCTTACCTCTCCTGTGGCCAGGGGATGAGCTGCTGGTGGGCTCTGAGCTGCAGGGGACCCTGGTCTTTCCCTCCACTGCCACGGCATCCCCTGAGTGGCACCCACCCGCTAGCAGCTCACCCACACAATTCCGGAGGACACTGCCACCATAGAGGGAAGCACTGGGTCCCCCGCATCCCAGGGGCTGCATGACCTGGTGGCAGCTCATGCAGGCAGGCTCTGCTGAGAAGAAAAAGAAAAATGTGGTGAGGGACCTGATCTTTTTATTTTTCTCCCGGAGAATGCCCATGTGTCTTGTGGCTGAGGAGTGAGCTGCCGGTGGACTGACCAGCTCCTAAGCTGTGGGGGGCCCCGGTGCTTCCTTCTGCAGTGGCAGTGACCCCCAGAACCACCCAGGCAGGGTGCTATCTGTGTGGGTGCTGCCTGTGGGGCACCACTGCCATGGAGGGCAGCACCGGGTCCCCTGCCCATGCAAGCTGCTGTCAGGTCATGCAGCCCCTGAACTGTAGGGGGGCCTGGTGCTTCCCTCCGCAGTGGCAGCACCCACCAGAGCCACACAGGCAGGGTGCTAGCTACACGGGTGCTGCCCCAGCTTGAAGGCAGCACTCACTGAATCCAATGGCGCACAAGATACTGGAAGCCCAGGTGTGCTTGGGGAAGCTAGCTTGGTAGGCTTCCACTACCCTGTGCACAGTCCCCATCACCTTCCTGCCACCTGGGACCATCCAGGAACAGGTTGAGTTGCCCCTGGGTCAGTGCGGGAAGGTGGCAAGGGGGCAGCTGGGTGTTCTGGCAGCCAGAGAAGGCAGCTGGGATGGTGCATAGGAAGCTGGAAGCTCACTGAGCCTGAGCTTCCCCAAGCACACCCAGGCTTCAAGCACCCCATGCACTGTCCCCGCCACCTTCTCCGGATGGGCCCTTGTACACATGACAAATATAGCTGTAACTTGTTACATAGCAAACTAAAATATATGGGGTGTGGTTTATTTTGCTAAGTAAAAAAGTCAGTTAAATTGAAATACAGTGATGAAGGTGTACACTGTTACAAAATTTAATTGTAATATATCGCTGAACGTGTACACTGTTACGCAATTAAATTGTTAAAAGGGCAATTAAACCACTAAAAGGGGCAATTTTGTCATGTGTACAAGGGCCCTTAGTAGGGGTGTGCGAGGCAGGCCCTATTTGATTTGGAGTTGGATTCAGCCCAAATCAGGGACAGAAACTTGATTCGTTGATTCAGATCACTGTTCCTGATTCGATTTGGCCAAACCTGAAGATTCAATGCTGATTCGGAGAATCAGCAATTCAAACACAGACACAACTTTAAATGTTTTTTCTACATACCTCGAGGTACCAGCATGGCTTGTGAACGCTGTGATGCTGGGACTCATGGAGCATCACACAGGAGTGCAGCAAGGGGGCCTCCATGTGCTTGGCAGTGAACCTGGAAGTGAATCGGAAGTACTTCCAGTCCACTTCTGGGTCCACTGAGGAACATGCTGAGGTGCTCCCCCCCCCGCTTGCTGATTGGCCACGGGGGGACCCAGGTTACCGCCCCCTCCAGACCCAGGAGGCACCAGTCGCCAAGCAAGAGGGGAGCTGGGGGGCTCCCCAGTGCACTCTTCAGCAGACCTGGAAGTGGACCAGAACTGGTTCTGGTCCGCTTCCGGGTCTGCTGCCGAATGCGCTGGGGACTCCCCCACTCTGCTATGGGATGCTTCAGCAGCCCCAGCATTGCAGCATTACACAAGCCGTCTGCTAGTTAGAAGTATGTAAAAAAACATTTAAAGCTGTGTCTGTCCGAATATCTGAATCTTTCCGAATCTATTCGGAGGGTTCCGATTCAATTTGAAGAGATTAAAGGGTCTCCTGATTCGATTTGGAGATTCAGCCATTGAATCAGGCCGAATCTCCACTGAATCAAATCAGGGACCAAAGCTTCGCACAGCCGTAGGTGCTAGGATAAAGGTGTGTAGGTCCACAATTGTAATTGTGAAACCCCTGCTTAGGTCCTGCCTAACACTCAATGCATCAAAACCCCTTTGAGCTTCAGTTTAAAGATCCCCAGGCCTAGAACTGTGTAAATTCCCAGGAGCACCTCAACAATTCAGCACCTATCAGAATCCAAAAACTAGGTGTTTCTCTGCCTACCTTTTCTGATGGGCTTCCTTCGTTAGGTTATCTAAGAGCACATAAAATATATCAGACTTCACAGAAAACAGCCACCACTTCCTTTTAAAATGGGGGAACTGAGGCTGGCACCCACTTTTTGTTCAATAATCCATTGACCCCTGCAAAAGCCCAGGGATTAGCTTTTTCTTTTGCCAGAGGGGAGCCAAATACATGTCTCCCTGGAATGTACCTAGCCACTGGGAGCAAAGTGAACCTTCTACCATTCTTGCTGATTCTGTCCCCCTGTGAACAAAAGAATTCAAGAGCCACTGAACCAAAGAGAAAAAACAACAGGCAGCATGATTCTGCCATAGTAGTTGAGGCATTCATGTTGAAAGACAGACTCCTTCCTTCCAATCCCTGGTCCAAGGACTGTTTATACATTTTTCAACATTTTATGTAAAATCACAATGCCATGTTGTCTACGTGGGAAAGATTCACCAAAATCTAAGTAAGGTTATCGTGCGCATACTCTCAGTGCCTGTCTTCAATTAAAATTTAATTCTTCAGTAATAAAACATACCTTAAGGTATGAAGTTGAAATGTCAAAAGACCTTTTTGAAGAGAGCATTTAATTAAAGAAAACCCATATTCACATCTGAGGTTATAGAATTTAGCTAGCAAGCATAGGACCATATCTTCAGATGATATAAATTAGTCATCTGCTGTACATTCTTCTGAGAGCAGTTCATTGGTAGGTCTTGTAAATATAGGCACTTTTTTATTTTTTGTACCAATTTGTACTGCATTACTTCATTTTGATTTTTTTCCTCTGGTGGAGAAGTTAATCTGCTGGATTATTATCTAGCAGCACAGAGAAGATGACATGGAATAAAATAAAACAGTTCAATTTCTAATTTGATATCAAAAGAGCACAGTAAAAATCATTCTTTTTTCAGAGTGGCAAAGAACATTAAGGCAAAAGGAAGTTAGAGTTGCTAATGGAAGCAATGGAAACTAATAGGAAGGGAGAATTTTGTGAGATGAGTAAAGGCTTTATGTGGAAGGCAAAGGAAAGATTTTATTGCCACACATTAGAGAGAAATGTATTCTCAAGGTAACTGAAGATTTTTTCCATTGGTATGAACCAAAGCGGGTGGTAAGTGCACAGCACCATTGATTTAGATAGGTCATCTCAGGCTTGTGAGAGCCTTTCCTTGAACATACCTACATACATCCCAGCCTGCATCGCCCTCAGAGATTCAGTAGCTTCTGCAATCTATATGGTCTCCATCTATGTGATAAACCAGCTAGTGAATCTGCATAACTGAAGAGTGATCATCCCAGGTCCTGTTCCAGGGATCATTTAACTTCCCAGAGTAATAGAATGTATGGAGCTTTGATGGAGCAGGGAACTGTAATATGCAGGGGATTCAACATAGGTTCCCTCATGATGCCTCTTTCACCAACCCACACATTCTTTTCCTAATTAAATCACAATGTTTATACCTGGTCAGGGTCCTCAGTGTCATCTAAGACTGTGTAGGACTTCACCTAGTTCAAAAGCTTAATGCTTACCATTGAAATAGCACTTTTATCTAAGGAGCTTAAAATCTTTTAGCTAAAATGATATAATTATTCCTGTTTTTTTAAAGATGAAAGACAGGGGGAAAGGAAGAAGATGCATGCAATGATTTGTCCAAGGGCAGGCCAGGTTCAGATCCAGTAATGTAACTGAGAGTTCCTGGTTTTTAGTCTCTCATGTGATCAAGTATATTCTGTACTATTCCTGTGGCACTGATCTGGGGGTTGACTTTCCAAGCTTTAAAATCTTATTTATGAGAAATATTTTTTACAGATATTGCTTAGGCTATAGGAGAATCATGCTGAGTATGACATAATGCCCTTGGCATTACATTAAAATGAGAGAGGTAAGAAAGCCCACAATTATATATATAACATTCAGTGGTTTCTGTTTTTGTCAGAAATATAAAACTTAGTTCTGATTTCTTGAAAAGAATGAGAGTCCGTATGGGTCTATACACCAGTTTAATTCCAACTATTTAAAACTATGCTATTATTAACTTGTAGACAAGGCCTATATGTTGCTCCCTTTTATCTCCTTCCTTTCATTCATTTTCTGTCCTCACATACCCATTCACTCTTTCTTTATTAGGATTTGTCTGTGTACAGAACTTACACAGGTTTATCCCAGCCTGTCCCTGTTTTCAGAATGGGAAGTGGGGAAGGGAGCAGAGGGAGCTCAGTCCAGGGGTTACCCAGCCAGTGCTGGAGGTTGGGGTGGGTGAATTGGTGCCTGCCCCCCACAAAAGGGGCTCCAATATACCCACCTCAGCCTCCAGCAGAGGCTAAAAAAACCCCAGACCAAACTCTCTCTGCTCCCTTTCCCCCTTCCCATTCTGAAAACAGTGACAGGCTGGGAGGCAATGCAGACACAAGTTACAGAAGACACTAAGTTTTGAAACATCTTCATCTGACCCCCTCATGCAATTAGGATTCAGATTTGCACTCAATCTTCCATTTGTAAAGCAGTCGGCAGCCATGCACTTTTGTTTAGTCATGGCTATAAACCACTTTTTGTGGCCAGATCAGCCAAAACTTGTCACTTCTGTCTGCACCTTAAATGTGTTGAGAGACAGTCACAATGACTTAATAAAAAGTATTTTATTTTAAACCAATTAAAGTTAAACTGATCCAGACTTACACTTTTATGTATCTACTCCTCTACCTCTCACTCATCCCCTCTTCCTGAGATTCCTGGAGTTTTTTTAAGCTTGAAGGAAATAGAAGGAAGAAGAATTCTGGGCAGCTAGAGCTGCTAATGGGGGTACTGGAAACTAATAAGGAGAATTTTGTGGGCGGAAGAAAGGCTTAGATATGTTTTAGATGGAAGGAAAAAGAAAGCAGGGAGGAAAATGGAGTGAAGGTGAGGGGAAGGGCATAATAACCATAGTTAGAGGAAGCTACTGGATTCAGAAGGCTTTGAAGAATTGGAAACCTAGAGCCATCATACTCAGGAGACCTTGGAGCAGGGTTAACTTCATTAACTTGGACAAAAGAGAATCAGTTGCATTTAGGTGAAGACTGGAACAAGATAGGGCAGGCAAGAAGTGGTGGTGGGTGGGCAGGCAAGGGGGCAGAAAGCAGCAGTGAGCGGGGGGAGCAGTGAACAGGGGGGCATGAAGTAGCGGTGGGCAGGGAGAGCAGTGGTGGTGACTGGGAAGCAGCAGCAGAAGTGGTAGGCAGGAGTGCAGAAGGGAAACTAGGGCAGTGGCAAGGGAAGTAGCAGCAGCGGAGGAGTGGCAGCAGCAGGCAGGAGCATGGAGCCCATGCTAGTGCCCTGGGGCTGGTCGTGACCCAGGGTGGGGTGGCAGGAGCATGGAGCCTGGGTGTAGAGTCTACCTGGCTGCATCATGCAAGGCACACATGTAGTCTGTAAGAGTCATGCGTGACGGAGCCGGTAGACCCGTCCCACTCACTGCTATGTGAAGGTTGTGAGGAATGATGGAGAGCTCCACACTATTGAGCTGGGCTGGTTCCACCCCTCTCCCTGTCATCCCAGTTGAACCCCATGACCTGCACTGCCAGCTTCATTGTGCAGGGCTCAGTGGGGCTGGCCCCGCATGCTGCTGCTACCTGCCATTGGAGATTAGGGTGGGAGCATGGGGAACTGCATGGTATGGGGCCTGGGGCTGGCCCCAATCACTGCCACCACAGGCAGCTCCAGGAACTCACACACTCCAGGGACTCTGGAGATACCCCCCCACACACACACACATTCACACTCCCACCACACCCATCATAACCCCACACCCTCCCACAACCCGAACCCTAACCACATACCCCACACCCATCCACACCCACCCGCCGTATCCACACCCCACTGCACAAGCACATACCCACTCCCCAACCACACCCTCCCACATACACTCTCTTACCCCCTCACACACAATATACAGGAGTAGGACAGTATTTTGAGCTATTATGCAATTGCCCCTAGATACAGTATGCAAGCACACCTAAATCAGGACAAATATATTTTTAAATAAAATTAAAATAAGTTGTAGTAGTTGTTTCATTTTTTAGTATATGATTGGGGGGGGGGTGCAGTTTCATGATAGCAGCACCCTCCCTCCCAAAAGGCGTACTTCCAGGGCAAGGGGAGAGACTTCCAGTGACAAAGGTCAGGGGTTAGAGGTGGGAATTCTGGTCCCAGGATGGCAACAAGGGGGCAAAATACTCATCAAGAGGTGGGACTACCTTTGTGGCCCTCAACAGCTCACCTAAACTTGTTAAGCAGCTCTCCAGCTGAAGTAATTGCCCGCCCTTGGGCTAGATACTGCAATTTGACTTCATTTTTCATGAGGCACAGAGGGTGAGAATGTGTCTAATACTTTACTGAGACATGTTTTTGCTCATTCTTCTTGTGAAAGAGTG
>NW_005841876.1:2894962-2898780 GCF_000455745.1 Alligator sinensis
AGGGGGGATGTGATTCCCACTCCCCCTCACTAGCCCACGCCATGTGGGGCGCTCTGCCATGAACCCCCTGACCCATGCCAGTTCTCCCAGCCTCCCCTATGGCTGCCACGTCCGCCCCAGCTCCCAGCCCTTAAAAAAAAAAAAAAAAAGCTCCAACTCACCAGCTGCTGCAGCAGTCTCGGGGCTTCTGGGGGGATCGCCCCCCCCCACCCCCAGGCTTGGCAGGAGCCGGGGGGGGGGGGGGTTTTAAAAAAAAAAAAAAAGAGCTAGGAGCTAGGGGAGTGGACAGGGCAGCCATTGAGAGTGGGTGAGGGATGGGGCCAATTTAGAGATTCCGCCAATTTGGTGGCAGCCAAATCTCCGAATCAGATTTGGCCAAATTGATTCAGGACAGTGATTTGAATCACCAAATCGAATCACTGTCCCCCAAATCAGCTGAATCTGAATCCAAAGTGAATATTAGCTGCTTCGTGCAGGCCTAATTTATATGTATTGGCAGTTAAAGCAAAGACATGCAAATATGTCAGTCATAGGAAATTTCCACCTCTGATTTGCTTCACCTGATAAACGGGTCCTTGCAGACACTAGCATGAAACAAATTGAGGGGAAATGTCCAACATAAAAGTAAGAGAAGAAAGTCTGTTGATAAAAATATATATAAAAGATTGAGTATAGAGTGTAGAAGTACAATTAAGTAATTGGACAAAATCAAATGTGTTTAAAAAAATACAAAGGAAATAAATCTGTCACATGCTGTCTCAGCATAATTGACTATGAATATATTTCCTTTCTAAAAACTCTGGCTTTGTGTATCAAATGTGAAAGTTTTCAGATGCTTTTGGAAGTTAATATTCATTTATAAACCCAGTTTGGTCAGAATGATTCAGTGAATGTGAATCAGAATAATATTTATTGATACGATTATCTCAGAAATCATTTGTAGCCTTCATTGAAAAGGGAAATCATCATGTAGTAAATACAGGAGTATCTGTCTTTACTTTGAAAATCAATGCCAATATCCTATCACTGATGAGGAGGAAGAAAACACCAAATCTTAACAATAATGTCTGCTGATAACTCAAAGAAAAGGAACAAGAAAATAGTGAACCAATCTGGATTTGTTTGTATTCAGGGCACAAGAAAGTAATACACATTTTTAGTACCATCAAATGTGAAATCCTATGTCCAAGAACAAGGAACATAGACCTACTTATAGGATGGGGTTACTGCATCATGGGAAGCAGTTACACTGAAAGACTTAGGAGTCATGGCGGATAGTTCCTGGAATATGAACTTTCAATGTGACACTGTATCATAAATGCTAATGCAATCCTTAGTTTTATAAACATGAACATATTGATATGGGATCAAAAGATTATATTACTTCTATTTTTGGCACTAGTGCAACCAGTAATTAGTAAACTATGTCCAGTTCTAGTGTCCACAATTAAAGAAAGATGCTGAAAAATAGGACAAGGGTCAAAGAAGAACCATGAGAATAATTAAATGATTGGAAAATGTGTATTATAATTGTAGTGTTGGAGTGATATTGAAGCTGTGATGGTCCAGGAATTATGCAAGAGGCAAGGATTTTTTGAGTAATCTCTTACTGGACAAACTGCATGACTGGGATAAAGTAAGACAAACTTTTGAATGCAAGGCATTCTTCAAGAGATCAACCTATTTCCCTTATTAAAGAGAAGGTTACAAAGTGACTTGTTTGTGTTCTCTAAGGACCTTCAAAGGAACAGATAATAGAGACATGTTCTGTTTAGCAGATGAAGAAATAAAAATGATCCAATGACTGTAAATTGAAACTAGACAAATTGAAACTAGAAATAAGAGACAGATTTTAATAGTGAGGTAAGTAAACATTGGAATAACCTGTATTAGTGATAAATCCTCCATCACAAAAAAATTAGGTCAAAACTGATTACTTTTTCTAAATGAGGTTCTTCAGTTCAAGCAGGAATTCACTCAGGGAAGTCTGGTGGCCTGGGCTATGCAGGAGGTCAAACTGGAGCACAAGGGCCCCTCTAACCTTCTAGTTTGTAAAAATAAAAAAAAGTTTAATTACATTTTAAAAGAAAAAAAAATCCAGCTTAATCACTGAGAAATCTTTAGTTGCTATAATTGTTTATTTTGAAACCCTATTTCTCAGATAACTGCAACTGTTTATACACAATGTAGTGTGTATAAATACTACTACTAATAAATACTACTACTAATAAATAAATAAATGGTGTATATTATGCACAGTGTAGTGTGCATAATACACACTACACTGTACACACAGTGTAGTGTGTATTATGTAGTGGTCTGTTCTGACCACTAATGTTCACTTTCTCCAGTACTCCAGAGTTAGTATAGCTCCATGGGAAAGATTGTGTTTGCCTATCCAAAGTAGACCTGGCTCTAGGTGTTCCTGCTCCTTACTGTTCTTTTGAAGCCCACTGCTCAGTGTGCCCTTTCCCAATTCATTTTAGGGAAGCAGGACACCCAGGGGCACATCCTAAGAGTAGACAGAAGAAATTAATACGGACAATGTTAACTTTGGCTGTTTTTCCCCTACAGATTTTCAGGATGAGAATCTAGATGAGTCCAGCAGACATCCCCACCTCTTACACGTCTTGCCATTAGATTACAGCTCTGCAGATCCGTGCTCCCAGAGTTTATAAGTAGATTACATTTCATGAAATTTGGGGAATAGACACTATGTACAAAAGCAGAAGTCCCCTTGCCTGCAGGCATTGCCTCCCCGACACATTGGTATGTGTTGGGAAGCATGTATTCTGAGATTCATCGATTGTAAGATTATCATAGAATTATAGAGAATTAGGGTTGGAAGGGACCTCAGGAGGTCATCTAGTCCAACCCTGTGCTCAAAGCAGCCCCAAGTAGATCATCTTAGCCAGGGCTTTGCCAAGCTGGAGCTTAAAAACCTCCAAGGATGGAGATTCCACCACCTCTCTAAATAACCTGTTCTACTGCTTCACCACCCTCCTAGTGAGAAAATTTTTCCTAATAGTCAACTTAAACCTCCCTTGCTGCAACTTGAGACCGTTGCTCC
The DNA here is from genome assembly GCF_000455745.1 of Alligator sinensis. Taxonomy (NCBI): domain Eukaryota; kingdom Metazoa; phylum Chordata; order Crocodylia; family Alligatoridae; genus Alligator; species Alligator sinensis. Next base: position 2,898,033 of record NW_005841876.1, read on the forward strand.
TTGTTCTGTCATCTGTCACCACTGAGAACAGTGTAGCTCCATCCTCCTTGGAAACACCCTTCAGGTAGTTAAAGGCTGCTATCAAATTCATGATCTTTTCATTTTTGAGACATTGCTGTTAATGCTAGCCATGCTATTAGTTTTTCCAATATAGGCCTTTTTAAAAGACAGATGACCTGGAAAAGGAACAGGTAGAACAAAGAAAAGGAAGACCTGAACCAAAGAAGCAAGCTGTATATATGCTTCCCAAATTCAGGTGCACAATTTAAACCTACATGTTAAGTCCTTAGCCTATGTGCACAACCTTAGTGTAGCTGATAACAGGCCTTAGTAATTCAACAGCATTTTGATTCAATCTTAGCATAAGGATTAACTGTATACCATTTCTCACATGCTGCATTAGGGCATGTGACTGTCAAGCAGGAATATCACTGTGTTCCAATTCTTTTTCTTTCAATATGCACATGTATTGTGACCAATGAAAAGAAAGTCTTAGCCATCATTACATTTGAATTCTGTTATATCCCTCATTTAGTACTGAGGAACCTTGTTCCAATAAACCTTTGTCTAATTTTTTTAGATACCTATTAAATGTATGTATTAATAGTGTTTCTGCTATATATATATAGCTTAGTAATTTTTCACTGGAGAGAGTCTAAATCTGGGGGAATCAAGAATGAAATGTCAGAGTCTATTTGGATCATACTAACAACGTCACAAGTAGCTTTTTGGCTTTCCTGCCACAGTG
>NW_005841876.1:2898790-2903127 GCF_000455745.1 Alligator sinensis
TGGTCTATGAGAGAGAAAGAATGTACTTACACATAAAATAAAAATTATTACCAAAATTGGCAAAGAAAATTATGGAAAAACAAAATAATTGAATTTATGGTGAGACATGCTCGCCTTGATGTTCAAATCTTATCTATCCTACTCATGAGATCATATCAGTTTGGCCCTAAAGCAGCAAGCACAAAACAAAATGCTGTTATAATTTGGTATAAATCTATTTATAGTCACTGGTGTTGTTAATATATGCCAGCTGAAGAGCTGGCCCGTAGTTTTTTTCTGTTGACTTAGACTTCAGTCCTGTAAAATTGTAGGCAAATAGGGCCGGAAAGGGCCCGAAGAGCTCATTTAATCCAACACCCAACTCATTGTAATAACATCTCCATTTAAACCAGCCTTGAAAAAATGTCTGTATAACCTGCTCTTAAGCACTTCAAACAATAGATATTTCACAACCATTTTAGGAAATTTGTTCCAGTCCTTAAATGCCTTCATGGTTAGAAAGTCCTTCCAACCAAAATATTTCTTCTTGCAATTAAACTTACTTCTTGTCCTGTTCTCTGTGAATAGGAAATAGCTGACCACCATCCCCTTTTAACACCTTTTTTGTATTTGAAGACTGTTTTGAAATGTTTCCTCAGACTTCTCTTCTCCAAACAAAATAATCCCAATTCTTCCAATCTTTCTTCATATATCATTTTTTCTAGACCACAAAGTATTTTTTGTTGCTTTCCTCTAGACTCTTTCCAATTTGTCTACATTTTAGAGAATAGTGCTTAAAACTGAACACTGGAGTCCAGGTGAGGCCTCACCGGTGCTAAACAGAGTAGAAGAATCTCTTCCCTTGACTAGCATATGACACTGCTATTAATGCACTAAGGCAGCTATTACCTGTTTTTGCAACTGTACTATAATGCTGACTCATATTCAGCCTGAATCCACTATCATAGAATCATATCATAGAATCATAGATGTAGGGTCAGAAGGGACCTTGTAGATCTTCAAGTCCGACCCCCTGCCTGGGCAGGAGGGAAACTGGGCTCAAATGACCCCAGCCAAGTAGGCATCAAGCTGCTTCTTAAAGACCCCCAGGGTAGGAGCCAGCACCACTTCCCTTGGAAGGTGGTTTCAGATCCTAGCCACCCTTACCGTGAAGTAGTTCTTATGGATGTCTAATCTGAACCTACTCTCCAGCAACTTGTGGCCATTATTCCTTGTTATCCCGGGGGGCGCTAGGGGAAACAAGGTTTCCCCCAAACCCTTCTGGTCCCTCCTAGTGAGTTTATAGACAGTCACCAGGTCCTCCCTCAGCCTTCTCTTGTGAAGGCTGAACAGGTTCAGGTCCCATAGCCTCTCATTGTAGGGTCTGCCCTGCTGTCCTCAGATCATGCGGGTGGCCCTCCTCTGGACCCTCTCAATGTTGTCCACATCCCTCTTGAAGTGGGGTGCCCAGAACTGGACACAGTACTCCAGCTGTGGCCTGACCAGTGTCGCGTAGAGGGGGAGGATCACCTCCTTGGCCCTACTCGAGATGCACCTGTGGATGCACGATAGGGTCCGGTTAGCCCTGCCGACCGTGACCTCGCATTGTCGGCCCATGTTCATCTTGGAGTCAATGATGACTCCAAGATCCCTTTCTGCCTCCGCGCTCTCAAGAAGGGAATTTCCCATCTCATAAGTGTGCTGCTGGTTACTACTGCCCAACCTCCCTGCTAGCGTGCCCACCTCACCCCAAATTTTGGTATCATCAGCAAATTTGAACAGGTTGCTTTTCACCCCATCGTCCAAATCGTTGATAAAGAAATTTAACAGTGTGGGCCCAAGGACCGAGCCCTGGGGGACTCCGCTGCCCACTTCCCCCCAGGTCGAATATGACCCGTCCACCCCCACGCTCTGAGTATGACCCTTCAGCCAACTAGCAATCCATCTGATCGTGTAGGCATTGATGCCACAGTCGCCTAGTTTTTTAATGAGGATGGGGTGGGAGACAGTGTCAAAGGCCTTGCTGAAGTCAAGAAAGACTACATCCACGGTGACACCTGCATCTAATGCTTTTGTGACCTGATCATAGAAGGCAATCAGGTTGGTCTGACATGACCTGCCCCTAATGAAACCGTGCTGGTTGCCCCTGAGCATCATCCCCGATGCCGGTCCATCACAGATGTGCTCCTTGATGATCTTCTCAAAGAGTTTCCCCAGGATTGAGGTAAGACTGACGGGCCTATAGTTGCCCGGGTCCTCCCTCCTCCCTTTCTTAAAGATGGGGACCACATTGGCTATCTTCCAATCATCTGGCACCTGGCCCGAGCACCACGAGCACTCATAAAGCTGTGCCAAGGGCCCAGCAATAACCACTGCTAGCTCCCTCAACACCCTGGGGTACCCCCAGGTACTTTTCTATAGGACGGCATCCAGTTATTCTCCATTTTGTATTTTTGTTTGTTATTGTTTTGTTCTAAGTGTACTATTTTGCACTTTTCCTTACTGAATTTCACCCGATTTGTTTCAGACCATTTTTACAAAGTATCAAGGTCATTCTGAATCCTAATCCTAAATTGTACTTGGTTTAGACTAGTAGTTAGACCTGGAATCTAGGAATGAGATGGTAATTTTCTTCCTGCATCTGCCATTGATTCATTGTTGAAAATTTTGAAAACTGGCAATAGTAAAACTTCCCCACTTAAGAAAGATGTGAAAGGTGTTATAACAGTCCAAAACATGGTTGATGGTTCAGTTAATAGTCTTCTGTTAATTTATTTTGTCATTGCATTACAAGTATTAATCTCTTGTTCAATCACTTGCTTTGAAAACCTGTTAGTAGTGATCTAATAACAGATATAATTAATACCAGAGGTGTCAAAGATATGGCCCATAGGGCTCCAGGAAGAGTGGGAATTTGGGGGCTGGGCCACTGCCAAAATCCAGGGTGCAGAGCTTCTTTGGGGATATGTCGTGATGTCAGGGGGTAAGAGGGGAGTGATAACTGGGTTTATTCACTGTGGCTCCCTGAGCTGATGCAGCACTGCCCACCTCATCCCCCACCCCCAACCAGAGGTAGGTCTGGATCTGCCCCATGAGGCTCCTTGAATGCCACACCAGCCCCAGAACCAAGGTGAGTTTTGAGACGCCTAATTTACACATTTTGGAAACCAGTGTTCTCTCAAAATGGGAATGATAGCAAGTAAAGCATTACAGTCATCATGTTTTAGCTGTGCAGTCTTTAAGTGGAGAACAGATGTTAGGTGATGTAAAGAGAGCTAAAGAACTCATAATAGTATGGAGAAAGAAGATGAAAGGAATGAAAGATGGAGAAAATGAAAGAGAGGGGGCAGGATAGGTGGCAGAGAAGAAAACTGCCTTTCAAGAAAGCAAAGTGAAAGTAAGGTAACAGCTAGTTAGTTAATCAAAGGGCAAGAAGCCAAGTTCTGTAATAAAGAAGTGATTAATTGAGGCAGCAAGGGAGAGGATTAGAAGAGAGAGGCTTTAATGCAATGCAGTTGGGGAAAAAAATTGTAAAGAATTGTAAGGCATATAAAGAGAGCAGGCAGAAGAGGGCGAGATGAGAGAGAAAAGGGAGATGAAAATTAAAAACAGAAAATGGATGACGTGTTTACTAAGCAGTCCAGTTAAACACTGGGAACTCACCATGTTTCTGTGTTATGAGAGGTCCAGAAAATGATGATCTAGATATGGAAATGATGCTGATGTGAAATTAAGTTAATTAAGTTAATCAACTGTATAGGACAGTCACTAGGTTTAACAACCTCAATGGCTGCATCCAGACAGTGTGAACATTTGGTTCACCAGGGACAAGTAGCAGTGGTGCACCTTGCACTGTAGCTACTTGTCCCTGGGGAATGCCAGTGTCTGCATGCTTTGGTGCATGGCAAGTTACACCAGGAGTGGTAGGGGAGGCTGGGGCCAATACTGTGCTGGCCACAGCAGCCTTACCTGGGGTCCTGGGGGGCCTCCCAGGGCTGCAGCAGTGGTGATCCTGCTGGATGGAGCTTGGCTAGAAACTGCAGCATGGCTCTGGGTGGCCCAGCTCCACTTTTCAGCAAAACATGCTGCCCGTGTGTGTGCTGCTCCATGGCACCTTATAAACTAACTTTTTCAGAGATGCACGAGCTTTCATAGGCTACAGCCTAGTCCATCAGATGCTATGAATAGCATCTCAGAGAGCAGCAGTACTAGAAATAAATAAGGTAACTTAAATAGGGTTGGGGTGTTGTAGGTATGATGGTCCAGAAAATGCCCATTGCTCTCCCAGCTGGACAACAGATGGTCCAACAGCTCTCCCAACTACACAGTCCAATAAAAGATATCATTTAAATAAAAAG
>NW_005841876.1:2903158-2917787 GCF_000455745.1 Alligator sinensis
GAAAGAGTGAGGGAGGAGGGGGCACTGCTGAGAGAGCCAAAGATAAGTTGAAGAGATTGAAGAGGATAAACAGAGTAATTAACCCACTGACAGACAGGGGTGTTATAAAAACTAGTCCAGGAAATGAAATAAGAATCCAGAGTCTCTGTTGAAACTGCATTTAACAGAATCAGGTCTGTGGATGATTTCTTATTCTACAGTTCCACATTCATGTTCATTTTTAAAGTTTGTTGTTTAAAAACAGCTACCCCAAGGTCAGTGATGCAATTTCCAGGGTGTGTAGTTCTCAAAAGACCAAGGAGTTCAACGTATAGAACAACAAAGCTTGTTTATTCGGAAAGCAGTACTCTGCCTACTGTTCCTTCCTGCTATTCCTGGGCAAATATAACAACTTATACATAACATTCCTAAAGGTATCCACACACAGGGGGGCTCAAGTGTTTGGCCAAAGGCTTGTGTGTCTTCCTGGAAATGATGTCAAATCAATCTTTCATGTAGGCATCACCCCATCTGTCCAATGAAGGCAGAAGAGGAGGTAGGTAAGTAGGTGATGGCATATATGATGTTGGTAGTTCGTTCAGTGAATATAAAGGCTTTACATTCTAGACCTCAAAATATTGCATCTCAAACTTAGATTTCTATACTTGACTTCTAGGTGGTCTATGGAGCATATCTATCACAACAATCAAGTACTGCACAGTCTTCAAGCAGTGATATGTTGGTTACTTGCAGCTCAGTCCGAACTTCTTTGCACTAGTGCTTCTAGAATCCTTTTTTGACTAATTAAATCTGAAAAACAAAACTAAAATGTCTCTATCCACTTGAGAGCTATCCCAGGCCTTTCATTATGATCAGTTTCTCTGATGAACAAATAGTTCTTAAGTGTATTGTTTGTTTGCTATTAACATATTGGTTTCAAATAGCTTATAATTCAATGGGCATGTCTACATATGCATTTGATCCAGGATCAGTTTACTCATGAATAAATGCACCTGGCCAGGCATCTACACATGCAGGGAAGTGGGACCAGATTTGCTGCTAATGGCAACATATTGCTCCTGCTTCTGGGGTCCTGCCCCTGGGGGTTACCTACTGCAGGGGCAGAGACAATGTCCCCCTGCCCCAGCAGCAGGGAGCTCCTGGCCCTGGCTCCCTGATCAGGTGCAAGGGACTTGGAAAGAGCTGTTAGGGAGGAGCAGGTCTCAGCCTCCTACTCCAATCCACTGGTGGGGAAGGGGTGGAGCTGGGTAGGCAACAAGCTGGGAAGTTTGTTTCCTGCTCAACTCTATACCATGGAGCTGGGTGGGGAACAAGCTCCCCAGTCTGTTGCCCACCCAGTTCTGTGTTCACGGAGCTGAGTGGAGAACAAGCTCCTGAACCCCTGCCAGCAGGGAGCTCCCAGTGCCAGCTCCTCACCATGGGGCTGGCACTGGGAGACCCTTATCTCCGTAGTTGCAGGACTTGGGCTGGGAGATCCTTATCTCCCAACACTAGCTTTGTGACCACAGGGCCAGTGCTGGGAGATCCTCATCTCCCAGTGCCAGTCTATGACTGTGGGGTCAGCACTGCCAGAACCTTATCTCTGTGATTGCAGAGCTGGTGCTGGGAGATAAGGATCTCCCAGCCCCCTCCTGCCCAATCGTGATGGTGGAGCAGGCAGCTTGGAGCTCCCTTCCTTCAGGGCAGGGGGATGTAGTCCCCTCCCGGGGGCAGGGAGCAAATCCTGCCACCTGGTGGAGGCTGACTGGGAGCAAATTTGCTCCTAGTCAGTCGTCTATATAGCTGTTGCTGCGCCATTACTAACTGAAAGCATATTTGCTACTTGGTTTTGCAAGGTTTACTGCATAGTAAGAATGTGCACAGGTAGACGCACATGCTTACTTCGCTGTAAACCATGCTACTGTGCAGTTAAGCATCTCTTGTAGACGAACCCAGTGAGTGGAAAAAGATTAGGTGGTTTGGTCTTGGGAAAAGACAGGTAGGCTCTATTGCATTTTTATCCTTAAGACGATGGTAAGAATAGCGCTAGTATGTCAGCTCTGAAGACTGAAGTTTGTTCATGGACATGGAACAACGTGAGTAGAGACAATGTGAACTTTCTCTATATTGTCCCACTCAATAATGTGCCTGTTTGCAGAGGCTAGTTCAACAAGGATGGAAGTTAATACAAACTTAGATGTGTTCTGTGTCCAGTTTTTTCTTTTCTTTCATATATTGAGGTCATCCTTTCTATTTACATAGCCCAGCAAACAGGCATTCTTGTTCACATTTTCATGGATTACATTCCAATACATTCTAGAAGTGAAAGGTTCTTCTATCTCCTATCTCACCAACTTACTCCAAGGTAAGTTACTTGGGTGTGCTCTGTATAGTTACTGAGAAGGAGATGCTATTGATAAGGAGCAGCAAGGGCCTATAATCTAAAACAAACAAACAAAAAACAATAAAAAGAAAGCTTTTCAGTTGCTCAGAATCCAAAAGGATTATTTATCTGTATTCAAAAACAAAAAAAGAAAAGTAAAGTATAATTTTTGTTAGCATACTAAACCAAGAAAAGCCTGAGATGCAATAATGCTACTTCGAAACTTTTACAAATGAAAAAAAAATCATCACTCATATAGCTGTCAGTGTATCCTTTGGCAAACTACAGAGAAAACGCTGAAGTGAACGCTGTACTACTTCATGGTTATGTCCCATCTTGATCCTGTTGCAATTCCACTGATGAACTGGTAAAAACTGTACCTAATAAAATGACATTAGTTTGAACAATCTATTCAGCTGCTTAGATAAGTGTTTGAGTGGATGGCTCCTAAGGAGTGAATTTGATAAGGATATAGCATAGTGCACTTATGCTGTCATTGAGTGAGCCTGTCTTACACATAGGTTTGATATACATGGTAAAGATACGTGGATGTTTTCTTATGTAGTCTGTTACAGCACAATCTATTACATATCTGGAATGAAGTAAGAAGGGAAGACTTCAATAAATAGGCCTTATTTGCATTAGCCAAGGAGAAACAAAGCAATATTACATAAAAAATTGGTCCTGGTGTCAACAAGACAACTTCTGATATGGATTAAGCTGATGTAAATCTAGAGTCAAATGTGGCCCACAAGCCTATCTGATGGAGTCTGTGGCCCGATAGTATTTTTCTTTTTTTTTTTATTGAACAGTTACACTCATGCTAAGAACATTAGTGCATAGCCTAGCCATGCCATTCAGGGAGTGTGCAGAGATGAAGCGCACAGGGAGTATAGCCAAGTTCTCAGTCAGGCTAGTTACACCTACGACTACCCTGCTTTGAAATAGCCCTTCAGGGGCAAAATGTTGAGAACCCCCTATTTGCTACCAGCTGGGAATGACCTTGGTAGCAGGCTTTCAAACAGGTAGGAAAGGAGGTGGGCTTACCCATGTATATATGCACTCCTAAGCTGCATTCAAGAGACATGCACTGAGTCACTGAGTAGTGAAGTTTCACATGTATTGGGCATGGAGCTGTGCAAGAAGCATCATATTGTTGACAAAAAAAGAAATTTTGGGGAGAAATTGAGTGAAGCCTACTTTCTTGTGGAGCAGTGCAATAAAGTACCATATTTTCTTGTATACCACATGCCCTCAAATAAGATATGTACATTGTTTTTGGAAGGCAGAATGTAGAAAAAAAGCTTTTTCTAGAGCCGTGGCCTAGAGTGGGCTTTTTCATAGAAAAGTAGTGCTGCAAGATGGCTGCCAGCTTCTTTGTGAGACAGCAAGCAAGAGGGATAGAGAGTTAACTTTCACAGCTGTTGAACCAAAAACTGTTGCCAATTTGACAATGCCTGTGAAAAGATTACAGTGGACTGTGCTCCTTCTGCTTGCTGCTTGAGAAATAAGGTGGTTCCATCTTGCAGCACACCCTGCCCATGCTTTTATTCTTCTATGCCTCTATTCCAGCAATAAAAAATCAGCTTATTCACTTAAGAGACACAGCCCAATTTTGGAGGACAATCTTTTGGGGAAAGGGTATATGTGGTGCACAAGTAAATATGGCATTATGCTTAATTTGCATCCAAAATATATTGGCCATGAGGGAATACAACATAAAATGGAAATACAATGAAAAATCATAGTTCTTACAATGAGTTTGTAAGTGATGGTCATAAGAAAAAAACTTAAGCTATTATGGAAAAGCCTTATTGCACAAGTCAGTTTTTTGAAAGGTTGTTCAAGCAACAAAGCTGCTGTGTTGGCCAGCTGTGTTGTGGCTCATGTTATAGTGAAGAAAGGTAAAGCTTTTAACTGATGGTGAGTTCTTCAAAGGCCGGAAGTTGAAAGTTATGCACATAGTTTGCCCAGGAACAAAAGTCTGCATTTAGTCAGGCCAGCTTGTTTAAAATGAATATATCATGTAGAGTTGAGGGCATTGGTGATGATCTTAAACTACAGCTTCAGGATATTGTTTTCAAGTTTGTGGCATATTCAATCACTTTAGATGAGAGTATTGATGCCATAGGTACTGCTCAGGTCTTTATTTGCATTTGTGGAGTTACAGAAAAAAATTATATACAAGAAGAGCTCCTTTTACTCAAAAGCCTGGACAACCAAACCAAAGGTGAAGACATGTTTTATGCAGTGTACTATACATTTGACACAAACAACATGATCTGGGCACCTCTCTTTCGTGTCACGACACATGGTGCCCCATCCAAGGTTCAAGTTAAAACCAAAGCAATGGCACTATGAAGCTAGCAATTTATTGAAGAACAGGATGTGGACATAATTCAATATCACTGCCTTATCCTTATTGAAGAATCTGTTGTTCCTCAAGTTCTCAGGATGAACCGCACAAGGATTATCATTTTGAAGTGTGTGAACTTCACCAAGTCTAGAAGTCTTGATTACCAGCATTTTAAGGCCTTTTTAGAAGATTCTGAAGCTGAATTTGGAAACATTGTATATTTCACAGCAGTTTGATGGCTAAGCAAAAGTGCCACCCTGAAATACTTTTTTTCTTCTAAAGAAAGAAATGTTTGAATTTCTGAATAAAAAAGGACAAGATTTTCCTCAGCTGACTGATACTCAATGGCTATGTGATTTAGTAGTGTTGAAGGAATGTTGTAGCTGTGATAGTCTAGAAAATATGCAAAAGACAAGGATTCTCATGGATGATATCTTTTATTGGATCAACTGCATGTTTGGGATAAACAAGTTTTCAAATGTAATGCATTCTTCAGGGCAGAGGGCCCCCCTGCCTACCCTGGGGGGTGAACAGTGGTGGGGCCCCCCGCACCCCTGGATAGGCCCACGTTGTCCCAGGAAGAGCCGTGGTGGGTGGACAGGGTGCCCAGCGGCACCTGAGGTGGGGCCTGGCTGGGCCTGCACAGCTCTGGGAGGGGACGCCGCCTGAACAAGGCAGGATGCCGGGCTCAGGAGGGCTTTTGGCTCTGGGCTCGGCCTCCCTGCATGCCAGGCACAGTGTAAGCAGGTTGGAGCCACCCCTGCTAGAAGGGCCTGGCCATAGGAGCTCACGGAAGCCATCCCAGGGAGCTCCTGGGAACTGTCCCCATTCTGGGGGCCTGGCTACATGAGCTGAGCCACCGCAGCTGCCTCAGCCTGCCTGAGCCCCAGCCTTGCCCACCCACAGCTCCCCTCAAGGGGCTGGGGTAGGTGCTTCTCAGGGCCACTGCACTGTAGGCTCCTGGCTGGTTCAGCTCTGAGCACTGCCTGCAGCGGCTATTCCCAGAGTCCAGGGAGCCTCTGCTCATGCTGTGTATGGTGTGCACAGGCCGAGCAAGGAGCCCCCCGAGCCTGGTGTCCTGCTCCGGCCAGGTGGCATCCCCCTGTGGGCAGGGCAGCTGTGCCCCACCCTTGCAGAGCTGTGTGGCCTCAGCCAGGCCCCACTGGGCGCCACCTCTGGTGCCACTCAGCACCCGCACTGCAGCTGGGTCTGCAGAGCCCCGGGGCACCTCCCACTCCCTGCCCGTCCCCCCTTCTCCTCCTGCTGCAGCCTTCCCAAGGGCCCGGCCAGGCCAGCCTGCCCTCAGTACCTCCCTTGTGTCTGCTTCTCTCCTGCCTCTCTCCCTCTCTGTCTTCCCTCCCTCCTTTCTGTCTGTTCTCTCTCTTCTTTTCTCTCTCTTCTTTCTTTCTTCTCTTTCTTCTCTCTTCCATCTCTTCTCTCTCCTCTCTCTCTTCTCTCTCTTCTCCCCCACCCCATAACAACATGCTTAACAAAAAAGAATATACAAGAGCAAAGGTAGTATATGAAATTTTATTTATTGCCACCAGGTTTAGAATTTTTAGGAAACCTGATATTTACTGTAAAAAAAAAAAAGCAACAGGTGAAGTACCTGAAGACTGGAAGAAGGCCGGTGTGGTACCCATCTTCAAGAAAGGGCAGAAAGTGGATCCTGGGAATTACAGACCAATCGGCTTGACCTCAATCCCCGGTAAGATTCTGGAGAAAATTATCAAGGAGACCCTTCTAGATAATTTGAGGGATAGCCAGCAAGAGTTTATCATGGGTAGGTCTTGCCTGACCAATCTCATCTCATTCTATGACCAAGTGACATATCACCCGGACAAGGGAGAAGAGATTGACATCGTATATCTAGACTTTAAAAAAGCCTTTGATCTGGTGTCCCATGACCTCCTCATGGAAAAATTGGCCAACTGTGGCCTCGGCTACACCACAGTCTGATGGCTGGGAAACTGGGTCCAAGGTCAGACCCAGGCCCCAGCCAGTAGTGGTCGATGGTAGCGAATCATTATGGCACACCATGACCAGTGGCATCCCCCAAGGCTCTGTCCTTGGACCTGTTCTTTTTAACATCTTTATCAACAATGTGAACATTGGTGTGAGAAGCACAATGGCTAAGTTCACCAATGGCACTAAACTTTGGGGCATAGCATCCACACCTGTGGACAGGTTAGTGATCCAGGCTGACTTGGAAAAACTTAGTAAGTGGGCTGATACTAACATGATGATGTTCAATACGGATAAATGTAAGGTATTACACCTCAGGAAAAAAAACCCTCAGCATATTTATAGGCTCGGCAGTGCAATGCTTGCTAGCACCACTGCTGAAAGAGACTTGGGGATCATGATTGACCACAAGATGAACGTGAGCCACCGATGCAATGTCGCAGCTGGCAAAGCAAACAAAACTCTGGCTTGCATCCATAGATGCTTCTCAAGTAAATCTCAGGATGTCGTCCTCCCGCTGTACTTGGTCTTGGTGAGGCCACAGCTGGAGTACTGCATCCAATTCTGAGCTCCACAATTCAAGAAGGATGTCGAGAAGCTTGAAACAGTCCAGAGGAGAGAGATGTGCATGATCAGAGGGCAAGAGAATATGCCTTATGAAGAGAGACTGAGAGCCATGGGACTCTTCAGCCTGGAAAGGCGCAGGCTCAGGGAAGAGCTGGTGGCTGCTTATAAGTACATAAGTGGTGTACATCAGGATCTGGGAGAACATCTGTTCACCGGAGTGCCCCAAGGAAAAACAAGGACCAATGGTCATAAACTCCTACAAGACCCTTTTAGGCTGGACATGAGAAAAAAATTTCTTTACTGTCCGAGCCCCCAAAAAACAGGAATAGACTCCCTCCAGAAGTGGTGCAGGCACCTACTCTGGACTCATTCAAGAAACGTTTGGATGTTTATCTTGCTGGGATCCTTTGACCCTAGCTGACTTCCTGACCCTGGGGCAGGGGGCTGGACTTGATGATTGTCGAGGTCCCTTCCAGCCCTAACGTCTATGAATCTGTGAACATTTATGATTATTATTTATATTAATATGTAGTGCATCCTGCCATGTACCCTCTGCCCCAGTTTTGTTTTCCTGGTGTGCCCACACTCCGGCACCTTACAGGGTACACATTGCAGTTTTTTCAGTACTCCAACCAAAAACGTTGCCTACCCCTAGTTTACGCAGGTTTTTTTTTTCCAATTTACAATTGTTTTATATGGCTACCATAACTGATAGAACAATGTTTTATAATTACTAAACTTTTTGATGTTTTAGTACATAGTCTGTTACCTATGTGTATGAAAAATATGCCGGTGATACTTAAGGTTGTATCATTTTAAATTGGTGGTACTCAGTTTGTCAGAGTTTGGGAACCGCAGAACTAGAGTACTGGAAGAACAGGTTAGAAATTACTTGGACTACCTAGATATTTTCAAGTCAGTGGGACCAGATGGGATGCACTCTAGGGTACTGAAGGAATTGGCTGAGGTAATTTTGGAACAATTGGCTATCCTCTTTAAAAACTCATAAAGGTTGGGTGAGGTCCTGGATGAGTGGAAAAGGACAACCTTGTTCCAATCTTTAAGAAATGAAAGAAGGATGATCCAGAGAGCTAAAGACCAGTCACCCTGACCTTGGTTCTTGGAAAGATCTTGGAGGTTCTCAAGGAATCTATTGTAAACAAGAATCATAAAAGCTGATCAGAACAGCCAGCATGGATTCAGCAAGAGAAATCATGCCTGGCCAACCCAATTTCCTTCTATGATGAGATGACAAGCTCCGTGGGTAGGTGGAAAGCAGTGAATATGATATACCTTGACTTTAGCAAGGTTTCTCACACTTGACACTTGATTAATAAGCTAAGGAAATACAGACTAGAGACTAACACTGTAAGGTGGATACATAAATGGTTGGATCATTGTGCTCAGCATGTGGTCATCAATAGCTCAATGTCTTGTTGGGAGAATGTATCAAGTGAGGTTCACCAAGGGTCTATCTTGCATCTGATATTGTTTAACATTTTCATTAATGATTTGGATGATGGATTGAGTGCACATTTAGCAATTTTGTAGATGACACCAACCTTGGGTAAAGTTGCAGACACTCCAGCAGGTAGGTCTAGGATCTAGAATAACCTAGATAGACTATAAAGAAATGGTCTGTAATCAATTAGATTAAATTCAACAAGGACAAATTCTGAGTCCTGTACTTTGGGATGAAATAACGGCATTCACAAATACAGACTGGGGAATCACTGACTAGGTTGCAGGAAACGACCTTAGGGTTACAGTGGTGCTCAACCCCTGGCCTGTAGAGCCATATCATCTGGATGTCTGGGCTCACCAGTGGTTCAGAAATTTAGCTATATTGTCACTTGCAAATAAAGATAAATGATTCTGTCACTGCTCACCACTGGTGAGGAGTCACTTAGAGTACTATGTCCTATTTTGGCTCCCACATTTCAAGAAAGATGTGGATTGGAATCATTCCAGTGGAGAGTAACAAAAACAACAGAGGTCTGGGAAGCATAATTTACAAGGAAAGGCTGAAATGCTTGGGTTTATTTTGTCTGGAGAAGAGAAGACTAAGGGGGGATTTGATAACAGTTTTCAAATACCTGAAAGGTGATTATAGAGTGGATGGAGATAGTTTTCTCTGTGGCCACGGGGCACAGGCTAGGAACAACAGACTCAAGCTGTAGCAAAGGAAATTTAGGTTGGAAATCAGGAAGACCTTTCTGACTACGAAGCAGGTCCAGAATTGGGACAGGCTTTCTAGAAAAGTTGTAGAACCTCCATCCCTGGACATTTTAAAGAGCAGATTAGACAGGCACTTAGCTGGGATGGTTTAGTGTGGGATGATCCTGCTTTGAACAGAAGGTTAGACTAGATGACCTCATGAGTTCACTCCCAGCCCTCCTTTCCTAGGATCCTATCATCCTAAGTCTATCCCAACCATGCAGTTCATCCAATAAAAGATATCACTTATAAGAATCCTTACTTGTGTAATTTAGAATTCTAAGTTGATAACACTAAGTACTCTTTTTCCACTAAGAGACAACTTCTTATACACAATGGGCATGTATACACATGTACATTTACTGTACAGTAACCTAAATTACTGCACAGTAACTGAAAATTACTGAGCAGTATGGTCACACATCTACATGTGCATGCCCGTACTGTGCAGTAACTATGGCAACTTACACCAGATTTTGATACCTGCATCATTCAGGTGTCAAATTTAGGCCTGATTAGTTACTGCGCAATAACATACATTACTGTGCAGTAACACAAGATTCCTGGCTGGGTCTGCCCAACCACTAGGGGGCCAGCCAGAACCCAGTCCCAAGGCTCCTGCCTGGCACCCTCTCATGCTGCTGGCCTTGGCTGCTCTCTGGCAGCACCTAGCTCCAGGGTATAAAAGTCTGCAGTCATTTGGTGACTTGGGGCACACTCTCCAGGGAGCTGGCAGGAGCTGCTCACAGCAGCAGCACCCCAGCAGGCCCTGTGTACCCCTCTGGACAGCCCTCGGGCTATGTTTGCCAGGTCTGTTCTGCTCCAGAGCTGCTGCCTGGCCACAGGCGAACACTGCAATGGGATGCACATGCTGCACCCTTTTCCCAACCCTGTGATCCCACAAGGGTTACTGGCCCTGCTGACTGTGCTACCAGAGCTAGCACCTGCTCCCCATGGTTGCTCATCCCCCACCTCTCTCCCTTTGCAGGACCATGGTGAATCACCTTGCCATGTAGCTGTGACTCCCTGGATGAGCTCCTGTTAGGGATGCTGCTCCCAGCCCTCCAGGGCCAGTCACATGGGGGCCCAGTCAGCTGGCATGGGGCATGATGTCCTCCTCCTTCCCTGTGTCCAGCCCTGGCCCTGTCTGCGTGTGCCCACCCAGGGGCACCAACTGGACACTCTTGTGGCACTGTAGGGCAAGGAGGATGTCCTGAGGCAGTTTGCCCAGGGAAGGCACTCAAATGCCCATATTTATGAGGCTCTGGTGGCTGAGAAGCATGTGCGGAGCTATTCCCGGTCAGCACAGCAGTGCCACATGAAGGCCAAGGACCTGCGGGCTGAGTGGGTGGCTGTGACTGGCCACAGTCATTGGTCTGGTGGGGCCCCCAGGACCATGACCTTTATGCGGGAGCTAACCCACATTTTGGTGCCCCAGGAACGCACACCCTCATGATGCAACGACACCTCTGGTGATGTGTCACCGGAGGAAGGGACCTCAGGCCTTCACACTGGAGGCAGAACCCCCGCCCTGCACTTCTCCCCAGCTGCTGCACTCACTGGCAGCATGGGGAGTCCTGGCTAGTGGCTGCCTTGGCCTCAGTCCTGCCCTGCAGCCACCCATTAGGAGCAGATGGCCACACCACCACCGGCTACCAGCACAGTGTGCAGAGAAGTGGGACACAGGTCAGACTTTTATTGAGCAGCCCATGTCCACATGACTGGGTGTGCATGTGCCTCTCATGCACTGAAGAAGGTGTCAGTCCCAGTGGCGATCTCCTCCTCAGCATCTGGGGACAGGAATGTGTACCGCTGTAACAGGCAGTGGCAGAGGTTGTAGGGCAGGCCAGACTTGCCCTCCACACCACTGTAGCTCAAGGACCTGATCCAGGAGTGCAGGTGTGCCTGAAGCAGCAGCAGGATCAGCCACATCAGGAGGTAGTGGCTTGAGCAGCCCTCCACCTGCACAAACAACCCATCATGTGCCACCCACGGCATACACAGAAGGGACATGCTCAGGGTGCAGTGACAGTATGGTGGGAGGCTGGCCTCCTGGCCCCCCAGCCTCTCACCCCAGTTGTCCAGGAGCCCCGCATACCCAGAGCATGGGTGCCAGGGGCTGGGTGGCAGCACAGCAGAGTGGTACGCCTGCAGGGGAAGAGCAGGGGGAAGTAGGGGCTGGAGCTGTGGCAGCAGGTGCTCCCAGCAGCCTGGCCTGGCCTGGCCTGTCCTGCCCTGGGAAGGGGGCAGAGGAGGCAGGCAGCCTGCAGCCAGCCCCCAGGTAGTAAATGGGGACTGGGGGCTTGGGAGACACCCACCTGGGCCCAGACCTGCCCGGGCAGCTTACCATGGTCCCTGTGCACCCGCATGCAGCTGACCTCCAATCTAAGGCCAGGCAGCACAGGGCACCTGAAGCAGAGCATCTTATCTCTCAAATGTTGCAAACTCTCACAAAAGCCTTATATCTCTTGCCTCTGCAGGGCCAACAACTGGGCACAGAGGAAAGGCCAGAGGAGCCTGCAGGACTGCCACCACAGGCTCACTGCAATCCAGCACTTGAGCCACCTGGAGGCACTGGCTATACCAGCGGTGCAGCCAGGATGGAACCCACCTACTCCAGTGGCTGGTGGTTGCAGTGGAGGGCTTGGTCATAGACCAGTGGCTGTGGCAGGTGGAGGACCTCTCCCAGGAGGCTGCCCAGGAGGAGGTGTAGCTGTGGGTATGCAATGTCCACTGGGCTGAGCTGACAGCCCTGGAGCTGTGGCACATGGAGCTGCTGGAGCAGTACTGCCCAGGGCCACCCAACAGAGACTGTGGTCATGCCTCCCCATGCCTGACCCCCTGTTCCAGCCCCACAGGGCCCCTGAGTTCTACCTGCCACCCTGTAGTAGGCCTCTGGCAGCAGCCTGGAGCATGTCCTGCAGCACCTGCTGGTTGCAGGCATCCCTGGCCTTTGCCATGGCCCCTGGACCTATGGGGAAACTGTAGCTTGGGTGCTGGCCACCTGCTGCTGGGCTTTCTGCCCTGGGTGGCCCCACCCCTCAGCCCCTCAGAGATGGACTTGGGGAATGGGGTCAGACATGTGAAGTGTCTTTGAAATTTGGGGAACAAGATTTTTATTGTTGGTGGGTGAGGAGGGCAGAGAGGGACACTGTTTGTGGGAAGGAGGGGGAAGGGAGCTGTGTTTGTTGAGCAGGGAGGGAGGAGGGATGGGGGGTTGTTCTATTAATAAAGTTTGTATGGCTTCTCCTACATGTATATCCCGGAATGGTGATGGGGGTAGCCAGAGGGTTGGGGGTTTGTGGGCAACAGAGCAGGCAGGCTGGAGTGGGGTGTGCAGGAGGAAGGGGTCTGCCAGAGCTGTCCACAGTCAGTGCCCTGGGCCTGGCTGGTGGGTATGGAGCCATCCTGGGGCCTGGGCAGGCCAGCAGGGCCAACAGCATGTCCAGCAGCAGCTCAGGGTTCTGGTCATTGCTGGCAAGGGCTGAGATGAAGCAGCTGTGGCATGGGGATGCAAGGTATGCAGGGAGGGAGCTGCTGTGTGCTGTCCCTGTGCTGGCCACACAGGTCCCGGGCAGGGGAGGGGGTGGGTAGGGGTCAGAAAGAGGGGGTGTGCTTTTAAGATGACTGCCAAATGCTGGCAGCTGTCTCTGGCCTCAGCACGGCTGCCAAGGGCTGGCAGCCATGTGACCAGAGTCTAGAACTCCCCCCCAGTGGTCACAGGGGCACATGGCAGGCTACTCTGACTTGGGACTAAATCTAGTCCCAGGTCACCTGCATGGGTATATGCTGACCCTATTCCCACTTACTGTGCAGTAAATTACTGCATAGTAAATGTAATGTGATATAAATGCACATGTAGACATACCCAACGTAGTGGAATATTCACAGAAAATGAATAACATCTTATGGCCATCTCTGAAATGTTTTTCATGTAAGAAAAATTTTCTAGTATTAGCTGAAGAGGTTTATCAGCAGACCTATGTTTCCTCTAAAGGATATACATAACTTCTGCTGACCTCAGTGGGAGTTACTTGTGTTCTCTGTTGGGTTCTACGTGTAAAGAAGAGAATGTAATTTCTTATTTCCACAGTTCTGTCCTTCATGAAACTGACAAATATCCTGTTCTGTCTGTTGTTGCTTTTGTTTTTTAACCTAGTGAAATGACCTCAACTGTAGCTCTCAACGTTTCTGATACGATAAGAGCCTTGGAATCATTCCTCTTGAGGAATCCTTTTGCACATACTTTCAAAAATGATACATGACCAGAGAAGTAAAGCATGTTAACACTAATTTGCTTATCTTTACATCAGAGGTCAGATCATACCCTCAATTGTCCTGAAGCTACTCCCAATGAAGTCAGTGCAGGTTTCACTACTGGAACCACCAGGATGATAGGATCATAAGATCCATGTTCTTCCTACCCTTTCACCCAAATAGGAGTAAGTTTCATTGATTTTGGTGAAGATTACTCAGGGTTCAAACTGAACTTAGGTTGGAGATCAGAAAGAACTTCCTGACTATGAGAGTGGTCAACCATTGGAACTGGCTACCTAGAGAAGCTGTGGGCTCTCCATCCTTGGAAGTTTTCAGGAGCCGGTTAAACAGATATTTGACTGAGATGGTTTAGTCTGGGATGATCTTATCTTGAGTAGACAGCTGTTTTGGATGTCTTCATGTGGCCCCTTCCAGCCCTACTTTCCTATGATCCTACATGCTGTGGAAGTGAAAAAGTAAGAAGACAGTTGGGGACAGTTGCCATGTTTTTTACATTGAAAAAACAACCTGAATTGAGTATCTAAAATTATTTTTAAATGAAAATCTTGTTCATGTGGTCAGGGGCACAAGTTAAAGTTTGGGCAATTTTTCTCCTAACAACTTTTGACTCAAACAGATGCTGACCTTTCTAGACATACAGAGGTGACCTTTAATAGAAATAAATTATTATGTAATTTCTCCAATGTTTCAGACTAAAAAGCTTTCTTTCAAAATATAGTTTCAATGAGTTCTTGTTTGAACTTTTCCTTCAAGGATTTGCAGAGTGGAGGGAGGGGTGGTGATCAGTACAAAGAAAAGTCTCATGAGTTATGTTTTTGAATTGTGATGTGTTTGTTGTCTCTTTCTCCTACAACATTATGTAGTACTTTAGTTGCCTGACTTCA
>NW_005841876.1:2917818-2992218 GCF_000455745.1 Alligator sinensis
GAGGTGGTGCTTAATACACAGGCAAATCAAGATGCTTTTTCTTTAGATGTCTAAATCTTTGTTTAGAGGTCTAACTTTAAGCACTTAAGATTGAAAATATTAACCATTCGAACAACACTTATGAGCCTGAATTTTCTATTTCTGATCAGCTGCCTCTTAGATATCTTAATTTTAATGCCAGTGCAGTTTAAACTGTAAGTTCCTTGAAGAATGAACCATATCTTCAAACAATAGTATGGTCATAGAAAATTGGACAGAAGAACCCAAATACATGGTCAGCTTCAACAGCACACAATTTAAATTGTACTAAATAACAAAGTATTATTTGTTACATCTTTTCTGCGCCATCTTTTCCAAATCCCAAGATCCGTTCTCATGTGGATTTTCTTGCCACCATTTTGGATTTTCATTTGCTCTTTTGCCCCCTACCAACCTATCAAAAGTTTGTGCCTTCTTAATGATTTTTTTCTAACCTATTATTCTCCTGATATCACTTTTTGGCTCTGTCCACGCAATGATATGAAATAGTGTCTTTCCATTGACTTCAATAGGTACTGGATCAATTTCTGGTATAAATCCCTCATTTCTGTTTATGCTAATTCAAGATTTTTTTCAAAGTCCTCTTTCTGTTATTTCTTCCTTCTGAACAACAAGCACTTGTGAGAGGGCACAAAAATGTCATAATTTAATCATTACTGTTAAACTAGCACAACAGTCCCAACACAAAAGTAGTTTTCGGCATGGTCACAACAGATTAGGGTCATTTAGATTTCCACTTTGTGGAGTGAGTAATGTATGGAAAATCCATACATGTGACATGGGGATGCCATCTTCTTGAATCTGCAAGATTCAATCCAGTGAGCAAAACTCCAGCATGACAGCTTTTATGTAACAGAATAAAATATAGAGGGAAATAAGTAAGAACTTCCTGAATTAAATTGTATAAAACAAGGCAGGCAACTAAGTGAAAGGGACATGTCTATGCCCAATCTTCTTCTTTCCTCCCATTTGAACACTGTAGAGATGCTTCCTCTGGTAATAAACAATTAGGGATGTAGCTTGATTTAGCACAATGCATACAGGAAGTTTTATGCTCCTGGGGCAGCTTTGCTGAGCTCCATTTTTATGCACAGGCAGTCTGTGATTGCTAGGAAACTTGGGGTTACCCAACCCAAATGATAGCCTGAGCCTTCTGATAGCATGCTGCCATACTGAAAAGCAAATGCAAAAGAGTCAATAGATTTGTGAAAGTCTGTGGGATCACAGGCAAGCCAGCCCCTTTTCCTGTGATCAAATTGCTACATTAGGAAACTTGGCCTCTTCTGCATCATGCCCTGCCTTTCTCCCCCAGAGAAGAAATCATCATTCTTTTAGCTGTTTCTGCTGCTTACGTTTGGGATAACTTTAAAAGATTGGAATCTCTCCCCTTGTGAGTTTCTTGGCAGATTTCAACTTTCTTTTGTTCTTTCTTTCTGAAACATTTAATGTATGAAATTGAAAGCTCACATAAATTAATTTTAAAAAATAACCAACCTAAACTCAACGTGTTTACCTGATTTAAAGTTTAAAAAGCGTTACATTTTACCTTCACAATACTGCTGGAATGGTTGAATAAAGTGTGGCCTCGCTGCCCATATGCCATTCAGCTTCTGTCTGTCTTTTTGTTTACACTGGGAATACAATAGAAACTATAGTCCTTCCAATGCATCATTTATAAGTGTATTCTACCTCTGAATGTACAGACAGAACTGGCTCTGTGAATGAGCTCTGTGAATATTGCCAAGACACTGTGCTTTGTTCAGCATTATTCTTCACAATAGATACCACACTTTGGAAGTAATTTTAAAAAGGGAATCAAAATAGTGGTACTTTTAGCCTTTGTTTCTTTTATACCACACTGCATTCTCTGTCTCTCATTCAGCTGCTTCTATTATACTGACAAATTAAATAAACCACTCCATTGCTAAAGAGGCTTGGGCAGGCTGGGCTTCAGTACACTGCCGCACTGGGAAGTTGAAATAAACATTTATGCCGTCTTTATTCTTAGCAATTTTTAGCTAACTTTAGTGGAGCATCTTTTTGAAAAAAGAAAGAAAGAAAAAGAAAGAAAGAAAGAAAAAAAAGGGGGGAGAAGGAGTGCTTCAAAATGTTGAGTTGATCTGCAGTACCAAGAGATCTGGCATCTGAAGCAATGGAGTAATGAAAAGCAATGTGTCCAGGTAATGAGCCTGCTTTTTCAGTGCTCCACTTTCCAGAAGCACTGAAAGTTTCTTCCTGCTGTGGGGCCTCTGGGAGTGTGAATTGGTGAGTTACATTCAGAATGATCTGGTGCGAACAGGAGCCGATTAGCAAGCTGGCTATAGACAGGCTTGCACAAAGCTGGGAAGTTAAGCAGCAAACTTTTGGCTTGATCCTGGAGGGTTTTATTTTTGCCTTCCAATCACAGCCAAATCGATCTTTACAAGGCATCTTAGCCACATATCGGTCATTATATAAACTAAGGGGTAGAGGAGTGGATAGTGTATATATACAGGGGACAAGTCTGTATCTCTTAAAAAAATACTGATTATTTGATCTCATGAACCAGCTTAGATGTTCACATTGCACTGTATGGCAAGGGGGAGCCGAATAATCTTAGTTGAAGAAATTACAGAATTGTAATATGATCCTGAAGTTTACCGTGGTGTTTTTGTGACTTTGATTGAGCTCGATTCCTAGGGAAGGTGGGGAGGGGGAGTCAACTTACTCGTAGTCGCAAGTCATGTGCAGGCAAAGTATGAGGGGCCTTGATCACTTGTAAACAATGAAACTGGGTGTGGAAGTATGTGCATGTATGCGATGTGCATGTGTGTAGCTGTGTGTGCTTGGTATACTAGGGAATACTGCTCATTAACAACCTCGTCGCTTTACCAAACAGGCAGTCAATAATGGACGTGTCCTTCCCTGTTAAGGTTTGAAAAGCTCTTCCAAATGCATCTGGAGTAATAGTGTGTAAATAATGTAGGATGAGACTGTGCTCGCCCCGTGTCTTTTTCCTCCTGTACTCAACAAAGCAAATAGATTACGGGCAGGAGCCTGCGAGTCCTCTAGCCGTTTTGTTTTAAGGGATCTTAGAAGAGGTCTGAAAACAGAAACTTCAGTAAATGCCAGTTGCAGGAGACGGGCTTTGAAGACTTCAGCCACCAGCTAAAATGACCTAATTGAAAATGCAAGGAGTCTAAGGCACAAAGTGGGGAACGCTGTGTTCCAGCAGAGAGGTCCCCTGGCTTCTAAGTCAGAGAGCACTGCAGGCAAAAGGAAATATTGAGCCAGAGCAGTTTGAACAGAGCGATCAGGGTTCATCTTTTATTACTAAAGAAAGACTTTTAAAAATAATAATAAAAGCTCAGGTGAAATTTCCTTTTATTGTCTAGGAAAATTCTCTGTAATTTGCCCCGAGGGAATCCAACTGCCTTGTGAGTCTTTAAAAAAACAAAAACAAAAAAAAAAGCCAACCCTCTCTCTCTCTCTCTCTGTCGCTCTCTCTCTCTAAGCATAAATGTCTATGGGGTCCCTGGAGAAGGGAGTGGGCTGTGTGGGGAAAAGCTGAAGGTCAGGGTTACCCACTGTGGCATGACTTTTAAGCTAAAGAGGTTTTTATTTCTCTTGTAGCCATGTCAGGTCTAATTTGGTCTGCATTATTCTAAAGGGGTGGGCCTGCTCATGACAGGAGGGGGTTAAATGAGATTACAAGCTTTAGACGTTGTCAGCAGCTACTGCTGCCTGGGGATGTTAAATTGCGATTTAATGGTCAGCTTTATCTGTATAGTATCAGTGGAAATCTGCTGTTTTCAGCAACTTAATTGGCACTGTGTTTTCAGGAGGTTTTGGGGAGTTCTTTGGGAAGAGCTGCCCGGCTTTTAACATTAAATTATCAAATGGGCTATGCTGGGAGACAACAAAAAATGCTTCTGCGTTGTCTCGGCATTTGTAATGCAGAAATCTTATGAATGGGCAAGATGCTGCTTCAAACCAACATAAGCTTGCTAAAAATATTCGAGCAGCCTCAAGCTGAGTGGGGGGGGGGGGGGGGGGGAAAAAAGAGGAGAAATGAGTAGCACTTGCTATCAAAACATATGTGCAATGAGAAGAGCTCAAGGAGGCAGCTGAGGAGACAGTCCAAACAAATGCATGTGGGGGGGGCAGGGGGGAGGTCCCCTCAGCAAAGGGGCATCCTGTGCTTGTTTCCAAATTGTGCGCCAAAAAAACTTTGGGGGGCGAGGGGGATCTGCTGAGGCCAGGGAAAAGTGCTTTGCAGTCAGATACCGGTATTGTCTGTTCGCTAGTTAGGGGTCAGTCCGGAAAGTTCAGGATTAGTAAATTTAATATCCTGTCAAAATTCTCATGATAATGAATCCTGGCTGGCTGAGTTGGCACAGCAGCCTCGGCGCTGCAGCTTGCGAGATAGCACTGCTAATTTATGAGCAAGAAATTGTGCTGTGCTGGCATGAGCAGAGCTGGTCAGATGAAAGAGGCTGGGTGGTGGGGCTTTTTTGGCTGTGTGGAAGAACGACTAAGCTGGGGAAAATACACAAATCTGGATCATTTTAAGTGATTCTTATTCATTCCAAAATCCTCCTAACTCCTCTTGGAATAGCCTGCCTGAAATGACAAGGGGTGTTTATTTTTCTTCTCCCTGTACCGTACCTATAGGCTGCATATATGATTCCCTCTGCACTCAGGAGGTCTGGTATTAAAAATAAGAAGACAGTGACAGTGCTGGGAAGGGGGAAAAAATCGTGTTTAAATAATTTTTCAGGAGTTTTTTTTTTTTTCAGCACACAGATTTGACAAGTTTAAAACACAAATCCTAGTGGGAGAGAAATGTAATCCCCATGCAAACAGGGTTGTAATAAACTGCAAATTGCAGCCCTGATTGAGTAGTTTTTGAGCTGCTGGAGCAATGTTAAAATATACTGTTCCTAACCAAGTAACAAAAAGAGACGAAAAAAAAGAAAAAGGAAAAAAAAATAGAAAGTTCCTGTGCACTTTGTTCAAGGTTCTGCACCTCTCTAAGCAGCTGTCACATCCGTACATTATGGTACATTGAATCTGAATGAGGCTCTCCACATCAAAACCTTGCATCCATTATGATATCATCTCCTGCTCTAAGCTGTAATGCTTATTAATTCTGCACCCATACTCTCCAAGCTTCAGCAAATGTATTCCATCAGCCTAGCATTTAATTTAATTAGTACAGCTGGGCTCTCATTCTCCTTTCTGTGTCAGAGGTATTGTCAGCACGTTCTGCTATAACACAATTACTGATTGCTTTTAGATAGGCAGAAATATGATTAGGGTATTGGGTGACTGTATCATAAGCCTTATTAGATTCATTTGAAATCTGGAGATAAATAGGAAACTTTTATTTGCAGTGTAATGAGATTATGCTTATTAGGCCAAGGCCTCACAACCTTTTGCAAAGAACATAGTGTATCGCTAGGATTATACTCTGGAACCACACTTTTTTGCTCATAGCATCCAAGCAATTTCTCAGTGGCTTTGAGATTTAACTGTTATAGTACTGTATGCATTTTAAGATTTTTTTTAGCACGCTAGCTTTCTGCTACAGTAGATAATATGCATCTTTCAGGCTGTATTTTTCTTCTGTCTTTGAATCAGGGAATCTTGAACATAATTTGGGCAGCAGATAAAGCAACTTAATGAAAGATATGTGGATGGTTTTTGGTCATGTGTGAATGACACGTTGGACAGAAAATGTTTGGCTAACACAAATAATTTAATTCAACGTCAATTTTTCAAAAGAAAGAAACCTGCATGTACACTGTAGTAATTTTCCATGGCTTATAAAAAGAAATTTATTTTTAAAAAATTGAAAAATAATCTGTCAAAATAGGAATCTCTTGGGACATATAATGAGTTAGTCTCCTTGTGTAAAAACTGTACAGTTTCATATCACTATCAAAAACCAAAGCTCATTAAAGTATATTAACATGTATTAATACATCATGTTTATTATATATTATACTGACAACCATACAGTTTTGGAAGCAAGAATTTTGTTACCAGAATTCATGTCTTAAGGATTCAGAATTCTTATGAAGTAATTTAGATAGGTAGTGACCATCACTGGTGAAGTGGTGACAGCTTCTGGAAGTCCGTCGGTTTCAACACCAGTAAAGACTTTAGGTCTACTTTAGGTCTGATCTTGCTCCCATTTAAGTTTTGCAAGTGACTACAGGATCAGGTCCTTACAGAATCTTTTCCATCCATTTGGGACAATCACTGGTAAATCCCTAGGTTTGATATCAACACTTCTTTCATAACTATGTATAAACGTTGACCTTGGCTTTAGATCAGAGCTTGTCAAACAGGGTGCCATGAGATCCTTTTAAGTGTGTTGTAGTGTGCTGCTCAATATTAGCATACTTAGGTGTTCAACCACCTACATGTGATTCATAAAACCCAGCGATTTCAAAGAGGAATCCATAGTATCAAAAACATTTCAACTTGTGCTCTCTCTGGACTCTTTGCAGTAGAAGAATTATTCTATTATTTTCCATAGTGAAAAAAATGAGTAAAAGCTAACAGCTGGCATTTTCTGAGAGGTGTCTTGAGTCTGTTAAAGGGTGTCTCGAGTCTAATGAGGGGTGCTTTAAGTCTAAAAAAGGTTGAGAACCATTGCTTTAGATTCGTTGTAGCCTCATTTTATCAGTGGTCAAGATCATCAGACTATGTCCAAGTGTTTAATATTTCAGGCTCAGGGATTTCTCATCAGGAAGCAACATGTGCATCAATATTTAAGTGGCTTTTTATTTTTGAATTGGCTGACACTAAGGGGAAGCGAGCAATTGCTTTGTTACCACTGTCACTTGTAAACATTGTGGTGTGTTCTATGCTACCTTTTTAAAACCATTATGTGGCTGTGGGTGTAGGAGGTAGGGTGGGAATTAATTTTGAAAATGTCACACTGAAACATCTAAAAGTAACATTTGGGTGGCTACATTTTTTCTTTTGGTTATATGAGAATTGTTCTGGGAACTGACATTATTGTCAGGGTCCAATTGGAAGCTGTTACTGAAATGAACTGAGCTTGGGGACCTCCGTTCCATTTTTTCTAGGAATACCTTAGGCACAGCATGGCACAGATTCCTTAGCTGGTGGTCAGCTGACAGCTCACCCTGCAGCCACCCATTTTTTACCTACCTATGAAGAAATGAACTTCAGCTTTCAATGCTCCTGACTCGTTTCATAACTTCCTTGGGGGGCAGGAGGGGGGAGAGGGAAGGGTTTCCACATGTTACAATGAAACAGTAAATAAATAGTAGCTGTATAGTTCCCTCAGTCAGTAGATCTCAAAGGACCATGTGAGGGCAATCAGACACAAAACAGTAGGTGACTCTAAGATAAAGTCACATCGCTAGTTAACAACAAAGCCAGGGGAGGAACTCAGGGGTCATGACTCCTTGTCTGGTTATATATCTGCTTTACTGAAAAAAGTTAAACATTGCAAATTGAGTACTAATATCATACATCAGATAGAAACAAGTATATCATAATCGTTCCTGTTGTTGTTATTATTACTGCTGCCATTATTATGGATGTAGAGCCCTGATTGAGTGGCGCAGGGCTGAGGGAGGCAGCACAGGGCCCTAATCTCATGGTGTAGGCCCCAGGGAGGCAGTATGGGCACAATCCCATGGTGTGGGGCCTAATCTGGCAATGCAAGGCCTGCTCCAAAGGCATGGGGCTGAGAAAGATGGTTTGGGGCTGATTCTGGCACGCAGACTCTGATCCGGCCTGTGCACCAGGCCCGCACCACTCATCCAGTCCCTGACACCAAAAGGTTAAGCACCCCTCTTTTAAAGTATGTCATGTTGTCAAAAGGTGAAAATGATCTGGTGGTCTCACTGACCACCTTTGTCCCTCTGCTTTATCTGTGGATGGTTAGGCTGAGTGGCAGGGTTGATTGTGTAGTTTTAGTAATAGGTTACACAGGGATTTGTATGGGATTGTTTTCCTCAGGCAGGGGAGGCTGGCCTGGATGGCCTCCAGAGGTCCCTTCTAGCCCTAATTTTCTATGATTACATTGTCCACATTACCATTGTTCCAATGTGTAACAACGCAGCCTGGTTACTCACATGTGTAAGATTACACACATGCTTCAGTGCTTTGCTGGATCGAGGCCTAATTGACACCCTAATTGACAGGCTCAGGAGAGAGACCAAAAACTGAATTGAGTTTGGAAGCCAAATAGAGATGCAGCTTTGTACTTTCAGTGCCCATTTGTCCTGATCACATTTGTTACCAACTTTTGCTGTTGGTTGTATCCTAGGTAAAGGACTTTGGTCATGGGACAGTATATAATTGTGTTGTTACATAGTGGTGACATGTTTAGTTTGAAATTAAAACAAACAATTTTATCACGGGCCTTTTCTAAAAGAAGTAGTTTATAAAAAGAAATACTAACAGCCAGTTATCCTAAAACTGTTTGATTAAATGAAAGTGTAACTAATTGTTATATGCTTGTTGCATGTAGACTCAAAGGTAGAATCACAACAGAAGTAATTAGAGTAATTATTAAGGTCTGTATTTAATTCAACCCCCCAGGGAATATTGTATTTTCATTTAAGTGAGCTATATTTCCTATTAAAATGATAGAGCATTTCTCAAAGCTTTCATTTACAGGTATGTTTTTGGTAGTGTCATCTCATATGACATCATGTCATCTTGCTCTCCATCTACAGTGACAGCATTTATTATTCATAATGATGGCAATCAAAGGGGAAATGTTACGGGTAATTTTTGTGTGTGCTTCTCGCCCCTAAATATGTGTAGCAATCATTTACCTGAGGATTTCAGAATCTCAGGAAGGGAACATTAGGATGAACTCTCCTTGATCTCTGTAGAAATTGTACTGAATACATTAAGATGCTTCAAGCTAAGCATTTCTGAGAAACTGCTAAAGAAAAATGAAGCCAGACATAGTTCTTGTAGAATCTTTGAAAAACTGGGCTAGTATTTGTATCATTTCATTGAATCTGGAAAAGGATCCAGTTCCATTCTATTTATTTCCTCCATTTTAAGATCAACTTAAAGAAAATCTACAACAACAAGTGTTTATATTAGTTTGCTTTAAAGTGGTTCTTGAAGATATGTTCCAGTCTGCAAACTGAAGATGAATTTGAGCTACAGCAACCTATAAAAAAACTAATGAAGGGCCCAGTTATGCAGTGGTGCTGTTCTGTGACAAGATGACTGGCAAAAAACTTCCACTCTTTTTGGTATTTGTACCTGACAGAAATCACAGCATTGGGCCCTAATTAAATTGCAATCTCTCACTGGATGGACTTAAGTGCCTGCCTGTAAGAACAGATCCATAAGATAGATAGCTCCATGGACTTCCTAAAATACAGAATTATGTTGCTCAAACAGAAGTAATGTAACTAATTGATAAATTCAGGTTAATAGTTTGCTTTTCATCACACAACGTCAGAGTTCTGATCCAGCCATGACACTTCCTACAATATGTGTTGTGTGAGTAAATATAATATTTAAATAAATACATTCTTCAGCTGGGACGGTTACATTTTCATGAACTATAGCTACTCAAACAATTTTAGTAATTCTGCCTAGATACATAGCATAAAAAAATAAAAAATGACATATCACTGTTTTCTAGTATCTCTATAAATGCCCCAGATTTAAGTGAAGTCCCTGTTTTTACCACTCTTATAATGCTGCTCTTCACATCATAATTATATGTATTAGTTTAGTGCTAAAAATCATTTTTCAGGACTTTTTAAACAATTTTAAAGAGAGCTATTTTGGTAAAGTTTAAATATCCACTATTCAGTCAGAAATGTGGTGATACGAGCTTATTGCTAACCCAGATAGCTTTGGAAAAAACATTGAGAAAGGACGGCTAGCCATTAGGGAGCAGAACACTGGAGATTACTCTTGAATGAATCCTTGTGGCTAAATAGAGCCAGAAGCACTGGCAAACCAGAGCCCTACTTCAAGCACTGCTATGGAAGGAATGTCAGTAAGGGCATTTCAAGACCTGTGGTACTTGGGCAAAAAATTAAAGGGTAGAAAATGGAGGCTTTGTAAGGTTTCAGGAGAAGAATGACGAACTACCCTTCCTTCCCTTCCCATGTATCAGAAAGATTAAATGTACCATTAGGGCTACTTGAAAATTTTTCTTAAAAAGCTTTAGGAAAACATCTTTGTCCTTCCACCATTGGCAGATGTGAGGTAAACTGCCCCTTGCATCAGGTCTTGTCCGGAATTCTACTGCTTAGATATTAGTATAAGTCATGAAGCGTGAGACATAATATACTTTCAAGGGATTATTTTTGTTTTTGTTGGCTGTAATGCTGGACATTCTTAATATTCATATTTGTGTCCAATCACAATCTTGCCAAATTTGCAACCTCAGTGACTTTCTATGATGAAAATTTTGCTTTTTGCAATATAAATGGATTTTTGATTTAAGCAGAAATTAATAAATTCCATGTTTGACAGCATTTTTGGTAACATTTAAGAGGTTGTGTTTGGGGGAGACATTTTCCCCCAAAAAATTCTCACAAAAAACTCTCAAAAAAACAGGAAGTTTTATTTCAGCAATTAGACCCATTCAGGTTGCTGTTTGCACATCAGAGCTGGCCCAACAAAATAAATTCACTCTGGATGTAACAAGACAAGGAATGCAAGAAATCTAGCCCTAAGGAAAAGCTTTTGAGAATTTGTTATGCTTACACTTATAATCTATGACATTATATTAAAAAGTATTTACTCTTACCCTCTTTTCCTTCCCTCCATCTTGCCTGATGATTTAATTCCTCTTCTTGTATGATTTATTTTAATAACCAGGTTTAGCTTTCATTTAAATCCATGGTGAGTTGCCCTAGTGCAATTCAGGGGACATAAGATTTTAGCCAATCATTTTTCATTAATGCCAATGGCCTTTCTGCAGCTAAAGCCTCCAAAAGGTTTTGGTCTCCAAATACATATGGCTTCATGAAAAGGAGATTTGAAAATAAATTTTGAGGCAGCATAATATGATCAATTGTTGCTTCTTAAAAATAGTCAGGAATCAGGCTTTTTAATCGTACAAAGTTACTGCCAATTACATGTTAAATAGTACCCCATTCCATGAATAGTTGCATTGATTTATATGTGATTGTTTGCAGAGTATGCCCTACTTCCCCTGATTAAAGATGGCAGGATCTGGTCCTTACAGAAGCTGTATGGATCAACATACCAAATCACCACAGTTTAGCAGGGTGTTCTATTAAATAGATTGACATTGAATGATGGTTGTCTTATATTCAGGGAATTCTCAACAGTAAATGCTGATTTGTATCTCCGCCCCTTGTGTGCATTCCCATGACATGCATATATAAACTGGTGGAAAAACATTAAAACTGCTGTAAAAATGTAAAATGTTCATGAAAATGTCATATTTTCCATTAAAAGAAATTATGAATATGTCACCTTGTTTTTCAGCAAGCAATGGCTTACACTGAGAAAAACTGCTTTGCTTTCTTTTTTTTTGTTTTCCTTTTATAGACCCTATCATTGTAATTGTACTCTTCCTATTTTTAGAAGCAATGACTTGATCAGTTAGCATAGCTGGAAGTACTCTGGTCCTTGAGTTTCAACACCTATAATCCTACATGTGCATGTGTCCTGCCACCTGCTCAGGCGCGCACACTCCAGAAACCCCTTGAACAGGCATGCAAAATAGGCAAAGTAGATCCTACCCATTGGTCACATCCTATGCCCATACTTTCTCCTCTCCCCATTTTCAAGATGCATTGAATTCTTGTCTGCTTGGCACATTTTACATCCATGAAAACTGACATCTTCATTAGGACAAGTACAGCATGGCAAGGAGATCTTCCCCTTCCTGCTTTTTCTGGGTGCTTCAGTAAATGCATAGAAGTAGGGAGGAGGATTAGAAGCACATTTCACCCCTTGTTGGTAGGTGTAGCCAGGTATGTTGATGATAGTTCTGGGATGTGGACAGCTGCAATAAAGGAGAATCTAGATTAAGGCAAATTCTCATAGAGGAGGAGACATGAATCATATGCACAGCTCTAGCACATGCTTCCCATTCAACCTGAGCTGGGGTTTTCCTTACCTGGGACAAAGTTCTCCAAACTGTCTGCTGATTTGGAATGCCTTCAGTTCTGGGTGCCCAAATGAAGCCCCACATCAAATCTTCCTTGCTGGAGATGGACCTGATACCAATAGAGCTCTTTTGCCGTATGACTCAAGCCAGCTGATACAGCAGCGTCTACACTAGCTATTTTGCTGGCACAGTTATGTCAGGAGTAAGAAAAAAAATCATACTATGACAAATGTTATACCAGCAAAAAGCAACCCTGGCTTGAAAGGCCTTCTCAATTTTTTCCATATTGAATAGCTCTAGATATTAATATAGTAAACATGTATCTACAATAGAAAACCATTAATAATCATTTCCCATATATTAGCTATTCTTTGAGCAACGTGTTTATATTTGGACCTGTATTATGGCTCCTAGCTGCTAGCAGTGAATGCTTCGAATGGATGTGGCTATCAGTGCTTATGCTCATGCTGAACTCATGCACCCTCAACAAGCTCTGCTTTTTTTAATGTTGTGGTATTATTTAATGTTATTATTTTAATCTAAAAGAGCGGCCTACGATCAGGTAGGGGATGGCTTTATCTTAATCATCACTCTCTTATTCATAAATATGCAGATTTTCAGCCTTCTAGTAACTCTGGTGGTGATGTTTTGATGCACAGTGACAATGGAGTGAAGTAATTTTGCTTTAAACACTATAAAGCTTGTAGAGAAGTTATATTCATATCAGTAGGGCCTATTATTGCTTGTGCCTTTTGAGAAACTGGAAAAGTACAGCCTCAGGTGAGCCACTTTTTTTCTATTGCTGTTTCTAGATGTCATGACCAGCACTGAATTCAAAGGTTTTTTTGTTTTTGTGTTTTGTTGTTGTTGGGTTTTTTTTAAAGAAAAATGTATTTATGGAGATTTTCTTAGATTAAATCTGATCCATAGAACTGACAATTTCACATGGTCTTCATTTGTCCCAGTTGGAGGTCCATGTCCAAAATGATTGTCTCCAGGAAGAAATTAATATAGTTATTGTACATTCTCTCTTCTCTTCTTGGTGTGTAAAGGAGCTTTAACTATTGTAGCAATTACTTTGGGGTTAATTATGACAGAAAAATCAACTTACATATTTGTTTGGTGAGGTTTTAGGGTGGGCTCTGAAGTAGGTGGTTTTAGTTTTATTTTCCTTTTTTCCTTCCTTCAGTAGTTCATTTTGAATAAGAGCACCAAATATCAAGACTTTGACTCAGTAGAAAAATTGAAAATAACTGTGTCCTTCACTTGTTTCCAGATGTATTGATATGCTTAAGTATTCATTTTAGTATATTTTATTGCATTTTATTTTGTGATTTGATTTAACAAAATTATCACAAATGCAGAAATCAATAAAAGGAAACCATTTCAAAGTAGTAGCTCTGTCTATACCTTCCTCTATCTTACCTGTACACTGACCATTGTGTTCCTGAATTTCCAAGTATATGTAATATATAGCATTTTGTGCTGCCTCCATACTTTCATATATAAGGTAGAATTAATTTGCTGTCATGAACAGTCAGGTAGAGCAGTATGGCACCTTAGAGATGAACTGGTACAGAGAGGTATGAACTTTCATAGGCAACAACTTGTTTGATCACACGTTAGATGTTGCTACTTTGTCAGAGGTTACAATCTAACAAAGTAGGTTGTTGCCTACAAAAGCTAGTGCCTCTCTGAACCAGTTACTCTCTAACCTGCCCTATCTTTTGCTTGTTCAAATGAACTAAGAATTGAATCAAACTTTTTCCTGAAACATGGTCTGTTTTTGAGTTTCAAAAATACTCAACTTGCTTAGTTCCATTTCTGAATGCTCTATACCAGCATTTCTCAACCCGTGAGTCGTGATCCAAGTGGGTTGCAAGAACATATGACAGGGTCATGAACAAACTTAAAAAACTTTTAAGTTTGGGTCAACTTTAAAAATGAATTCTCCTTCAAAGGAGAAAAACATAGGAAACTGGCTTTTCCCTTTCAGGCTGTCATATTTGCAGCTTCAAGGGGCTGCTTCAGGCTCCTTGGGACCCCCCATACCCCACACACACCCCACCCTGCCCCACACCTGGTGGGGGGGTGCTGGAGCCTGGAGGCAGGGGGCAGCAGGTCAGGAGTGAGGGGCACTGGGTCAGGACTGGCCATCAATGTTTACTAATGGGTCCTGGTACAAAAAAGGTTGAGAACTGGTGCTCTATACCAGGGCTGTCCAGTTCCTAAGCCATGGGGGCCACAAGACACACAGGCTACACCTGGTGTGCTGTATGAACACTTCTCCCCACCCACTGCTGCATCATGTGGGCACTTCCCCCACCACTTCCCCACCACTGCACTGCATAAGTGTATAAGCACAATCCCTCACTGAATTGCTGCACCACTTGGACACAATTTCCCCCCATACCCCTGCACGCACAGCCCATATATCCCCTTGGGCATGGCCCTGGACTCACCCTCAGCTCCCTGTGCTGCTCTGCTCCCTAGGGTGAAGGCAGGAAGTGGCAGCTAGCAGAAGAAGTGGGGAGCCTGGAGACTTCAGCTATTATTGCAGCTTGAGCAATGGTGGGATCAGCAACTGGCTGAGAGCCTAGGGACTACACATTAATCCCTTGCGGGCCAGCAGTTGGATGGCCCTGCTCTACAACACTGGCTAGCATCATACTGCCCTCTGCTGGAGGGAATGAAAGACTATCAGAAGTGGCTGCTGTTATGTTACCCTCTAGCGCTTCCTCCACAAAGAGCAAAACAGTTCTAATAGTATAGGAGGTGAAGGAAATCCTCCTTTTCTCCGCATAGCAGCATCCTGTGTTTGAAGGATATAATAACCTAAGTTGTTTCATTTATCTCATTTGGGTTTTGTAGACATATATGCAAATTACTATATAGGTCAAATTAAAAGTTTCATTGCATACCATTATGAAAATAAGTCATGTGATATAGTTGCACATAGGACTATATGTAGGTACTTGATACAGAAGTATAGTAGGGGCATTTGCCCAGGTACTTGGTACAATATTGATACACACTGAGGGGCTGACAAGAATGCTATAGAATTTTTATACCTGGGTAGGGACTTGGAAGTCTCCTGAAGACACCTGGTAAGCATGCAGGTGTTCTTTGTTCACTGTATCTGGAGATTGACATCTTGTAAATGTTGCATGGTGCAGTTTGGAGTAATTGCTGTTTGTTTTTGTTTCTTTTGCATTTCAAGCAGCTCAATGCTTCTTTTACTGATCTTGCCACTGTCTGAGCTATGATCTGTTGCATACTTGGTACTTTTAATCTTTTTTTAAATCACATTGTGATTGTAGAATTTTCTCTTATGAGCCATAGCTTCCTTTCAGCATTTTCCCCTTTTTCCAATAAATATCTTTTCTTTGGTGAATCTTCTAGAATTGGGTGATAAACATTGGACACATTAGATGGGCTTTGTATCAAGCTGCATGTCAAAGGCATTCTGAAAACTTTTAGGAATGGATGAGAAACATCCAAATCTCTGAAATTCCCAGAGTGTTTGTATATGCGTGTGTGGTGACCTATTGGCCCATAGCTCCTCATATGTGACTGTTTGAATAAATTGTATTGGTGATACCAGTATTCCTAACATTACTTCTGATAAAAATTATTTCCATGATGAGGTTTTGGTGTGCGTATTTTGGAGAAGAGCTAATGAAAGTTTGTCTAAAATGCTACATTCCGTTTTCATTTTGTGATGTGATTTATCTATTAAAGGCTCCATGGAGAATGCCAATTTTAACTTTAATATTAGTTCGTGTTTTCTTTTTGACTCTTTTCAAATTTGGACATGGATTTCCTGTGTGTGCCCAATCCGTGTAGTTGTAGAGAAAATGTTGAAATTTGGAGATATTTCTAAAAATCTAATTACTTAATTGGCAAGTTATTCAAATACTTCTAAGTCTGACTGTGCTCTTATAGGCAATTCCATTTATGTTGTTCACATCTAGTCAAGATTTCATGATGATAAAGGTAGTGAAATTTTTCACGATTTAAATTAGAAATGGGGGCACAGACAGATTAAGATAAACCTGTCCAAAATCTTCCAGGAAGTCCATGGTAGAACCAGAAATTGAATCTACTTCCTTGATATGTAGTTTACTGACTTAGCCACATTGCCTCCCCCCATTTGTGAGATGAGACAGGGAAGATTTCATACTCTCTATTTTTATATTACTATAAATTATGTTTTCATGTTACTAAATAATTACCAAATTTTTAAGTCATATTTTAATCTGGATTTGTTTTTTGTCTTTATGGTATCTACAAAGAGTATTGATTTCAGTGTTGTAACTTTAAGAGATGACTTACTGTAGGCATACAATTTTCATGGATGTAGGCCCTGAATCTAGTCTATTAAATACTTATGTTAAGAGAATAATGATATTTGGTGAAGTCTTGGAGAATCAATGTTTTCTATCCCTATAGTATTCTTCTATATCTAATAAAGCCCATACCTCCTAAGTGCTGAATGTCTCTAATCTAAATTGAGAATTCAATAGAATCTTTGGCTACTGAATAAATAAATGTAAGAAATGGATCTTTGTGCCCTCAGAGATCTAGGATCTGAAAGCACATAAATAATACAATGTGCTTCCAACTGTCAAACAAGCACAAATACCTCATGGAACAAAACTTGTTCAAATTGTTTGAACAGTTTAAAAGATTTAAGCAAAAAATCAGTTCTACTGTTAATTCTAAAAGGTAGGCTGGATTCTGGAAAGCAGTAACAGGAATATCCAACCAAGTTTCTGGGTCTTGTCCTTATACCTATCCTTGATACATCTTAAACACTTGTTTCATTCTCTAGTTATATATTTCATGGCTCATTTGGGGCATGAAAGAGAGCAGAGTAAGTCCTGAGTTCTATACACACTTACGACAACTGTGTAAAGCTGACAACTGCTTTGTCATGTGCTGGTATTGGAACAGTATATGCCTCTGAGCTTCCAAGTTCAGTCAGAGGTGGAAGTACCGACCTTATATAAGAGAGACAATTGCCTCTTTTCAAACACATCAAGCACTCAGAAATACTCAGGATCTTTGGTTGGGGTGGAGGGAGGGAGAACTGTTCAAAAGCATTTTTAGACATTTCCAGACAACTAAGAATCTAAACTCTGTCCCTTTGGACTTTAACCTCTTATACCTATGCAATACTTATATGCCATGAAGAATGCTTAGCGCAAAGTTTTATCTTAAACCTTGAAATTCTTCATCATTGATATTGTGTCAGGAATCTTAATGGTACATAAAAGGCTGAGGGTTTTTTGCCTATGGATTTCTTTCAATTCTAGTCAGGTTTGACATCTGAGTTTACACTATTATTTGTAGCAATAGCAACAGTAGCAATTAAAGTTCAGCAGATTTCAGCCATAGGGGCCACATTTTGCATTTCATGAGTAGCGCATGGTGAGTGCAGTTTATACATTCACTCCTCAATGAAAACAGCAGTGGTCGTGGCAGTATTAAAGTGGTTAGTAAGGATGCCTCTGCCCAGGCCACCACATAGCAACCACTATGTTTCTAAGGACAAATAGTTCCTGCCTACCCTAAGCAACTAGATAAGAACATCAAAACATGCCTGGTACAAGACCTCTAATACCCATTAGTGGTAGAAACTGTTACCTCAATCATGAATGACACAGCCCTAATTATTAAGGTAATTAGAAGTTATAACACTGGCAATATTAAAGGGAGAACTTCTAAAGCCCATTAACAATGTTACTTTAAGTGATCTGGCTGTGAACTGTTCAAATCTCTAATTACATTATACGTCTATCTTAAAGGGTGATGTAATTAAGTGATGGGAGAGGGAATTAATGTATAGTGACTACTGCGCAACACTTTTTAAGTACTATTTTCACAGAAACCAGCTTCAGTAATGTCATTATGTCATTTAGGGATTTTTTTCTACTTAACTATATATAGTTCATAGCTTTAAAAGAATCAAAACCTGCCTTCAGAATGTATATAAATTGATACAAGTTAGGTATGGTGAAATGGCTTTATTTGGGATGGCTATTATCATTTGAGACAAAGTCATAACTAAGATATGAAGGCCATTGCAAACAATTTCTAACTCTTTTTATCACAGTCCATGCTTGTACATTCTATATATATCACAAATGTTATAGGGGAAAAATATTTTAGGAATGTTTTTAAGTATTAAATGTTTTACTGGGAGTGTCTCTCATATTCCTCTGCTTATTTACTGTGAGTCCTATTATATAAGGCTCAGTAAAATGGGAGCATATCCTGCATACAGAAAAGCAGGGGTACCTGAGATTGGGAATGCTGGCCTGAAGCAGGTGAGCATCAATAGCCTAAATGAAGGAGGGCTACCAGGATGCTGCCTTTGTGAGGGCACACGAAAGTAGCTGACACTATAGTCAGCGTAGTGGAAGTGGCACTGCACCATGTATCATGGCTCCCCCACATGCAAAGCCACCCTACTATACTGCCATGAGCACACTATCAATTTTCCAAGCAAAGTGTGGGTGCTCACTTACACTTGCAGTGATTTCTTAGTATCTCATTCATGGAGCAAGGAAATAAGAAAAAAAATCAGTGTCTTTCCTATCCTCAATATAACACTATCATCTTTACCTCAGTAAAGTGAATCACATTAAAACCATTCCCAAAGTCATTGTTTCTTTCCTAATCATAACTTCATTAAACTTCAAAAGTCAGCAGGATTGAGATATTAGATCTGAAATTTGTGGTGCTTTCTACACTGAGGTATGTCAGACAGTGGATTTCTGTGTATACACTTGCTCTTGTGTGTTTATATGGCTGAGGGCTGGCTGGGTAGGCTTATTATAGTGGCAACCTATACTTGCCATGTCACAGCACCATCAAAGGATATATGTGACTTTTCAGGGGGGAGAAGCATAGCCATCTTCTATCCCCACTACATCCTGGTGGTACTCTTGCTGCTTAATCTATAACTGCTTATTTATCAGAATTGCCCTTGCTTATTTTGCAGCTAACCTTCCCTGAAGGTCATTCCTCTATCTCAGGGGTGGCCTGAGTTACTCACCCTGGGAGCCACATCCAATCCTCCACCAAAGCCAGAGACTGGCAGGAGGGGAGGGGAGACCTAAAGCGACGCGGAGGAAGAGCAGAAGAGGGAAAGTGTGTGGGGGTCGGGGCGGGGGGGCTGAGCAACCCAGCATGTACCACCAAGCCACTCTGCTTTCCCCACGAGTTCTCCACTGAAGCCCTGCCCACTTCTCCCCCCCCCCAAGGCGGCTTCAGGGGACAATGGGCTGCTGGGGGTGGGAAGAGCAGCATGACTGCAGCCCCCAGCAGCCCGGTATTCCCTGGAGAAGCCTCAGGGGATGGGAGGGGAAAAGTGGGTGGGGTTTTGGTGGAGAAGCCCCGGAGAGCCACAAGTACCATGCTGGTGAGCCACATGAGGCTTGTGAGCCGTGGTTTGACCACCATGGCTGTATCTGATACCTGGCTTCATCATCACTCTAGCACCCTTTTTGATATCCCTTACCATGAAGCTACATCTGACCACCAACAAACATCCAGTTGGAATGGAGCTAAACTACCGAATGGAAGGTAAGCTGTTTAGCTTCAGCTGACTCTGAGCCAAAACCAAGACCACCCTGACCACAATCATCAAGCTCCACCACAATCATCAAGCTCCAGTACATAGATGATGCCGTAGTCCATGCTCACTTGGAAGTAGACCTTCAGGCAATCTTTGGCATCTTTACCAAGGCATACAAGAAAATGGGACTGACACTTAACATTCAGAAGAGTAAGGTCCTCCATCACAAACTCTTAATGAGCAGACCCCAGTTACAATAATCCAGATTCATGGTGAGACTCTGAAGAAGGTTAAGTATTTCCTGTAAGTTGGAAGCCATCTCTCACAGAGAGGCTGACATTAGTGATGAAATCCAACATAATTTCAAATGTGAAGTGCAGCCTTTGGACACCTGAAGAAACAGTGTTCAAAGATCAGGACACCAGATCCAAAACCAAGTTCATGGTTTATCAAACAACTGTGACCCCCATCTTACCATATCAAGCAGTTGTGATCCCCATCTTACTGGAGCTGAGATCTGGACAACATACAGGAGACACCTCAAGTCATTGGAGTAGTACCATTAATGCTGCCTGAGGAAGATCCTTTGAATCCAGTGAGAAGATAGATACACCAACATTAGCATCCTCTCAAGCAAACACCATGAGCACTGAGGCAATGATTATCCAACATCAGCTTTGCTCAGCTGGCCACATCATTGGGATATCCAACTCCAGGCTCCCAAAGCAAGTTTGGTCTTCTAGCTCAGTCAAGGCGTATGCTCAAGAGGAGTGCAGAGAAAGCACTACAAGGATGTCCTCAAGGCCAACCTGAAAAAATGCAACATGAACATCAGCTTGTGGGAGACTATCACCCATGACTGCCCCAGGTGGAGAAAGAGCCTGCTTCAAGGATTTCAGTACTTTGAAACCTTACAAAGACAACAGGAGATGGAAAACTGGGAACAGCAGAATAAGTGGGTGTGTCTACACGTGCAAATAATGCTGAATGGATTCACGAGTAAATTACTCTGGAGTAAACCCATCCTGGGCAGGTGTCTACATCTGCACCCATTTGAGAGCAAATTTGCTGCTCCTGGCAGCAGTCTGCTCCCACCCCCTCCAGCCCTGCACCTGCCCCCTGCAGCAGACAGGGGGAACTCTAGGCTCTCCCTGGACCGTAGCCCAGGGGCTGGCAGGGACCACATGGCCAGGAGACAGCTGAGCTGGGAGATTGCTCTCTGCCCCCAGGAACTGCCTGCTGCTGGGGCAGGCTTCAGTGATGGAGCCCAGATAGGGACAATATCCTTTGCCTGGGCAGCAGGGAACTCCCAGCCCCAGCTCCCCAACTGGGGTCAGGGAGCTTGAAAAGTACTGTGAGAGAGGGACAGATCCCAGACCCCTGGCCCTAGCTGCCCCACTGGGACTAGACCCTCCCCCACAGCTCTTCCCAAGCCATATGCCTCAATCATCCAATCAGGGCACATGGCTGGGAAAAAGTTGTGGGACTGGGACCTACCCCAGACTAGGACAGTTCTTGGCCAGCCCTGTGCTGTGAGTGGAAGTCTGCACATGCAGCCAGAGCTGGCTGAGGACTGCCCAAACTGGAACAGTCCCCAGCTAGCTCTATGCAGCACATGCAGACTTCCCTGCGCAGCCTGGGGCCAGCCAGGAACTGTCCCCAGTCTGGGACAGGTCCCACCGAGCTCTCGACTGGTTGGTGAACTCTCCCTGTGCAGGCAGCTCCCTGTTCCATCTCCGTGATCACAAAGCAATCTCCCAGCCCTTGGTCTGTGATCATGGAGCTGAGACAGGATGCAATCTCCCAGCCCCCACTCTGCAATCACAGAGAGTGGTGTGGGAGTTCC
Organism: Alligator sinensis; assembly: GCF_000455745.1. NCBI lineage: Eukaryota > Metazoa > Chordata > Crocodylia > Alligatoridae > Alligator > Alligator sinensis. Next base: position 2,939,389 of record NW_005841876.1, read on the forward strand.
CTGATACCAAGGCAGGAGAACACTGTCCCTGCCCAGGCTCTGGTGGCAAAGCCTGCCCCACCAGCAGCCAGCTTCTGGGGCAGGGGGCAATCTCCTGCCCCCTGCTGTCCAGCCGACCAAGAGCAAATTTGCTCCCAGTCAGCTTTCTACATGTAACTTATTGAGCAATAATTACTCAGTAGTTAATTTGCTGGTTGCATTTGCAGGTAGCAAATTAACTGCCAAGTACAGGAAATGATTGTACAGTAAGGGTCTACACATGTAGACTGTGAAGCTTACTATGAAGTAATTTGCCCTACTGTGTAGTAAAGAGTCTCATGTCAATATGCCCAGTGAATCAAGAATCCAGAGCCACCCACCCTTCACAGAAACACTTGCCTGAGTTGCAACAGAGTCAGTCAATCCCGGATCAGCCTTGTCAGCCATCTTTGGACCCACAGATAAGGCAATCATGAAAGACAATCATCCTCAACTGTGAGGGACTGCAGAAGAAGATGTGTTTACACAACTGCATTGAGTAGATTCATTCTCTGTTTAGAATACAGCATTTTTGGAGAGTGGGAACCCAAACTGATGTGATCTTACCAGTTCCAGCATTTATACAATTAAGAAAATAATTGTATAAATGCATATGGGGAAAAAAGAAAAAGCAAAGCCCCTTCCCTTGTTTTTCACACCCATAGTGTTAGTTTATGGCTTGATAGCTCAAGCCATTTTCCATTCTTGTCAAAATGATTAATATATGGCACAGTGTCCCTAAACTAGATTTCTATACAGCTGGCCAAAGTGAAGGAAGTTTTCAGTAAATACCCAAGTCACGTGTTGAGGCCTGTTCATTCCTCCTCTCCACCTCCATGTGAGCCTCTACCTGTCTGTGAATATACACCAGATCTTCTTTCACCCCAGAGTCTTTTCCTAACTTCCCATGGGTAGAAGAAACAATACTTAAAATAATGAGTGCACATTACTGACAGACAGCTCACTCTGAAATGGAGTGAGTCCTTGTGCCTCTCATCCTTAGAAATTCCTTCTCTAGTCTTACAGTTTAAGGGGGTACTTCCGGGTGAAGTTGGCAGTTAGGCCTCGGCCTCTGCACTGTGGTGTTTGGAGCTTCCTTTCTCCTCTGTCCAAATGTGGGCAGGATGACTTCCTTCTCTACCTGCCGCTTCCAACTTGTGTCCAACATCTCTGCATCAGAGAGGTGGGGAAGGGCTGTTTTCTCTTTCTGCACACTGTGAATGGTAACTGATTTTTTGGGGAATAGCTAAACGAAAGGAACACGCCCTATGAAGCTAGATGCTTCAGGTCATCTTGGCTCCCTTGGCTGAAAAGCAAAATTTAACTTTTTTCTATCCTCCCTCCAAAACTGAGCTATTTTCTTTCTCTCCCTGCAAAAATCAAATGAGGGCCTACATTTCCTCCCACTGCTGGAAGCAAATTTTATGACATAAACCCCTACCCAAGCTTTATGTCAGTATATGCCTTAACCATGTCTCAAAGGTCCTACCCACATGTAGGTTATTTTAACTATGGGATTGATTATTCAGTTATGTCAGTGTGGCTCCTAGCCCCATAACTCCTTTTCTCCACTCCAGTTCCTTCCACAGCTTCAGTCTCAAGTATGTAAGTTATAAAGACTGTTTCAATTGCTGCTTTCCCTCCAAAATGGCAAGGAGCATTACTATACTTATATTATTCCTTCACCATCAAGGATCTTGGGGGAATGTGGCTCTTAAACCAAGGTATCAAAGAGTTTAGCATGTTAGCACCTTAGTGTTTTATAGGTGCCCATCAATGCCATCATCTTACAGCAGAGCCAATTTATAGTTTATACAATGCTGCCGTGATACGCCCCTCATAAGATACCAACATAGTTGTTGTTGTTACAGTTGACCTCAGATATTGCTGCCAGGGATCATGCTCTCCACTCCATTGGTAATTAAAATGGTAGTCCTTGGCCCAAATAACTTCTATATTGGCATATGATAAAATAGTACAAGGAGATGCAAAAGCAAATGGCCATGGGAAGGATTAAGTGAAGGTAGAATAAACATTTTTTTTTAAATAGTAAAACATAAGCAGCGGACGCAGGTGATGAGTTCAGACTGAGATTTTGCGGGGAGAGAGTGGGTTAAAGGAGTGAAGAGTGGGAGAGTTAATAAACCAAGGAAGTGAAGAGGGAGAGGAACTTAGTGGACTAGTCCTAAACACTGATGAGCTGGAGGTTTCATAGTTTCAAAGTAGCTAGGGTCAGGAGGGACCTGAACAGATCATCTAGCCTGACCGCCTGCCACAGGCAGGAATGAATGCTGGGTTCACTATAGGTTGTAGTTATAGAAATCATAATTTATAGATGCTCCCTAACAGGAGATTAAGGGAGTTGAGAGATGATCCCTCAGTTAAGGAGCATTTAGCTAGTGAGAGACAAAGGGTTTGCAGAGGTTGTCTACTGCTACACAATTAAAGTTTGTTGTTTAGTTCTTCTCCTTCATTGTATGTCTCTGTTTATTGAACCCAGTGATCACTAAAGATGTCACCTCCCACAGTGGTGGGAAGAAAAGGAGACAAGCCAGTAGTGCTGAAGGAGAAAAAGTGATGGTCAAACAGAGAGTTTATCAATGGAAACTGACAGCTAATCCAGTCATGCATGAAATGGGAGAGGGAGGCAGGAGTGCAGGGAGTCCATGAGATCTTTATCTACACAAAGTTCAGAATTATATGCTTTCCCTCCCTTTGCAAGACTTCATTTTTACTCCCTTATTGAAAAGTTCCTGCATTAACAGGGACAGCCTGTGTTTCAACAGTGACCTATTCTGTGATGAGGAGGAGGGCACCAGCAAGAATAGGTCCTGGTGCATGTCTGCTGAAACACAGTTCTATAAAGATCAAAAAATGTCAGTTATGCTACAGACAGTTTTGAGGTGCACAGTTCTGTTGATTTTGATGTACTTTCTGTCACAACCCAAAGTTGTGGTTTTTTGTTTTTGTGTGCTTCGGCACCGCTAAATTATGTTCCCACCAAATTACAGCTTCTTTACACGGTGGAGTTTTCTTTTGCAATAGGAGAACCCACGTGCAAAAGAGTATTTCCCGCCGTTTATAGCTTTCTTTGCATGGTGCATTTCTTTTACATCATAGTGATGCACGGTGCAAAGGAGTTCCCGCCATTTGTATTAAGATTTGCGCCACATTATTGGCCGATCTTAATATAGGCACACGTGGCGGCTAGCAATTAGCTTTCTAGCCGTATACAGAGCTTGGGTGGTTTCCGCCCAAGTTAAAGAGAGAGAGAAAAAAAACAATTGGAGTTTGGGAAAAAGAGCGTAAAGATTTCTAAGCGCTGCTAATCCCTTCAAACCCAGCTTTTTTTTTCTCCTTAAGAGGACAATAGAGGGCCGATTTACCGAACCCACGGAGTCTTAACAACTCCAGGGGCCTATTTACCAAACCCACGAAGCTTCAACCACTCCGGGGGCCAAACGGCCTCTAGCCTCTCCCCGTCGCCGAGCGCAATCCTAAGACATATCCCTTTCCTTTAAAACTACCAAACCCGCAGAGCTTCAACCACTCCGGGGCCAATTACCGCGCCAAACCCGCGGAGCTTCAACCACTCCGGGGTCAATTGTCGGAGTCCTCTAGCGAGGATTTAAGCAAAGCTGAGCCTAAAAAACTGTCCAGCCTACACCACGACCATCTTTGGTGTAAATAAACAATCTTTTAATCAACCATTACGCGTCCATAACTAATTCTAGCTTGCCACCGGTCTTCTTCAACCCCGCGTGCCCGGGCTGCTAGCCACAGCCCGCGTGCACAAAAACGGGTCCACATATCGCTCCTGGCTCGCACATGATGACATGGACAAGATCGGGAGGCGGCCCACACACTTTCCTCTGTGATCAGAGGGTTTTCTCCCCATCCTACAACCCCCAATCCCACTCCACTACACACTTTCCTCTGTAATTGAAGGGTTTTCTGTGTGACTGTTGACTTATGATTGAATGTGACACATCACCACATCTCCCCAGAGTTGTGCCCCTGTATGAAAAAGGGCTTAAAACATTTTTGCAAGGAAAAAAAAGGCCTTTGTCAACCTTGTGTAACTGAAAAATGACTCACTGAATGTTGCTTTTAAAAAAATCCCTTATGGACTATACATGGAAAATCTCAAGTCAAGAAATTTTCTGAAAACATGAAGCTCATGAAAATGAGAGTAAATAAAAGAAAAGCCCTAGAATTATCTTAATATAGCTTTTGACCTAGAAAAAAAGTATAATATATATGTCATAGGTTGTGGAATAATCCATATTCAAGAAGGCACTGAAGCCATAAACTGTATGTTAGGGGCATGCATAAGCTGTATTGGTCATAGCCAAGACTTCTGCTTAAGGCTGTAAAACATTTTGAAATGATTCGTCTTGTATGGATATCATTAAAAAGAGAATCTGAACAACTGAATGTGTTTTAAATTAGAGTGGAAATGGAAGAAACCACTCCTTTTATAGAGGTTACATAGAGGTTTCATTCTAAGCCCTGTTTCTGATAGTGGGCATGTCTCTACATAAACTTTAATGCACCGTAGAATATTTCACTGCACACTAAAGTGTCACGTAAAAAAACCTAATATTATACTAACATGCAGAAAAATAGTCTACTGTGCATTGAGAAGCACTACAAAACCATGCAAATGCACTACTAGCTCAGCCTAATGCCTCACATTGGAGGTACTAAATTTAATGCACATTAGAAAAGGCACATTAATGCACGTGTAGACGCACCCACTGAGGATTTTCTTAAAGTTTTTGTGTTTCAGGCTAAGAATTATTTTTTTTCCTAGGAGTGAATTGTTTTAGAAAAGATGGAATAAGAATGTGTAGAGCAATTTGGGAGCAGGAAAAGATTTAAAATGTTCTGAGTAGAAAGCAAGGAAGGGAGACATGTTTTGTTCCATTCTAGTGATGGATGGGAGAGAAACTTTTGAAATTCAAAAGGGATATAGTTCTTACTGGGCATGTCTACACAAGATACTAATTGCTCAGTAGCCTAATAATACTGTGCAGTAACGTGTGACAGCACAAACACACTGCTATGAAAATGTTAAGGCTGCAGATTTAAGAACTGAGTAGTTGGGAAACTACAGGAGAGATTTTCAAAGACAAGAAGGGGAGTTAGGCAACCAACTCCCACCAAAAGTCAAGGAGATTTAGACCCCAAATTGCCATTTGTGCTGCCCCATAAAAACATAAAGATCTCCTTCCTGTAAGAGGATCCATGTGCCCTCACAAACTCAGTGTTTCTACACTGTGCCTTCATTATGAGTCTTTAATTCCATGATTATTTACTGTTTGTCAAATAATGCTGCATATCTATCACCTTTGTATAAACACTACAATTCACTTAGGTCACACTGTATACAAGCCTGTTACAGTGTACAAAGAGAATATATGAGGGGGCTTAGCAGCTATTCAGGGTGTTGCATTATAAAAAGTTCTGAGATGATTTAATAAGCAAAGAATAGGTGAAGTGGTAGAAGATGCTTCATTTAAATACAATATTCACAGCATATGTGATGGTGACACCTGTGCAATGCATCAGGATGCCATGTAATAACACACTGTAGTCATGTGATACATTGCAGAACCACATTCTCAGTTTCATCACTTGTTAATCTGGGGCACCTTCCCATAAATTGCAGCACCTTTTCACTAAACCGTCTCTCCTGGAGGCACTTCTCCAGCATAGCTCTTTTCCAGCCTGGGATTCTCCTGTTCTGGAGAAATCATCAGCTTGCTGGCATAGGCAAACCTCTGGGCTTCTGGACACCAGGAAGGATTTGGGCTGTAATGTGGCATCTGATCTGTGGTAATATGTGATATGGTTGAATCATTCATAAATTCTAAACTGTACAGTGAATTTGGCCTCTTTTTTTCTGATAGCAATTTTCTCCAGTGTTTTTCATTATTCACTATTATTTACCCAGGAGTTTCAGTGGAAATTTTTTGGTCCAAACTATATTTTGTGAGCAGTTCCTTGTGAGACATTAATAATAGGGGCATGATCTGAAGCCTAGCAAAATCTGTAGGTGTCAATACCCAGGAGACCTGGGTTCTAGTTAGGGCTCTGCCATTGGCTTGACAGGGCATTTCACTTCTCTCTGCTTTATTGACCATTTCTTTGTAAAGGCATTTTAAAACCTACAAACAACAAATGCATCCAAAGAGGTAGATGATATAATTATTTAATGGGTTTTGGATCAAGCCCTTTATTCATTCAAAATTCAAGCCCCTTTGGCTATATGAGCCACATGTTATGTGACTGCTCCCTGATTAGCAGTCTAACTGCCCAGACCAGGTAAATCCTGGTAATTCCACATTAGGAATCCAGCTTCTGTGAATATTCTGCGCTATTTTTGACAGACTGCTTGCATGACTATTTCTGCATGTAAACTTAGGTGCCTTGATATTTACAGGAAGAAGACACACAAAATCTTCAAATATTTGCAAAGCAAATTCACTTAAAAGTTGAATATTTAAGGGTGGAGGGAGGGGAGAGGTTCATAATTCACTCAGTTCTGACTAATATGCAGGGGGATATTATGGCAAACCTTTTTACTTAAGAAAAACTTGCAATATGTTAACCTTCCAACTGTGCACTGATGAACCTGCATATATGACATAGTGTCACCAGTTTCATCTGGTAAGCCGGAATCAATTATTGTCATGCATTCAAATTCACTTATTTTTTATTAAATGGTGTTTTATGATATCTAACACAATATAAACTGTTTTTAAAGGCACAATAAACCAACTTAAAGTGCATCATGAACAGGCTGTGCTTGTATGGTTTACTTTTATTAGAATTTAAGATAAGTTTAATATTAACATTTATCAAGAAGCTATACGGTATACATAACAAATACATCCTCTTCCTAAGGCTGTCATTCAACTGAAGAGTTCTGATAACACACACAAACCACTCAAGTTTCATTTTTGTTTGCTTATTACATTATTAGATTCTGAGTTAAGCCAAAACTGCCTATCCTATATAAAATTTTAACCCTTCCACTAAATACTCTCCAGTGCTATGTATAAAGCAAATAACTAACAAAAATACCTTCCTGTTCATAATGGTTTATGTGAACTTTATTTAAATATTTGAATCTGGTTTCCCTAAAACCAGTTACAAAAGTTCGCTGAAATATTCATTCAAAATTCAATCTAAATTCACGTATTACAGGTACTATATAAAGCTGTTGCAGCTTTCTTTACTTATGGTATGTTGATTCTTCATTAAGTACACAAAACATTGTAGTTGAACACCTGTGATTTACATCCGCTACATCCATACCATATCTGACAAAACCCAGAAAGGGAAGGAAATGAAAACATAATTTACCCATAAGCACGTACATTCTACTTCTCCACCTACTAGCACCTGGTACAAAATGGTTCTCAACCTTTTGCACCATTTGTAAGCATCAATGGCCAGTCCTGACCCAGTGCCCCTCACTCGTGACCCACTGCCCTTGCTCCCAGGCCCTAGCCCCCTACCCTCCCCTCGTGTTTGGGCATGGGGGTCCCCAAGCAGCCCCAAGCCACCCCTCTCATGCTGGGCCCCTGCCAGCCTGCAAGGGAAAAGCCACAGTTTCCCATGTTTTTCTCCTTTAAAGGAGAATCCATTTTTAAAGTTTGTTGATCCATTTTTAAAGTTTATCTGTAACCCTTTCATATATTCTTGTAACCCACTTTTGGGTCATGATCCACAAGTTGAGAAACACTCCACTACCACAGCTATTGTATACCATAGCCCTGAAAACCTTAAATCCAATCTTCTTTTACTCTTCTGCAGGCATTCTTTTTCCTGTTTTCCCAAAACAGTAGTTGCAGATGTTTGATACACTAGTTGGTTGTGTTGGGAAAGGGTGGCTTGGGAAAATGCACATTTGTACATTTGCTGTGAAGGAGAAGATGGAAGGCAAGTATTACCAGCAAGGGTTAGGTAATTATGATGCCACAACTCATAAAGTAAGAGGAGTTATAATTATATAGGAAAAAATGCTGGATTGCTACTGTGTGCCTTATTTATGGCAAGAACGTAATCATTTCTATGGCCTGAAATTATTTGTGTCTAGTTTTTGGCCATAGGCCTAATTTTAGGACAGTCATGCGGGAGAGGCTGAACTAAATTCAACAATGCATAACTTAGAAAAATTGATGGATCTTCATTTTCAAAAGTTATTTTCACCATTTTTCATTCTTTATTACCTCAGAAGCTATGGGCCTAGCCCATTAATATTAGGCCTGTCTCACAGGGAAACTGTCTGACATAAATATCATGGTATCATTCTGCTGTTGTAGTTGTGCCAGTATAACTCCCAGTGGGAGCATCTACATGAGACATTTACTGCGGAGTTGCCTAATTAGTTCCACAGTAAAACATCAGCATCTGTATGTGAGGTGCTATTAAGATGGAGTAAACTAATTAACTCTGCCTTAAGATAGTACTGCCAGACACAAGAACTATCCTACAGCAGAGTTATTTATTCCACTACAATGCACATGTAGACACTGACGGGGCCGATTAGGGCACAAGGGTCCTTCAGTGTGGGGGATGCCTGCCAGCTAGCCCCATACTGAAGTACCTTCATGCCTCAGCAAGCCCCTCCACAGCTTGTTGAGCTGGGTCAGAGCAGCCCTGAGCTGGCAGGCTGACCGCCAGAGTCCCCTGCAAGCCAGGGCTACACTGCCCTGGCTGAACCTACTGCAATGCCAGCAGCATGTGCAAATGCCATGCCCAGAGCTATAAACCGGCACAAGCTGTGCTGGAGTTTATTCAGGCATGCTAATTGCATGTGTAGATGTGCCCAATGTGGGCACTCTTACACCAAAATAAAAGTGACTTTTTGATATAGCTCCTGTCATTTTCAAAGTAGCATAAGCTATGCTAAAAACATTCCTTTTATTCCAGAGCAGAGTAACTGCACAGAGACCCAGAGAGTTACACAGCACAGCTAGAGCTGCATTCTGTTATATGGTTCTACTGATCAATTTTTTCATTGATCAGCAGAACCTGGACTTATTTGCAGGCTCCTATGCATGATTGTTTTCATGATTTTGGTTCCTTTTTAAACACATTCAGTATCAAAACTAATGGTTGGGAGTAATGTGAAGTCTCTCTTGAACAATAAAGTATTTTTGAAGTACTCTAAAGACTTTATAATGTCCTTGAAGCACATTCTGGACTATGCATTGTCACTGAAGCACTCTGCAGATAGTGTAAGCCCTTGATGTCTCTGGAAGACCTGACAAAACTGATAACAGCAAGTCCCCTTTGCAAACATTAAGATGTCTACTAATTGTCTGAAGTAACAGTATAAACTGGTATTAGATGAAGGGGATAAAGCAAAGGTTGAAGGGCTGCAGCAGTGCTTGGAAAAGAATTAGTAAGTCCATGGGAAATCAGGCTTGACTTCTGTAAAGAACACAGAAATGTGACCTTCTTTAACCCTAAGGGCAGAAGCACAGAACCAGATCGACCAGGGCTGTCCAACTTCCAAGCAACAGGGGCCTGCGCTCCCCATGGGCTGCAGCAACAGGGGCCGCATTCCCCACAGGCTGCAACAGGGCCATCTAAGGACCCACCCTCCCCCTACCACCTCTGCCCACCTCCTGGGGTTGCACAGACAATCGGTGCCCCCCACATGCCCAAAATCCCCCCCCCCACACACCCCAAAATGCAAAATCCTTAGCTCTTCACACTGCCACATTGCCACTCTTCCTGGGGCAGGGGCAGGGGCAGGAAGTGGCAGCCAGAGGGGGAACCCAGCTAGACACAAAAGCACCCGGGGAGCAGCAGCTGGGTGAGAGCCTGGGGGCTGTAATGTAACCCTTTGTGGGCCTCATGTGGCCTGCAGGCCACCAGTTGGACAGCCCTGACCTAGACTGTATTTGATATTCAGAGGACACATAAATGAGACTTCCTTTACCCTACAGTTAGGAACATACATAAATTTGACATAAGCTGTAACCCAACAAAAGTTCAGTGCACATAAACCACTTTCAAAAGGAACAAAATTGGTTTAAGATTAACTTGGATGGACATAGTATCCAACTTAACTGATTTAGGTTAAATTAGTTTATTGAATTTCTGTTGCTGATCCCCTCCAGATTCAAGTAAACTCACAGCTTCCAGCATCCCAGGATGCTTGGCACCTCCCATGCAAACCCCTCCCTTGCAGACTAGCCTTGGCCCAGGATGTCTGCTCCAGCCAAGCAGAGAGGTGCGCGCTAGCACAACCTGGTGCCTGGCCTGGACTGCTGCAGGCATGTGGCTGCATTTCCAGAATCAGAAGTGAAAGTCTGTTCACTTGCTTATTGATTCAATCTATGCAGCTTAGGCTAAACTGCGACAACTGAATCAATTCAGTCTCAGGCTTTTTGACTGTCTGTACCTAGCCGACATGTTTAAGTCACCCTTGTGTGGAAGACCAGTATAAGGTTAATAAACTACTTAAATATTCCAAGTAGCATTTAAGTTAGATTTAAAATGTGTATAGGGTCTCTGTACAGGGGTGAGTTTCTCACTTATTTCAAGGAATCACAAGACTATCTTTAGCCAGGCCTACTGTACACACACCCATGCTCTATATTCACAAACACAGACTTGGGTTTGGAAATCTCATACATAATGAGATTTCTCATTTTATTGCACCCTCCACTACAAGCACTTCAGCCTTGCTAACTCATTCTATAGTCTGTGCACAGACATGAACACACTCTTCCTGTCACACTCCATCTTATATATACCCAATCTACACCAATGTTTTTTTAAACATACAGACATGTTGCCCATACAGGCAAAAGTTGAGATGAAGAAATATTTCCATAGGTTTACTATGTGCAAATGAAATAAGCTACTTCTTGCAGTTAACTTGCTCAAAAATAGAAATATTTGTTTATTTGAAAGGAAGGGGTTGTTTTCTATAAATAGCCATCCTATATTCTGGCCCCCCACCCCATAAATTAAAACTTACAATACAATATGCAAGATAAACAATGGCTGATTATATCCCAACACTAAAACAAAAATGCATTAGCTATTGAGGGATCAGAAGATAAACCTAATTTTCAGTCATATTCCCCAAACACCTAAGGACATAAGTTTTGCTTGTTGACATAATGATCCTCCAAAAAAATAAATATATCTAAGTAAAATCACTTTTAATAGCCTAACCTATAATTTGTAAAATCCACAGTCTTTGGAGTCCAAAAGTTTCCTTCTACAACTCTTGAACCAGAGACCATCTTTCTGCACTATGAAAGAATCAAGGTTTGTGATATAAAATAATCCCTCTTACCTGCATGGTAACTGCTAGGGAGAGGTAGTTAGTTGTGTTAGTCTGAAGTTAGGGAGAAGGTGGGGTAGATATGTACCTTATAGACAAACCAAATAAGTTTGAGCATAAGCTTTCAGGAACTCAAATTCATTTCATCAGATACTGTAAAAGGACAAGGACAGAGTAACATATTGAGTGAGTGATTTGAATATAAAGAATGGGAAGGGAAGAGGGAGAGGAAGTGGGGGGAGGTAGAAAGACAGTGCTGGAAGAGGCAAACAAGCAAAAACCTATAGGAACAAAGGTGTGGCCCCTCCTCTTATTCTCTGAGTACACATGAGCTGGACTAACAGTTTACATGGGCAGACCCAGGATTTCCTAAAGGAAGGCTAGCCCACTGCCCCTCAGACCATGGGGGGATGAGGGCAAGGCATGAATGGAGCCAGCAGGCAACACAAGTGAACTGGGTCTCACCTTTGTCCTATGGGTTCTTTGCTTGCTTACCTCTCCAAGGACTGCCCCCCACCTCTCTTTCCTCTCCCTCCTCCCTTCCTACCTGTTGTATTCAAACTATTCAAACCATTTGGATGTTTTCCTAAAACATATTCTCTCATTCAATCTTTACAATCTACGTTTCCAGAAATGGAGAATCTGCCACAATCCTTAACTAGCTGAACATCTTAATTTTATCTTAACTGCTTTACCTTATTAGAGAAATCAAATAACAGGGGCATTTTACTTTTGTGGATGGGAGAGGGTCAGGTCTCTCGTCTTTTTGTTTTGTAAATCTGGAAACAACATATTTTTGTGTCTTCACCAATAAAGCTGTTGGGTTCATTTTTTTTTGTCATGGACAGCTCAAATTGCATTTTTTCCTTATGTTCTGGTTTCAGGCATTGAAGCCCTTGACTTTTATGGAAGTTCATTCATATATCTGTAGCCCGAGTATGACTGTTTGCATTGATATTACTTCAGCAACTGCTCTAGCTAAAGACTATGATGAAACAAAAGAATAATGTATTGTAAAGCAAGTAAAACATGCACAAATTAGAAAAGAAGAATATCACAGCTCACGGGTCTCTCTTTCTAACACCTGCTCCTACGCTTTTCTCCTTCATCTCAGTTTCCAACAGTCTCTTTTCCATTACCAACCACTAATTTCTCCAACTGTCCCCTTAATCCCAGCCCCTGCTGTTCTCCATCACTCCATCTCTCGTTCTTTCCTTCTTCCTTATCTCTAAAAGCTCTCTCTGTCTCGTTTGGCTCCCTTCTCTTCATATCAATAATAATCATAATACTCAGCACTTATATCACACTTTACATGTTCAAAGTGCTGTACAAACCTTAGCTAATTAATCCACATAACACCCCCTGCAAGATAGGTAAGTAGTATTATCTCAGTTTTACAGATGGAGAAACTGTCATAATGAGTCAGTGGCAGAGACACAAGCACTTTGCCTGTAACCTCATTCTTGCGACCTCTATCTTGAAAATACCTTTCCACAACCTCACTTGCCTCTATAAATACTTTCCTATCTCCTTTGTCTCTACAGTACCAAGCACACTGCCTATTTCTATTTTAAGGCTGCTTCTCTTACTGCAGTTTCCTTCTTCTTTCCAATATCATTATTCCAGCTTTAATCCCCATAATAAAATCCTTATCAATACTTGAACTCCCACCTTCAATAATTTGCCCCGGTCTCCCCAGTTCTCATTTCTCCTCCTGCCCGTCAAGCCAAAGTACTGCTACTAAAGTCATCTTGCCATTCTGATCACATCGTGCCTTTTTCAGATTTCCTCCATTTGGGTTCCTGCCCCTTTTTTCCCATCAAAATCAAGATTCTCATTCACACCTCCAAAGTACTATATAAATTCAGTTGTGCATTGTAGTGACACTATGGTGTTTTTGTTTACATGCAGTACCATACCCTATAGGCAGAAGTTACACTTAAGAAATTATTCCATCCACATGACCTAAGGGCACCGCAGAAGTGACATTTATGTGATCAACCCCTTGAAAGCACTCTACAGCCATGCCCTGACAGAAGAACATGGGTGCAGAGCGCTTTAAAAGTGCCCAATCATGTGACAAATTAACCTTCATATAATTAGGGTTCAAATGAAGACACTCCAAAGCAGAGCGCCTTCATTCACTTCTGTCTGTCCTTGCCCCAGTGCTGTCTGCAGGAAGGGAGTGGGAAAAGAGAGCAGGTGGAAGCTGTAGGCTAGGATTTGATCAGAGGGGAGCCGATGGATTGGAGCCCCCCCAAAGCAGAGGGCTTCATTCTACCTGCCCCTACCTCTCCAGCTCAGGCTGGGCAAAACCCAACCCAGAGCTTCTTCCCTTCCCCTCCATTCTTCCGGCTCCCATCCTGCAGACAGTGCTGGAGCTGGGAGGGGAGAGGTGAGGCGGGGCATGGGGCTAGAGGAGAGAGGCTGCAGATAGGCAGCTCCTCCTGGAAACATGGGTGCAGAGCGCTTTAAAAGTGCCCAATCATGTGACAAATTAACCTTCATATAATTAGGGTTCAAATGAAGACACTCCAAAGCAGAGCGCCTTCATTCACTTCTGTCTGTCCTTGCCCCAGTGCTGTCTGCAGGAAGGGAGTGGGAAAAGAGAGCAGGTGGAAGCTGTAGGCTAGGATTTGATCAGAGGGGCGCCGATGGGTTGGAGCGCCAGAGGGCTTCATTCTACCTGCCCCTACCTCTCCAGCTCAGGCTGGGCAAAACCCAACCCAGAGCTTCTTCCCTTCCCCTCCATTCTTCCGGCTCCCATCCTGCAGACAGTGCTGGAGCTGGGAGGGGAGAGGTGAGGCGGGGCATGGGGCTAGAGGAGAGAGGCTGCAGATAGGCAGCTCCTCCTGGATCGGCTCCAAAGTGGAACATGATCTTCCACCCCACTGCCCCAACAGCAAACATCTGTTGGATGGGAGGCGGGGAGGAAGGAGAGGAAGCTTGCTCCAACTCATGGTGCTTTCTGTGAAGTGCCATGAGTAGAGTAGGGAGCTGCACATCTGTCAGCACCTTAAATGAACAGGTTCTTATGTGATATGCTTAACTTTCCAAATAAATGTACAATAGCTGAGAATAAACATTTCCCCAAAATCTGTCTTTACAGTCAGCTAAAATCTGCAAGGCTATTTATAATCATCTCATGACTCCCAATCATCTTACTCTTCCTATTCCATAAAGCAAAAAAGATTTATCAACATTGTGTTATTCTGTCCTAAATTTGCTCTAACCAAATATTTCTTCTTTAACTTCAAATTAAAATATTTAAATATTAACTTCATAAGAAATATTAATAGGTTTTAATCTTTCAGGGGATTTTCAGTCTAATTTGCACATGCAACTTAATAGTCCATGTTTTTTGGTTTCTCTTTAGACTCAGGTATCACAAACTTAGTATCAGGTTTCACTGTGGCTAAAGGTGTTGTATTAACTTCCTCCTGCCTTGTGGTCTGGAAATACCAGGTTAATCCCTCTGTTTTCCCCTTTGCTCTAGTTATTTCTCTTCTGTGCATCCCAAATGAATGATCTTTGTCACTTCCCATCCCAATGATCATGGATCTGCAATTTTTTCTCTTTTAAAGATCAGGTCATCTAGCTCCAAATATCCAAAATTCAGTCACTCTAGGACATGTGATTATTTTTCTTTTGACCAACTAGCAAAGTTGGCTTCAAACAGTGTGGAAAACTAGGGATCTAGTTTAGCTGCAACCCTAAGCTTTCCCAGCTTGTTGCCCAACACCAGTAAATTAGTCATGACTAAATGAATTAGGGCCTTAAATCACTCAGATTGTCATGCCCTGTCAGGAATAATCTGTTTAGCAGATCAGTAACTGGTATGTTCTTCTCTGTTCTGCATTTAACCACAATATCATATTTCTGCAGGTGCTATCTCATTCTTTGTACCTTTTGTGGTGCTGCAGCAGGGATTTTTTCATGATGTCTCTAAGGGCTTATGAGTATCAGACTCCACAGCAACTTTTCTCTCACATTCATCTTGGTGGAAGCACAACAGAACACAATGTTTCTTTTTTCATCTATATTTATACCATTTCCACTGATGTGAAAGGTATGGATGCATAAATCAATGGCTTCCCTTTTTTGCAAGAACCCAAAACTAATTCTTCAGTTAGATGCATCCTCCTGTACTGTTACTCTTCTGATTGTATTGCGACCCAGTGTGATTGCAATGTCAGACAATTGCTTCATCTTGGGGAAGTCACCCACTCACCCTACATGTTACAAGGCAAGTTAGGAGCATAATAGAATAAGTGTTATCTTTTTCTACCCCAGCACTGTTCTTCAGGAGACTCACCTTAATTTCTGTTGTCGGGTCAGCTTGATACTTCCAGGTGAGAGCTTTTGATCACAATGTAGTACTTCACTTTTGTTGCCCTGATGAGGCAGATTTAAACTGAGCTTTCTCACTCTGATTCTCTAGTATAGAGCACAAAGTATAGACTGGCATCACGCAGCGTCAAAGCAGTGCCAAATTCCGGTGTATAAATAACCAACCACGCACAAAACTTCATGTAGGCAGTCTTAGGTTCTGGCCACCGTTTTCTTGTGAGAAATGAATACAGAAGGATAGAGTAGATGAAACTACCCTGTGGCGGCTGCAATTGAACTTCCATTGTTCAACTTAATTTGGCTTCAAGGCCCTGCAAAACTGGGCATCAACCTATGTACTTGTTACATCAACAAATATAAGGAATGGTCTCTCTTCATTCTGGCTTTTGACAATCTGAGCAAAGTCACAGCTTAAATACCCTGCAATGCAGGCAACCCAGCGCACGGTTCACCTCCCATAATCAAACACCGGAGTGGTGTTGGGAGTAGTTTAGGCATCTTAACTGTTTATATTATTTTTTAAGGCATTGCCCACCTCCCCTTCCCCCTCGCCCCTCAAATCCTCCCCTGCTCAGGCAAAGGTTTTTGGCTGTCTGCTTTTCTTTAGCCTGGACCCACTGGCTCCATTATCGAGTAGGCTTTATGGGCCTGGTAGTGCAGGGTTACCCTTCTGTGCAGTTTGGTTCCTTGTGAAAATTAATTCCAATTTCATCTCTCTCTTTAGTCTTTAATATTTCTAGCCCTTTTCCTTGAAAATGGAAGCTAGCTACTAGGGCTAAAAAGGCGGTACCCATGACTTACCCTAAAGATTATGGGTCATACATTGGCCCTTGGAACAATAAAGTCTGTATCCAGAAGTCTCTTAAATCAAATATCTGGCTGATACAACAGCCATGACAAGCATCCCCAGAGAAGCCTGTTTCTCTTCTATACACTCAAAATCGTATCTTCTGGCTACAGGGGCACAAATGTCTGTTGAACAATGCCTAGCAGACTACGCAAAGGGCAGAAAGAGAGTCTCAAGCATCCTAATGCTGCCTCTGACACCAGCGGTGGATCTAGGGGTGATGCAATGACACAGCTGCACCCCCTTCAACAACATAGCTCACCTGTTTCTCACCAGTTAGGGTCTACCAGAGTGTCTGCACCAGGTGCTGGGCTCAGTGGTGGCCGACAAGTCATTGTTCCCTGTCCCTTCTCTTGGTTTTTTCCTATCTGTCCAGAGGCTCCAGCAGCAGGGGGTGGTTACACAGGATCCTGGGCTGGACTGGGACAGGGACCTGTGGCAATAGTGGGCAGTCCTCCTACTTCGATTACCTGCTCCAGGCCAGTGGGGAACAACTGGGGTGGGCCAGGCAGGAAACCAACACTGAAGGGGGCACCCATCCACTGCCACTGCTGTCCCCATTTGAGACTGGCACCCCATGCAGCTGCTCATAGCTAGGTCTCTGGCTAGACCAAGGCATGAGTGACCTGGGACTTCCCACGCCTGCAGGTCATCCAGGGAGAGTGGTGGTGGTGGGTGGTTCCCCACTTCTTAGTCAAGATGCATCCCTTGCTGGAGAGGGGAATGGGAGAGGAGAGGAAGTACTGCCGAGTGCCAGAGGGAAAGGGGTGCCCAGAGCAGGCCAGGACAGTAAGAGTCTGGGAAGTAAAACCTGCTTCAGGGACTGAAAAATGTCCCCAGTAGCTGCTGCCATGGAGCAATCTGCCCATGCAGGGGGAACATCAGTTGTATCCCCTGCACTACCTTTTTCAAAATCTTAGATCCTCCCATGTCTGGCACTGATTCCTTGTGTAACTTCAGTCAGTTAACTTGGCTTTCCAGACTTTCTTTCCAACCTACAAGATGTTTATAGCAGCAGTTATCAGTGTCACAGGGTTTTGTAACAATTCCCCGGAATCTACAGAAAGCTTTAGTCAGCAGAGGTTTGGTACCACAACTAAGTAGTAGTTAAAATTAGTTGAACATTTCTTTTTACCCATGAAAAAAAATTGAATGAAAACCAGAAAGATAATTATTTCTTCTTCAAAAATGTTCAGTGAAAACAGAATTACTCGTGAAAACCTTAGTTCTATTGAAAAATCATTGTTGAAAAAAATTTGAAGAATTTTTTTTTAATCTTTCCCCATTTGTCCCATCAAAGAAAAGAGAAAAAAATGAGAGAGAGAAAGTGGGATACTTTCTCCATTTTGAACTTTAAAAAACCCTGCAAATTCCACCGTAGAGTTTTTTTTTCTGTGATCATTTTCAGTTTCAACTAGGGTACCTCCCATTTTCACTGGGGCAATACTGTTGTAAGCAACCGTCTCAAATGTCCCATCAGTTTGGTCAAATGAACACTTTTGTCACATTTTCAGGTGAATGTCAAGCATTTGTATTTAAAAGAGGATTTTCTTGGTGGCCATGGGACTGTTTTACCCTCTCTCCTGTTCTCCAGCTTTCTACACACTCCCTTGCTCTCTAGCACTCCAAACACCATCCGCCCATGAGAAATAAGCTGAGAGAACATGCCAGAGAGCAGGCTGGGGAACAAAGTATCCCATTTTGACATCCAGAAATATGTGGTCACCCTCATTTAAACAAAACCTTATTTTTTAATTAAAACATTTATGTTGTAAAAAAAAAATTAAAAAAAAAATCAGTCAACTTTAAGCATTTCAATCATTTTAATAACTGTCTCTTGAAACATGTTACGGTGAGGGCAAATAAGTCCAGACCCTCAGACAAGCAGCAGTTCCCAAATTTTGTCAGCAGCAGGTTGTATCTATGATGGTACAGTTGCATTGTAAAACTGTTTTGAAGGATCAGGCAAAAATGCTTTCAGAGAAAGAGAGGGCAAGCTGTGCTTCTTTCTTAGGTGTAAATGTACAAGTTCCCAGTTATTAGATAGCTTTCACGGGGCCGTGAGGAGGCTGTAAGATGCTACTCCCTAGCTACAGTTCAAGGCTTCCCTAATGCTGAGTCTGGTAAGGGTATATTCCACAGGGCTGCTACTTCCCCATCAGCAGAGGCGTAACGGGGTCGATAATCTATCTTGTCTACATGCCACATGGTACCTATATCTGGTGACTGTGCAGTCTGTGATCATGCTGACAAATCGCTTCTCTCTCCTCCCTCAAACTAACATTACAGAAGAGCTTGGGAAATTTTGGCCTTGGTCAAAATTCCTTTTCTGAGGCTTCTTCTGGGATAAGCTTCATACTACCCCATACTCAGAGCTGGGAGAAATGCCTAGATCTAGCTGTAAGGGTCCAGTCCTGCATGTGCTGAACTCAAAAGGTATGTCTAGTCTGAAGTCAGAGAGGTGTGCCTGCAGCCAGCTTTCATCTTGCTAGCTTAGGGCCAATGCTGAAGATGTGACAGTCCAGAATTCAGCTTTTCCCATGCAAATCCATGGCCCCTGGCAGGCTTGTTCAGGCCACACTGAATACTTTGCCACTACCTATTCTCTAATGTTGTACCAAGGTAGCTAAATTAAAGCAGACTGGATAGGCCTACTTTCACTGTAGGGTAGACATAGTCACAGCTCATTCTCTTAGCCCACTCTCAGCCCCAGTCCTGCCTTCAAGACATAGGTGAGTCCAGTGATTCTCAATCAGGGTGCCAGGATACCCTGGGGTGCCATGACATCCTTTGAAGGGTGCCATGAGGTGTGAGGAGATAAACCAGGTGTGAGAAGACAAGTAGATAAGCACAGGCTTAGTAGGCTTTGCCTGCCTGGCCAGTCCCCCATCCCCACTGCCCAGCCCCTCTGCAAGGAGGTAAGCCCTGTGATATATTACATTAGTTTTAAAAATTGAATGCTACTTAATTCATAAAAGTTATGAGGGGGTTGCCTTGAGTCCAGTGTGGGGTACCTTAACTCCAAAAAGTGTGATAATCAGTGCTTTAGTGAAATATAAGTCACAGTGCAGGGAGAGCTGAATGAAATGTGATGGTCTGGGCTGTACAGGAAGTTAGACTAAAGGACACAGTATACCATCTAGCCTTAAATTTTGTGAAGTCACAGATCTATCGATTTATAAGCCTTCCCTCCTCTCTACTGTCAAGTCCCTTTTTAAGATATGAAACACAAACTTCAGCTTTACCTCTACTGGTCTGCTTAGGATCCTAACTACTTACTTCAACAGAGAGGCTGTGTGGAAATTCAGGCCACCATGTCCTTGCTGCTGTTTGGTTCCCAAGCTAGCTAGACTAAAGCCGGCTCCACTCGGACTAGTTCCTCTGATAGCAATGCAAACATACCCTAAATACCTGAGGAGTCCAGCTCAACTCATCTTAAGTACTTTGCTGGGCCAGGGACTAAATGTTCAGTAATAACAATAATCATTACTGAGGAGAAGAATCAGGGCTTATAGTTTAGTGGCTATTGTGGATTTCACAATGGGCTGACAGTAACTACATCTTCTCTTTATTCCTCACTACGCTCATTTACTTAGTGGTATCTATGTTGCAGATTCCCATATTGATTTCTCATCTGCAGCAGTTACTTTTCAAGTGACAGAGTATATAACTCCAAAAAGTAGTAGGCAGAAATTAAGAGTGCTTGGAATGTAATTAAGATAAATACTTGATTGATATTTTCATCCTTGAATGGCATCAGTCAGATATGTTGGTCTTTTTCAGACCTCGGTTGGATATCATATTACGATTTGTTATCAGAATAAAGTTTCTACAACTTGATAAATGCAAACACTAATATGTCATGTGTAGACCATTTTTTAAATCAGTCAGCTGCCTTGCAGACTACAAAAAATTCATATTTAAACAGGAACCTGACTATTTAGGGTAGATATGAATGTTTTGTATTTGACTGATGTCTTTGACATTCACTCTACTCTAATTCAGGCAGAAGCCAAGCAGCTGGCTAGTATGAGAAGTATGTAGAAGCACAGAATCATAGGGTTGGAAAAAATCTCAACCCTTTTGAGACACTGACAGTAGTCCCCAGAACAGAGGCCCAGCATCTTGGCTCTTATACCTAGTTAAACACCTGCCTTTCAAGCGCAGGTTGTCTTGTAGCATTTCTTTCCATAAGCTCCATCCGTACTCATATTTCAGTGACTAATAATATTTCAAAAACCTACCTACATGTTGAATTTATGAGACTTCAGAGTGAGAACACTGAACTAGCCAGCCTTCATTTTTTCATGTATAAAGGTCTGGATTCCAGGTTTATATTTTCCACATAAAAGCGCAGCAACTTTATTAGCTGCAAAAGGTAGTTATTAGGCTCAAAGACTAGAATTCATCATAATAAACATGGTTATTTACTTTATGCATTTAAGCAGTATATCAGCAACAGCTTTGACAGTACTATGCAATTTTTTTGATGGGAAGACATTCAAATCCAAGAAATGTATTCACACCTGCTGTCAGCAAATGCAGGTTCCTTAGAAATCTTTTGAAGTTGGCCCCTCTGCAGCTAAGAGAGGGGATATATGTAGGGGAAGGAGGACGGCATGTGGCTTAGAGTTTCTCAACCAGTGGGACGTGTCCCACTGGTGGGACTTGAAGGTTGTGTGGGTGGGACTTCAACTCATTGCCGGATTGAAAAAATCAGTTGTTTGCACTTCAAATAGATGAATCAACAGGTATCTCGAACAGTGAAGTTTTGTGGGGTTTTGTTTTTATCATGGACCAGGGGTTTTTGACAAAATGGTTGGTGGGACGTAAAGTACAAAAGGTTAAGAACCACTGAGAGATGGATGTTGCTCCAGAAGGGGGCATGCCCTAGGGTCCTTGCTCCCACTGGGACAGAAACTTCTTCTTTGCACTTCTCTCCATCCATTTCATCCAATAACTGTAAATACAAGGTGAAGTGGCTTAGCTTCATAAGAAATGGTGGGAAGATGATTAGTTAATGCATAACTTGTTGCCTGGTGGTTACAGCACTGCTGGAAAGTCAGAGAGAAATAGGGTCAACATTTCTTCTAGGCAAGAGAAGCCTAAAACTTGAGTCTTCTGTTTCCTAGATATGTGCCCAAACCACTCATAACTGGATCTAAAATATGCTGGGGGGAAGAGGGGCTTTTCTCCCCTGTCATAACATGTATCTACCTGTCCAGTATGTAGCCCTACTGTGCAGGCACAGAAGCAGGGACAAAACAGCCAAGTACGTGTCTAGTTAGGTGCACAAAGGAAAATAAAGTTCCACCTGCAATGAGTGGGCATGCAGTGTTGCTGGGTTGTGTGCATACCAGTACTGTAACATAGTGGGATACCAGGAGAATCATTTTTACATTTGGTCTTCTTTAATCTCAGCTTTTAATGATCTAGAAGAAGTAAACAGCACATTAATGATATTTGAGGGTGATACTTAATTAGGAGCAGTTACAAACACCAGTGAAGAAAAAAGAAATATTACAAGACTGTAACAGTGAGCTTAGGGCTCCAGTTACTTTAAGGGAGAAACTGAAGCAGATAGAGCATCTATACAATGTGCTCCTGGGGGCAGGGGGGACATGGACGCTTTAATTAGAGTGACTCTGAAAGCTACTCCAAAGCTACACCCAGAGCGTCTTGTGTATCAGTGTCTCTGCACTTCAAAATGGTGGCAGGGGCACCTTATCTAAAGCTTATTTGATGAGCTTTAAATAGAGTGCCCCCACCACCACTTTGAAGTGTGGGGACACCGATACGAGATGTGGAGGCTGGCTGGAGCCTGGTAATTACCACACTCCAGCAGACTTGATTAACTGAGTCTGCTCTGATGCACTGTAATTACAGTACATCGGAGAAGCCTCCATGCTTGTGAATAGGCACCCATAAGAGCCTAGGCAGCTGAACAGGGGCTAGGTGCAAGAGGGAAGGCAGTGAGGAAACTGCTGCCTAGGCAGGGAGCTGCCCGTTAAGGCAGTCTGGCCCTGCAAGCTGTAGAGGAATTGCTCCTGGTCTGCATGGCTGCAGAAGAGTGTCCAGATGACTCCTGAGCTGCCCTGGTGATGCAAGTAAGGCACTGAAGCCTTGCAGGGGAATATGAACCACGGCAGAGGAGGAAGCTTGTTATGCAGCCAGTAGGCTTGGAATCTTTATTGTAGCCAGCGTGCTTATGTTGTCATTTAAGCTTATACTGGTAGCGTGGGTTGGGAGTACAGGGGGTGAAGGATGTCCCATGGTGCCCCAGGGGCACATGGTGGCTTGAGCGCTGCCAAGGGCTGGGCTTAAGGTGCTAACAGGCAGCAACTGTGAAAGGGTTGAAGCTAAGGCTGAGAAAGCTATAGCCCAAGAAGGGGTGGATGGAAAGGCCAGGGGTCCCAGCACCTGAGAAGGTGAGATAAGAGCTGGAGCCCAGAAGCCAGATTGGGCTTAATGGGCCTGGGCTAGAAGGCCCAGTGAAAGGAAAGGGCAGAGGCCTGGAAGACTGAGACCACAACAAGGAAGAACGATTGAACAGCAACATCTGTGAGGCACAGGCATGGCTACAAGGGAGGTCGGAGACCACAAATAGCCCATAAGGCAACAGATGCCTTGAAGGCACAGACAAGCAGGAGGGCCCATCTGGTGTGAGTGCAGGACTGGGACTAGCAGGATCCAAGAAGGAGCCCCTGGCAGTCAGATGAATTAGGGTTTCTCTAGGATCCTTAGCAGCCTCCCTTTTCACATTCTAATTATGCCAACAAGGTGTGGCAGATGAGGGAGGGTACCCTAGAGCTGAAGCTGATCAGGAGCTGCGTGGCCACCAAAAGGCATCACAGCCACCGCTGGGGCCCAGCACTTGCTACAAAAATTTCTTAGAGACATAATTTAATATAGTGAGATTCAATTTAGGAATACATTTGGGAAAATACCTCTAAATTCAGTTATTTGACAGAAGACCTGCTTTGCTGCATGGGACTCATGACTGATTCTTAGACTCAAAGATCTTTGTGGTAGGGATTATATCTTCCTATGTGTTTATACAGGGTCCCAATTCTGACTAGTCACTATTGAATAAATAACAGTAGTAGTGCAAATCAAATGAAATTTATTTCTGCTTATTTGAAAAGTACCTATTTGTAGTTCTGGAGACATGAACAAAATAATTGACTAATAATCCCTCAACTATGCAACTGGCCAAGTGTACAAAACTAACAAAGGTTACAACATTTCTCCAATCATACCAGCCCAGAGGATAAGCATGGTTAAGGCACACAGTTTCTGTATCCAACCATACCATCTTTGACGTACCAGTCCAAATGACGAGGTAGCCTTTTGCAGCTGGGTTGACTGTGATCAGCCTTTGGAACAAGTCTAAAACAGGGCTCAAATTCATTATAAATAAAGCAAGATGCCTTAATTGCTTGGCCACTATGTCTCATTTGCAAAAAACCAAAGGTTCTTCAAAACACCACGAAGTCAGCCATGTGGAAACTAGTCTTTAAGCATGTCTATACACAAACAGACTTGATTAATCAAGTCTGCTGAAAGGTGGTAATTATCACGCTCCAACAGCCTCCAGTGTCTTGTGTATCCCCGCACTTCAAAATGGCGGTGGGGGCACTTTATCTAAAGCTCCTCAAATGAGTTTTAGATAAAGCGCCCCTACCGCCATTTTGAAGCACAGGGATACACAAGACACTGAAGGCTGCTAGAGCGTGGTAATTACTAGGGTCTAAGCTGAACTAGGTTCTAACTCTAAGCATTGTGCTCTTTTCCATGGATAATAAGACAAATATTTTTTACAGACTACATTTGGGGGCTGAAACCACATAGAATTAGGTCCGTACTGACTACAGGGACTCATAGAGACAATGATGTTGCTCTGGACTTGTTCTGTTTGTTCCAGGAGGGTTTCAGTAATTCTTGCCAAATAAATAATTGGCCCAGAAGTGTCTCACATGTGGAGTTCTGCAAGAGTCAGCTTTGTTACCTCAGCGGTTCAAGGTGTATATTAAGCTGATTGTAAGAATTAAGGAGGTTGTATGGCTCTTATTAGCTTTGGTACACTGTTGACATCCAGCACTATAGTTTAGTCTATCTTTATCACAGCAGCCCTGACTTAGTACTATCAAATTGACCAGTTAAATTTGTAGAATGACCAGTTATGACATAAATGAAATAGGATAAAGGTATTATTGGTAGCCTTGGGAAATGTCTTGAGGATCTGCAATACTTAGTGATTGCAATCTGTATTCATATTAGGAGTGTGCAAAATGGGCCTATTCAATTCAGATTCAGCCCAAATCAGGGACAGTGATTTGATTCACTGATTCGGATCACTGTCCCTGATTCGACTCAGCTGAATCTGAATCTGAAGATTCAATGCCGATTTGGAGAATCAGTGATTCAGACATAGACACAGCTTTAAATGTTTTTTCTACATACCTCAAGGTACCAGGCATGGCTCATGATTGCTGCAGTGCTGGGGCAGATGGTGTGTCCCACAGGAGTGTGGGGGGCCTCCCACAGGCTTGGCGGCAAACCTGGAAGAGGACCAGTAGTTCCGGTCCACTTCCGGGTCCACTGGGGAGCATGCTGAGGGCCCCCCCCCATGCTCCTGTGGGACCGCCCCAGCTCAGCGATCAGCCACAGGGGGACCACCAGGTGCCCCCCCAGACCCGGGAGGCACCAGTCGCCGAGCTGGGGTGGTGCGGGGCAGGGCCCCCTGCATGCTCCCAGGCAGACCCGGAAGTGGACCAGAAGTGCTTCTGATCCGCTTCCAGGTCTGCTGCTGAGCACTCTGGGGAGGTCCCCACACTCCTGTGGGATGCTCCATGTGCCCCAGCATTGGAGCATTCATGAGTTGCCTGCTACCTAGAAGTATGTAGAAAAAACATTTAAAGCTGTCTCTATGTCTGAATTGCCAAATCTCTCCAAATCGATTCAGAGAGATTAAAGGGTTCTCTGATTCGATTTGGATTTGGAGATTTGGTCACTGAATTAGGCCGAATCTCCACCAAATTGAATCAGGGACCGAAGCTTCGCACAGCCCTAATTTCATATGGCTCGCTGCTTTATTATGAACTTAACATGAAAATCCCAGGTTTTTCCAGCTCATAAATATTTGTAAGTTTTGCTTGTATGTGCAAATCTCAATAGTGTGGTACATAACTTCATGAAGTTCAGGCTGTTCCCTCTTGAGGAGTGCCCTTCAGAAGCACTCCTAGGGCCTAGCTGAATGTTACGTTACATTGGTGGATGTAGAGACCCTGTGTGGAGTTGGTGTCGCTTATGTAGAACATGTTGACCCACTTCACTGCTCCAGGGGCCCACAGTCAGCTGGCACAGCTCCAAAAGTGGTCCATACTGGTTGGGGAGAGGGCGCGGAGAATAAGTTGGGACATTCTCATTCATCATGTGCCCCACACAACAGCTTCTTGTGCCTAAGGGAACAGAATCCATTAAGCCACCATCTTACCTTCCTTCATATCCCTCCTTAAGATTCATCTCCACCATAATGCCTACGAAACCCCAGCTATTGCTCTTAACTATGTCTGTGCAGTGCTCATCACAATGGGGCCCCTGTAACATTAACCTCTGACAGAAAGCCCAGGGAAGGTGACAGTACAAATCTCAGCTGCATGCCGTAACCACTGACTCTCCCCCAGAGTACAGCTCCTACTTTTGAAGCCATTGCTATAGTAACAAGATGATCTAAGCCCATGAACTCCAACTGGGGAGGAACACAGCAGCATCGCTGCTTATAGGCTCTAAGTTCACATTCCAAAACCCTGCTAGCCAACTGTTATCCAGCTAAAGTAGTTCATAGTCTCATTTTTCTTTACCTTTTAAAAGGATGTTATATTTTTATTTTCACTACTAAAATGTTTTACATATTTCTAGTCAAATCTGACTAATGTCCATGGCTGCAATTCCTGGAGCATCCCTTGACACTGATGAAGTAGGTCCTTGACCAGTCTAGGGCACAGTCTCAAGAGGACAGAAGGCAGGCCTTGCTTTATTAAGAGCCTTGCAACTCAGAAATCTTAATACCACATGAAAGCCCTTCACTGCCTGTCTTCCATGTAAAGCTCAGGACTTCCTGGTTTGTGTTTCAGTCGTTCTCATGGAGGTTATGTAAAGTTTGGTGGCAGTGTATTATGAGCTTTTTTTTTTTCTTCCTGAGGCTCTTTCAGATGCTTGTTTAAAGAGTGGATTCTTAACAGCTTGGCTAAATATAATAATCATAATACCTATTTTACAGAAGGTTATTAGGTAACTTATCCAAAGTCACATATGGCCTTATTCAAATCAACCATGTAGGCACCTAAACAGGATGTAGGGAGAATTTAGGCACTTAGGTCACAAAAAAGTGATTCAAATCGATCCCTCCCCTGCAACCTGCAGCTGCAAAACTGCCTAGCCATCTGGATTCTTTAGCTTATTACATTTTGGTCTGAAAAGAAACATAGTCATCTCTTCTTAGACTGCTGCTTGTGCACAAAAGTGATCCAGCATAGCTACCTCGAGTGGCTGTTGTGATGTGTTGTGCACCAGAGTTGTGCTGAAAGGCACCTGAAGTCCACACAAGGCCTTGATTCCTCAGGCAGCCACTGAGTATGCCTAGACGATCATAGAGCCATAGAAAGTTAGGGTTGAAAGGGATGTCAGAAGGTCATCTTGTCCAGTGTTTCCCAACTTTTTCCAGCCCAAGACAAATTTACATTAATAAAAATTGTCTGTGGCCCACCTGTTAAGGCATTCCCTATCTTCAAACCTATTGTAGCTCATTGTAGCTCATTTCCATGGCAAAATTCCATGGCACACCTGTTCATTTCTGATGGCACATTTTTGTGCCACAGCACACTGGCTGCGAAACACTGATCTAGTCCAAACCCCTGCTCAAAGCAAGAGAACCAACTAGCTCATCTCAGTCAAAGCTTTGTCTAGCCAAATCTTGCAAACCCCCAAGGGTGGAGATTCCACCACCTCTCTGGGTAACCTGTTCCAGTGTTTTACTGCCCTCCTAGTGAGAAAACTCTTCCTAATATCTAACTTAAACTTCCCTTGCTGTAACTTGAGACCATTGCTCCTCGTTCTGTCATCTGCCACCACTAAAAACAGTCTAGCTCCAGGCTCTTTCGAACCCCTCTTCAGGTAGTTGAAGGCTGCTGTTAAGTCCCCTCTCAGTCTCCTCTTCACTAGACTAAATAAGCCCAATTCCCGCAGTCATTCCTCATAAGTCATGTCCCCCAACCCCCTCATTTTTGTTGCCCTCCATTGGACTCTCTCCAGTTTGTCCACATCCTTTCTGTAGTGCAGGCCCAAAACTGAACACAGAACTCCAGATGGTGCCTCACCTGTGCTGAACAGAGGGGAATAATCACTTCCCTTAACCTACTGGCAACACTCCTACCAATGCAGCCCAGTATGCCATTAGCCTTTTTGGCAACAAGAGCTCCCTGCTTGCTCTTATTCAGTTTATTGTCCACTGTAACCCTCAGGTCCTTTTCTGCAGAGCTGCTGCCTAGCCAGTCAGCCCCCAGCCTGTACTGGTGCATCGGATTGTTCTGTCCTAAGTGCAGGATTTTGCACTTCTTCTTGTTGAACCTCAGGAGATGCTGTTTGGTGCAATCCTTCAATTTGTCTAAGTCACTATGAATCCTAGTCCTACCCTCCTACATGTCTACTACTCCTCTCAGCTAGGTGCCATCTGCAAAGCTGCTGAGGGTGCACTCTTTGCCATCTTCCAGGTCATGGATAAAGATATTGAATGTTATGTTACTGAATGTTACAAAACCAGCCCCAGGACTGACCCTGAGGCACTCCACTTGATACTGGCTGGCAACTAGACATCAAGCTATTGATTACTACTCCCTGATCCTATGCTGCAGCCAGTTTTCTATCCACCTTACAGTCCATTCATCCAGTGGGGGACCATATCACAAGCCTTGCTAAAATAAAGGTACACCACAACCACCGGTCTCTCCACATCCACAGTGTGGCGGACCAGTAGGGGATACTCCTGCATTGAGCCACCCACCTTACTGCGCCCAACCATCTTCCAGGCTCCAAGTGCCTCCCTGGGGGTGCCTCACGTCTGGCCAACCCCATTCCTGGAGCATACCTGCTAGCCTTGGAGTAGAGCTGCCACCACCCAGGGATGGGCTTGATTCTGGCTCTGCACCCCCTGGGAAACACAGGCCTAGTAGCCCTTGAGGGTACTTGACTCACTTCAAGAACTTGGGGTGCTTCCCTCAGTTGGAAGCACAAGTAGTGGTCTCCCTTAGTCAGCCGAACCAAGAGGACCCCAAGGCATAATCTAGACCCACTCCCAATAAGTCTCCCATACTAGGTACAAAGGAGAACTTTATTGGTTACAAGGAGCAGGGCTGGAATAGGGCACAGAGTTGAGTAGTATCAGAGAAATCCCATAGAGCAAACAGGGTGGCTTGAGTTACTGCAAGCTATATATCTAGTTAGATCTCAGGTGCTTACTCACAAGTATCATCCAGAGGCAGGTGGAGATTCCCTCTGGAGGCAGGCAGTTCCTTGATCATAAGTTTTGAGAGAGAGAGCAAGTTGCAGATGGTCCAGCTCCTCTCTCTCTCTCTGAGTTTTCATAATGGCTACTCCCCTCCTCCTAGGCAGTCCTTAACTTATATAGCCCTTATGACCTCATTTACCTGGTCCAATGGAGGCCAGCACCTGTTGGCTGTCAGCCAACCAATTTGAAATGCATCACTGGTTGCTGAGCAGACTGGCAGTCTCTAGGCCACTTGGGAGCCCAAGCCCCTCACCCAGGTATGTGATGCCATTCACGTAGGCAGAGGGAGAAGGTTTCCCCCCTCCCTCAGGAATGTATCCAGCTCAGGTTACCTAAAGAGATAGGGTAAGGTGTGTATCCTCTGCAGGGCCCAAATTGTCACAGAGCAGAGTTTTTGGGGAGAAGCAGAGGTGGCCTTCTGCCACACACACAGCCAAAAGCAAGTACAGTAAAATCCCTGTTATTCGGTATTCTACAAACCAGAATACCCTATTAACTGGAATTTCCAGCCAGCCAGCCAGATGTGAGAGGGCAGGGAAAGCCTGCACACAATGGACACCACCCCTACCCACCACCCTACGCTGCCACTGCTCCACATGTGGCCACCACCACCCCTCCCACCTCTGTGCGACCCCCCCACCCTCCCCTGCTCCGTGTTATCTGCCTCAGATAACCAAAATTTTTACATAACCGGCACCCGGCATTCCCCACTCATGCCAGATAACAGATATTTTACTATATGTAGTTCATTACAAAGCACAGCTGGAAAGGAAGAGACCTCCTATTTTGCTCAATGGTCAGAGCACTATCCCAGGAAGTAGGAGGCCAAGGCTCTCTTTTTTGCTCTTGGGGCACTCAAATCTGTATCTTTTGCTTCCTAGAAGAGTGACCTAACCACCAAACCTCCTATAGACCAACCTGTGGGTGTTTCTATTAGAAGTTTTGGGCCAGAAGGAAAGTAGGCAAAAGGAAATCTGACTCTTCACTTTAGTGGTTAGAGTGCTTCCTGGAAAGAAGGTGAATCCTAGTCTCCAGTCTCTGTTCCAAAGGCCATGTCTGTTTTTAACCAATGACTGTTTAAAGTAAAGTAAACTTTCCTATGCCAAGGTGTAATGTTTTGTCAACCTCTGCCCACAAACTAAGCTCTTCCAACATGAGATGCTACTCAGAGTTGATATACAAAATACAGTCATACATACCCTACTCCTTCCCATTCCAATCTAAACACCCCCATGGGTTCTTTTGGGCTTCTCAGGTTTAGCTTCCCTTCATTGTGACTTTTAAGTCCTGCTGGGCTTCTTAAGCTTGGTTTGCCTGTGGAATGGCTCCAGTACACCACTGGTCTTTGCATGTCTCCTTTTGCTTCCTGATTTGGGGATAAAGAGGATAAGAGGCAATAACAGCCTATTTTTGAGTTCTTCTGCTCAAGATAGTTCAGAGCCACAGGTGAGTATTTCTGTATAAAATCAATAAAATGGTAGCACCTAGAAGCCTATGTGGTCAAAGCCCAAATATTCTAGGTGCTATACCTGGAGATATGTTTCCTTTTATAAAAGGAATTTCACATTTCTCTTTCTACATTTCCTGCTGGGCCCGGGCAGGCCGGGCTGTGCCGCCGCTGCCACTGGGTCTGGGGCCAGGGCAGACCGGGCTGCGCTGCCGCTGCCGTGGGGGCTGGGGCCAGGGCAGGCTGGGCTGTGTAGCCTCCCCACTGGGCAGGGCAGGCTGGGCTGTGCCGCTGCTGCCGGGGCGGGCCAGACTGCGCCGCCTCCCTGTGTATACGCCACCACGGGGAATACATGGTTGCGGCGTATACATGGACTTATTTACAAAAATACAATTTTCCGCGGGTTATATGTGGGTGCGGCTTATACCCATGGGCGGGGTATATGCGCAAAAATACACTAATTGTCTCTTTGGTCTCCCTCCCCTAAAAGACACACACAGTGAAATCCTAGATTCATTCAAGCTCATAGCAAAGCTCCCATTGACTTCAACAGAACCATGACTTCATGTAATATCTTGTTTTTTCTAATGTAGAGGTCAGTAGCATAAGCCTAGTAGTGTCTTTGTAGTCTTCTGACTGGGGATTTGTATTCACCCAAGTGCTATCACATGGTCCTTTCTACTCAAAAATTTTGCCTACATGAGTTTGTAGATTTTTTATATGATGGTACTCCCACACCTACCTTACATAATCTGTTCTTTCTGTACAGTTATACACAACTGAAACAGTATCCTGTTGATTTGTCATTCTCACACCCTTCAATAATGCCTATTATGTCAAGGTTCTCCTCCAGTGCCATGCATTCTAGCTCAGTTGCTTTTGTTTTTAAGCTTCTTATAATGGCATATAGTAATTGTATAGGGTTTTTTATTATTTCTGATAATGTGGTATTTATATTTAACTACTTTCTCTGATACTATTATTTTTACCCAGTATGCCTCAGTGATCTCAGCCTCTCTCCTCCATTTCAACTGTAGTTTCCCTCCTATGGAATTACCTGTACCTACAGGTACAGAATTATTTTTGTTGCTGAATCTTTGGCAAATGCCTTAGTCTGGCCTCATGGATTCACTACACCTGTTGATTTTCTTTCTACTCAGGGTTTAAATTATCAACATTCTTGATTTTGGTGGCTGCTGTATTTAAGCTGAAGTGAATTGTTATTATATAAATGATCCTTTGCCCAAGAAGATCTACAATACCCAATACATTTAACTCTGTCCTCTTGATACAGTCTCCTCACCCCCACATCAATATTTTTACATTTTGTGTCATCCATGACATTTCAGAGAAAGCTCCCACAGACTCAAGTCTTTTCTCTAATAGTCTTTTTCTCCACAGAAGCCTTTTTTCTGTTATTTACTTCCCCCCCTTTTAATACTAATCTATCATATGTATCAGTACATAACAAGACCACAAACCTGCAACATTCGCAAAAATTCCTTCTAGAAATCTATTTCATGAAATCTCCTGCCTTCATAAAAAAGTAGGCAAGTCACTAGCCAGTGACCTTTATCACCCTAACGCCAGTATTTCTGAGGATTGAATTCCCTATCAGTGATCTCCACCATGGCTGCATGTACATGTGCACTTTAATATGCAGTAACCTATTTTACTGTGCAGCATGGCAAAAATCATGCTAATATGCTAACGCAGAGTAAAATTAGGCTACTGCGCAAGGTCAATAAAAAGGTATGCACTTTTGCTATTGCACATTAGGCTGCCCTAATGTGCAGTAGCAAAAGTGCATACCTTTTTGTTGACAAAGGAGAGCCTAGGGCAGCCTAATGCGCGTTGGTTAGTATTTCACATTAGACGTATTAAACTTAATGTACAGTAGCAAAAGTGCATTAATGTACATGTAGATGCATCCAGGTTGTCTGTCTACCACCTGAATTTGCTTCTCCTAGGAGATCCAACTCAGTGCAAAAGGAATGCAAAGCTTCTCTACCTATGTAAGGGGCTTGTTTTGCTCCTATGCCCCTCAGTCAACTTCCATCATGCTATTGATTTCTTGAGCTGGATGACAATCTTGACCTTGATCAGGATAGCCAGTTCACAGAGGTGAATGTCCCTATACGATGTCATCACACAAATAATTGCTTGCTTCTCTACTGCTTTCCATGAACATATTTTACTCTTGGTTATAGTATATTAAGTACCCTTTTAACATGGATTAAATAATAGCAAGAGACACAAGTACATTGACAAACCTTATTTTTTATAAAAAATACGTTACCTTTTCATAAATAATTTAGGTAGCATGGATGCAAGGAATCAAATTTTCAAAAAATTCAATGTGCCCTTAGTTTTATGAATTATTTACATGCTTAACTAGCTGCAAAATGCCCATACATAAAATGCCCATTTGCACCTGCAAATTAGCTTTCTGGATGTTCAACCTTTTTGCATATTTGAAATGGGGCTCATTCAGTTTTGTTGGCACATTCAGTTACTGCACGTGGTCAGAGACTGGTTCTGAACAATCTGCCTTCATATATTTTCTTTTTCCTGCATGAATTCATTAGGTATACACTAATAAAGTGCATAAAGGAGGATAGCTGGCACACTGAATTTAGACAATTGGTAAAATCCTGGTCTCATTAAAATCAATGGCAAAACTCCAACTGACTTTAATAAAGCCAGATATATGCCCCTATTTTGATTTGATGTTAACTGATTTGATTTGAGACTTGATTCTAGAGTTTGGCATTTGTTCATTTTACTTGATTGTATATACTTGAGATCCAAGTGAAGGGGTATGGGTAGCATGTACCTTCTGAGCACCAGAATAAAGAATACACTAAAAAAGCTGAAAATCAGCCTTCAATACAGAGGCAATCCCTCAGAGGAATAAACTTCAAAAAAGAGGGCGTATTCAATAAATCAACAATGGGTTTAAGGTCCCAAGAAAAGACACAGGCCGCATCTACATGAGACACTGACTGAGCAGTAGCCTGTGACTACTGCTCAGTAATGTTGCATGGCAGGAAGCGTGATGTGAAGCTACTGCACAATAGTCACAAGCTACTGAGCAGTCAGCATCCCAAAAAAGCCATTCCTCAGCGTGACTGTGCAGTAACTCCGATTAGTGCACAGTCATTTAGTATTTGTTTATATAAGTACTAAATGACTGCGCAGTAACAACTGCTCAGTCAGCGTCTTGTGCAGACCCAACCTCTGAGTAGGATTTTACATTTTCTTGAATCACCTTTAGATCCAAGCACAAGCGTCCAATCAAGCTATATTTATTTGCTTAGATTTAAATAATAGTTAAAATGTCCAAACCAAAAGGTTCAAGTGTCCTACCAGTAAGTGAAACGTACAGTAACATAATGGTGACCATTCTGCAGCCTTAAACACTTATTTACGGGTAGCTTGTTAACTCAGCTAAGACAAGGACATTAAATAATCAGGCGGGTATAGCAAACTAATTTAGTCAGCCAGTCAGTGAAAGCGCCAACAACAAAAAGACCTAAGGACTTCCTCAAAACCCCTTTGAAATAAATGGATTATCAATGTGCTTTTTAATATTTTATGGTTAATGCCTTTACCTAACATTAAAATATCTTACTAAATATGGAACTTGGAAAACAAAAAACACATCTAAAAATAAATCTACTCTGTATATTTGGACAAGAACACAGAGAATTGAGCTTGCACATAAATAGTCTGACAAGTATTCACACCATTCAAAAAATAAGATATAAAATGGAATTGTGTTCAACAAAAGACGGAGGGTAAGGGAAAAAAAGTATCCCAATATGGCTATACAAAATTACAAAAACAACTAGATTGCTACTGGATGCTGGCAATCAAAAAGGCATGGGTGTCATCGATTCTTGGATGGCATATATTTTGTCACTGGAATGTCAGCATGTATGAGTAGAAATCTATTCTTCCTAGGAGCCTATGGTAAAAGAAGAGGAAGGTGAAGGGTAATACAAATAAATTTTCAGCTGAATAGAGGTCTAGGTGAGTGCAAGGTGCATTTCCCAGATTTATGGCCACAGACTGAATTGTGGGCATTTACCTCATGATTTGCCCATCTAAATACTTGCTCATCTTTGCAAATGCCCAAGTAATCTGGTAGGATCACACTCAAGCCCTCTGGAATATTAGATACAGCTAAGCATTCAAAAAAAGAGAAGTGCAAAAGATTGGAAGGTAGAAAATCCTGACTAATTTAAAGAAACTAAACATGCATAATTTGACTTAGCTGAAAAAGGACAGGGAGGGGAGGTTGGATAAAGAGTTATCCGCAGGGAAGCTCTCGGAACAGCTGTAGTTAAAGATTCGGCTAAGCTGAGATTTATATTACTTGCATCATCACTGGAGGCAAACGTAAATAAGTCTGCCTCAAGTACAGTGATCCAGGTACTCTGGTCCTTCTTTGGCAGTTTTGCACCACTGCCTCCCTACCAAGCAGATTCAGGCCCTGAGGATTTCTCATCCCCAGGGATTCTTAAAATAGTATAGATTAGCTCATACGTGAGTCAGCCACTCAGGGAAGCCCAAGTCACTTCTCTGTACTGAGACTCAGCAACCCCCAGCTACTTGACTGTGGGCTTCTCTAACTTTCCAGCTGTAAAGATAATTTTTACTCTAGCCTTCAGTTCAGATTGGACAAACCAGAGAAAATGGATGAGTAATGCAAAGAAGGATGGGAAATGTACTTCCCAAGATATGGTATGAGAATTGGAATTTTTTGTGCACCTTTGTGAAAAGTAAACTGAAAAAAAGTCTAAAAATAAATGATGTAATCCACTAAAAACAGCAGCAAGCCCTGCTGAAATTTATGAAGGCAAGTGGTTTTTGGATAATTTGTAATTGGAAATGTAATTAATCAAAGTACCATACTTAAAAAAATCTAACAACACTAACAATGTGTTTCAAATTCTGGCAGATTCCTAACACTCTGAATAGACTTTCTGTGCTCATAGAAATAAACAAATTTCTACACATAAAAATATCACAATGTTAAATACTTGAGACATGCTGAATCCAGAATAAAGAGGCTTTCTAGGACTCTCCCATTCCCAATGGCATATAAATCTATGTATTCATAAATCTAATCTAGTCTATTATAGAATATGTATTTTTAATTAACTAAAAAAAAAAAAAAAAGCTAATTCAAAATTGCCCATGTAATATAGGAGAATGGTGGACATAATACTGTGTCAACAGAAGTCCATGCAATAAATATATGTATGAGGTAGGTATTGAATAACAGGATTGCTGAATGGCTCAATGGTTGTTTCAGTTGAGTAGGTAAGGAGGTTCAGCCCAATTTGGTGTAGAAATACGACTCAGAGACTTCACATCTGCTAGATCTATAAGCATAGATTTGCAGCTTTTAGAGTATGAAATGAGGTATCATGCAGAGATAAATTAACTTAGCACATTCAGGGGTGTGACTAGTGGAAGGAGCTGAATTTAGCTCCACGAATGGAAACCTGGCCCTGCAAAATGCCTCTGTACAGTGTGATATTGCAGACTGTGGAACAGAGTAGTTTTGAATTCTTCCAATACAGAATCTATAGTGGTATCTTTAGCCCACACTATATACCCTACATGCTAGTTTTGGCCAGCAAATCTATATAGCCACTGAGCTTCCAGCTTTGTCGCTCTTACATCTTAAACATCCTTTGTAGATTTAGATGCTGCAAGGTAGTGCCCTCTGGAGTGCGTGATCTTGCTTGTGCTTTGCCCTTCCCAATGCTGGTTCTCCTGGTTTGGGCCTCATCATGAGTTGGTAGATGCTTGGGATATTTTCAGTTACTGAACCGTTTGGGAAATTTCCAGGTTCACTGAGCAATGTTAATTTTCAGCCTCTTCAAAGCCGCTGATACAGTGGCTGCTCCTTGGCATTTTATTCCCCTACTAACCCTTTTTATAAGCCCAGTGACTTCCTGTTTTTCCTCACTGACCCACTAGCAATTGATTCTTGTTCCCTTTATTGCATCCTTTTTAATACATGTATGGGCAGTTTTCACCCCCTACCTAAATCCTTCTGCCTCTGGACTGAATATATAAACTGCGGGGGTGGGGAGAAAGTTGAAAAAGGCTGGTTGAAAAATCTAGGTTTGAATTGTGTTAAATAGTAGGTTCAGATTTTGCTCTTCTTTGCAAATATATAACTCCTTTGACTTCACACACATCAAAGGTAAGAATGTCTACAATTACTCTATTTACTGTTCACACTAAATTTCATTCTCACTATTTTTTAAGATGAGGTAACATTTTGGACATCACTTCCAATTGGGGCTAATAGGAGCTGATCAGCATGAGAGAATATATGAGCTTCCAAAGAGTTGCAGTGCATGGTCATGTCTGCAAGAAAGCCTAGCATTGATTTCAGATTTAGGAGTTTAGATGTCTGCCACATTTGAGGGGTGAAAAGGATGAAGGAGGGATAAAGAATTAAAAATAGTAATAAATGACATTTTGGATGACTCTCAGAAACTTGATAAATACACCTTGTGCATCCCTGCAACTGCCTATTTACTACCACACAGTTGAGGATGGCTCAGGGCCACTGACACTACCCACACAGCAAGGTGCCTGGGGCCTGGGACTTCATGCTGTCAGTGCAGCCTGCACAGTGGGATGCAGAGAGCCTGTCCACTGTGAGCACTGCCCACATGGCATAGGGGTGGGCCAAAGGGGATCCCAGGAGCCTGCCCCCACCACACCAAACTTTGACAGCCCTGATATAAGTGATTAATGACCAGAGCTTTGCTACAAATAAACCTAATATTCTTATAGGCACTAACATTTTTATGTTTGTAGTACTTTAATCATATTTGAATTGCATATCTTAGACAGGATAAGGTGAATTGCTATGAATGTACATGCAGTTTTTGGCTGCTTACACTAATAGTTTCAAATTTGGATGCCTGAAATTAGGCATGTTTAGATACCTACATAAAAATCAATGAGAATGTGGCCTTACATTTATAGTGTATTAGAAATCTCTTGTACTGGTTTTCAGCTATTCCTGGATGAATCTTCAGATTAAATCTAAATGTATTAAAAAAGAATCTAGTGAGTGTATGCTACCTGCGCAGAGATCCTTTCATACAGTTGTTTCACATGTACAACTGCCTTTGAATTTCACTGGGATTTTCCTGGCTGAAAAACTACAGGATTGGGATATGTAATCTGTTTTAGAGGTTGGAAAGTTGTTTTCAGTATTGTTTCACTTGTATTATATCCAGTATCATTTGCTGGGCTCAAGTTATGTTTCTGTCATTTTGGGATAAAGTAAAAAAGCTGGTAAAGAAGTGCTGGCAGTGATTTTAAAAATATATAAGAAATTGCTAATATGTTCTCAGACAATCTATTTGGAACTTAGAATAATACATTCTAGGATTTGTTAGAAATTCAGCTAGGCTGATCGACCATTACAGTTATCTGCTATACAGCGTAGGAAAAAAGTAAAACAGCCAGAACTTTACAAGACAATGACAATGAAACCATGGTCAGTTTGCCTGCTCTTAATTTGGTGGACATTTTCAACATTAGTGCAGATACATGTCAATGGCTCTTGTTAATACAGTCCTGTATTCAGTAGGTGGACTTTTGTGTGGGAAAAACATCATAGTGGGCATGTCTATCCGCTCATTAATGCTCCTTTGCTAATGCACATTAAATTTAGTACTTCAATTATGAGTTACTAGAAAAAGGCACATTAGCCTATTTTAATATGCATTAGCAAAAGTGCACAGTTTTTTGTGATGCTTTAATGCGCATTAAAATAGGCTGATGCACATTAAAGCGCACATGTAGGCATGCCCATTTTATGCATCTGGTCCTGAAGCCAAGGAAATGTAATAGAGTTTTGCCTTTCATTTAAAAAAGAGCAGCTTTGGGCCCCAAATCAACACTCGAGTCAGCCAGTTTGTAAACAAGCTTATATTTAATATATAAAGAAGATGTTGATCAAGCACATAGCAATGCTTGGTCTTTGAAATATGACTTTCAGAGTAACCATCTAGAATTTCTGTAAAGCCAGACCTAGTGAAACTGTTGATGCCAGAAGGACTTGTTTCCCAGTACTGAGGCTCAGTACAAAATCTACTAGTGTTTATCACTGGGAAATCAGTAGCCTAGTAAGAGCTCAATCCAACTCTCAATAGAGTCCCATTGAGTGTAACAGAGGTTTGCTATCTCATACTGGTTGAGAATCTGGCCTGTGCTTTTAATTTTCCTGCTTCTGCTTTAGAAAAATATATTCAGTCTCCCAAAGCTTCATATACTCTCCCACCAAATGAAACATTAAAACTTGAGGAAATAAACAAGTTTACTCTGTGTCCTCCTTCTTTCAAAAGAACATAAAAAAAAATATAAAAAATACTAAGATATACTTTGAACATTGTATACCAGAAAATATTCAGTACTTTTGTAGAAAGACATGATTCAGTTATGTTTATATTGAATAAAAGCATAATATGTTTGTAAAACCCACATAACTTTGTATAATAGAATTCAAAATACTATTACCACAAGTCCCTGTTAACAGACATATTGTACTGATAACATGAATATACAGAAATGCAAGTGAATATACAAAATATATCAATCTAGAATGACATATGTCTCAGAAATGTCTGACCTCACATGCAGGAAAAAGTTAAATCATACTTCATAAGCCACCAGGTCTGCATGGTGAGATGCATGCAAAGCATGCATTTTCATTACGAAACTATGCGAATTTCACGA
The DNA here is from genome assembly GCF_000455745.1 of Alligator sinensis. NCBI lineage: Eukaryota > Metazoa > Chordata > Crocodylia > Alligatoridae > Alligator > Alligator sinensis. The sequence goes on from NW_005841876.1 coordinate 2,978,723, forward strand.
GAAGGGAGGATACAACATTTTCTAAATATCAAGCCTTAACTAAGAAAAACTAAGGACCAGAACCTGACCAGAATCCCTTACTTAAGTAGTGCCCCAAAACTAGTGGGGCTACTTGCAAAATAATACGCTACTCAGCACAAGGGTAGCAGAATTTGATCATGAACTATACTGCCTGCATCTTTAAAAATACAACTTTGAATTTTAAGTGTTCTCTTTCTGTAAAAAGAATTGTTTGTTACTTATCTCAGTCCATGAGACCCGAGTGTTTGTCACTGCATCATAAACACCTATAATAAATCTGATCAATTACAAGGAAAGGGTTAGCTGTAGAGACAGGTTCCAAGATTCTAGATATCCCTGATTTAGTGTGATCAATCACATGGTTAGGCTCAACATTATTGAAAGTGGTGATTATGTAATAGGGCACTGTGATCTTTGTTACAAAAGAAACTCTTGCTGTGGAGTAAAAACTCACAGGAGACATCAATATGCATTTATACAAAATACCACTGGGGCATCCTTGGAAACAATAAATTATACATTAAAAGAGCTTTTTCCCTACAAAAGCATGTTAGTACAGTTAAATGAAAGGTGCTCTCACTTCATCCCTATGTACCTAAAAGTGAATCCTAGCTTTAGTACTAGTCTGCTTTCAGCTAATGCACTTAGCACCACTAAGGTATGAACTTAATCACTATGCCACTCTAGCGATATCAAACACAGACATTAAATAGGATTATGCAACAGCCGTCTGTTCATGCTAATTAAAACATGGAAAACAGCCAGTATCAAATTATTCCATGTAGACAATTAATGGCTGCCTTAGATTTTTCCAACAGTTAAACATGCAGCAGGATGATTTTTCTGTTTGCCCAGATTAGTTGAGACTTTATGGTAACCCTTCAAGAGAAGGCACTATCTTTTTTGTTAGCACAGTAAAAGCAGCAGCTAAAATATCCTTATGTAAGGATTTTTTTTATGGATAACATGAACTACAAATGTCAATTTGTTTACTTAGGAAAAATTGTTACCTCAGACCTGACTTTTAGAGGTAATAAGCGTCAATAGCCTTCATTGATTTCAGCTGGATTTGGGGATGCTCAGTACTTCTGGTAATTAGTCCTTTTATGGAAATAAAGATGTGGTTCCAATTTTTTTGGTGTACTCACACCAAGCTTTCAACATTGCCATCTTACAGGGCCTTTTTCAGGCTGACTTATCTCCATAACACTAAATAGAAATCATGAGTTACCGTGATCCCTTCCAGGTTACAAACTCATGAAAGGGGAAGGGCACCTAGGAAATCTTGTAGCTTAACCCAACAGAATTCTCAATCAATTGTTCCTTCCAGTGGAATAAATTTGTGCTCCTGGAGTATCATAAACATTTGATCAAATGCATATTCAGAGATCTCAGAAGAAATTCACATGGACGCCAGCCTTTTCATGATATATTTCAGGATCCATTTCACTCATGACCACACAATTCTCTTAGGAGTGGCTGTCCTCTAGCCATCTCCCTTCCATAAACTATGCAGTAGTAAGGGGTCAGCAGGGGGTAAGAATCAGCAGCATTTTGGCACAAATGGCAGAATTCATTCTAGATGCTTTGGTTAATGATTTTTCCCTTGTACAAATCACTATCATCCCTTCCTTCTTACAGAGGTACTCATATGGAGCCATGGACAGATCTAGAATTTTGAGAAGTGGAGTGCAGATAGGTGCATCGTCACATATTAAATGACACAGTTAAAATAAACTAGAAGCTTAATTAATATGCCACCTACCCAGGGCTGTATTATGCAGTTCAAGATTGAAGGAAAAACAAATATAACTTCATTAGAATGAGTTAAAAACAGTCTTTAGGACTGTGAAATAGGAGCTTCATTACCAGGAGCAGCTAACAGAGAGCTAAATGGCAGAAAAAAAGGATTGGTGGAACATCAAGACCATTAAAAAGAAGAGAGGATCATTAACACCTGTGGAATGGAGATTTTAGAAGAGATTAGGTAGATTACAATGAACCATGAAGTCAAGTGACTCCCTCATCACTGCTTCATGCTACTGCCACTGCCAGGCAGTTGGTTTTAAACTTTGGGTGGAGCAGGAATCAAAGGTGGGGAGGGGGTGGCAAGTGCACTCCCCCTCCAGCCCGCATCTGCCCCTGTATGCAGCTACATGTGATATTTCTTACCAGGGAGTACAGTTAATTTATTTCCTCACCAGGGTGCCTCCAGACAATAGGAAGGGGTGTAGAGGAAAGCTATAGACTGCAATTCATGCCTGGCAGAGTAGGTCAGGGACCCACAAGCATCATCTTTATGGTGGAGCTTGAAATGGTAGGGATCTCTGGGGAAGCAAGTGGGCACCAGAAGCTGTTAGGGGTGGTCCATAGAGGAGGGAGCGCTTTCCCATTTTGAAGCCTGGTGCAAAGGTGGGAGAGCCTAGAGCAGCCTCCCCAATCCTACCCCTGCTTCCCATCACCACAAATCTCCCACCTCAGTGGTCCATGGGAACTCCAGCCTGCCCCAGCCTCTTTGCTCTTGTTCAGTTTGCTCTTCAGTTTGGCCTCCACCAGCCTTCCCTGTCTCTTCTCTTTGCCTGTTTGCCCTTGCAATTGTTTGTTTCCATTCTGCATTTGGCAGAGGGGGGGGTTTCTGATTCTTCTTCCTGCTGCAGGCAACCCCGTGTACTCAGCATGCCATCATAGAACCCAAGAGAGGGACTTTCCATGTTCTAATGGTAGACACATAACAGCATCACTGGAAAATACAGTGTATGGGAGGAGCCATAAGTATCTTTCTTTGTCTGAACTTTGCTGGATGCATAAGAATCCATCAGGGCTGTGGAAAGAGGTGGAGGAGGAGGAGAAAGAGGACATCATGTTCAGTGCATGACTCTCAGATCAGCTTTCTAGGCTGGGTCAAAAGTCTCTTTAAATATTATTAATTTTTATGGAGCTTGGACTCCTTTCTCCTCACTCTAGCTATTTGTCAGTGACTGTAGTCTATTCTGTATAAGAAAGCCATAAGTTTTCAAACTAGTCTATTTTTTCAATTATAGTTGAATAATCTCCCTAACAAAATAAATCAGATTTAAGAAAAAATCCTAGAGGTTTAGTAGAAAGCCTTAAAATTAATAAACTGAAAGCCTTAACAGCTTCTCCAACCACTGTTTTCTTCCTTGCATGAAGGCGATTTATTAAAAGGACATATCGTTTTGCTCTCCATGTCTATCAAAATGAACATCAGCACAATTGGGGAATTTGCAAAACCATTCTATTGAACACAGTATATAACAAGAGGGTTAGGAAGATGCTATATTAACATGTGGGAGATGTTAAGAGAAAAACACAACTGTCTGTGTAAGAATGAGTAAATTTGAATTTGCAATTATGCTTTGATTTTTTTTAACAAATATTGCAGTTTTCTAAAAAATGAAAGGCTCTTAGTTTGGGAAAGTAGTTCTTACACCCAATTTTCAATATAGTTTTCCTTTAAGTATGCTACATATGTTATTTCATGCTTTAGGTTTGTATGTTTGGGATTTTTTTTAACCCTCCACAAACAAATTTAACTGCTCAGCTGTTGTGGAAAACATAATTGCTTTTTTCAGCTTTTCACAAAATAAAGTGGACCCACTTTTGTGATGCATTAGCATGTAAAAAAAACTCATAAATGTATTTATTCATCTTAACAAAACAGAATGAAGGTCCTTTAACTTGAGTTAAAGCACACAAGGTAAAACTTTTCCTTACCTTGACACACACACCTAAGGAATGGCCAAAAAACTTTGTATTGGAAGCAAGGCCACCGAGAGCCCAGAAACTCTGCCTAGCTCCCTAGCTTATCATCTAGTTCCACAGTGGCTCTGTGTATTGGGGTGTGCAAGGACAATATGTGTGGGCTGAGTGTAAGACAGGAGTGACCAGCAAGTCATTGCATTCAGATATCCAGTGCTGAGTTTCATTGGCCTGAAACTCAGCAGACAGCACGCAGCAAAGTTGCATCCACTGCAGCAATCCATTCCTTGAAATAGTGGTCACAGGCTTGATAACTAAATAACTTGATGAGATGAAGCCACGTATTCCAGGTTCACTTATGGCAATAGAATCCGTATGAAATGGCACAGTTAACTGTGTTTCTTTTATAATGCATTGGGTCATATGGCACAGCGTTGCACCATGTGGAATAGAAAACATGACGAATCTACAGGATTCTGACACAAGAAGCGCAGAAAGATGAGAGACTCTACTGAATCCTCCTGTTTTTTTTCTCTGTCCCCCTCCATGCCCCGCACAATCCCCAGAAGCCTCTTTATAGGGAGTTCCCCAGGGTTCTTACTCTGTGGCAGAGAAAGTTGTTTGAGGCATCCAAATCTACAGGTATTTATAGGTAATTTAATGTTGACAACATTCTAATAAATCTCCATGTCTAGAGATGATTCCCCCTGAGGACCAACAGAGGGTCCTCAGAGAGAATAGTTCAAAGCCACATTTTTAAAAGGCTGGAGGGGTCCAGAAACAGCCTGGATCCAGAGTGAACGATCAGGATATCTCTGACTGGAGCACAGAAACTCACAGCTTTCTCAAATTCCATACAGTTCCAGCAAGTAACTTTCTCAGCCCCTGAATTTCCCTGGATGGAAAATTCCATGGAAAATCACAAAGTACACATGCCAAGTTGCCTTGATCTTGTTTAGTGTGCTCAGGCTTTCTATCATCCTGGTGTGAATCTCAGGTAGCCCAAAAAAACCTCCTGTGGAGTTACTGCACATTATAATTCAGCTTTCAGTCATACAAATGTTAATCATAATGTTCTGAAAAAGGTTATATTAGGGCAATTAAAAAGAGCTGTAGTGCTGCTATATCAACAAGGAATGCTTTAGCCAATTCAATTTATCCATTTTAATTGAATAGATTTTGGTGTATTGAAGATTTTTTTTCCCTATTTTTCAGGTTTTAGGGGTTTTTTCTTTGTTTTGCCTGCTATTTTGCTTAGGAAGAAATCTAGTAGAATTTTGTTTAAAAACATTATTTGAAGCAAATATTTCATTAGTTAAGAATGCTCAGAGATATCATTTTTAGGATAATTATACTGGGAATTTTACTACTCTGATTGGGAAGGATATTCATATCAGAATGCAGCCTGAAAATGTTCAGCGAGTTCAGCTCAAAGGAAACAATGGAGCTTATAGACATGGTAGGCTACCATTCTAATTGGCAAGATTCCCATTACAAATATTCCCTTCTTTGAATATCTCTTGCCATCCAAGTCCTACATGATGAATATAATTTAAACATTCTTATTAATGAATTTCAAATGAAGAACAATGTTTACAAGGAAATTTCAAGGAAAGTATGGGCTTTATCCTGTGACATGCTGAGCAAGCACCTCCAGAGAAGTCAGTGGGAGTTGAAAGCTTGATCCAAGCCCATTAAAGTTAATACTGAAGTCACAACACTGGCTGCAGTAGATTTTGGATCCGGCCTTAAGCACAAACAGCATTGCTTTGGAGGTGTTCAGCTGCTTGCAGGATTAGTCCCTATCTGAACACATATTAAATCAGTGGTCTTTTAAGTATTTTTTCAGTGTTTGGGGTGTAATCCAGGCAAACCTTCCCAGGGAGCCTCTGAGAGATTTGTCTGATTAAAGACCATGGGATAGGGCCCTAAATTACTGAAAATAAAATGTATATTGTTATATGTTGCTACTATATGTTTTCTACAGTTTGTATATGAGAAAGAAAGTATGATTAAAAGTCGATGAGAGACTGTTTATAAATTTTGATTGCTTCATAATTTTAACTTTGAGCAACATTTTTATCATAATTATAGGCTTTCTTAAAGCATTTATGCAGATTGTTTTACTCAAAAGGGGTTTATTCCATTTTTGTATAAACTGCACTCTTTTCTCTCCATAAAATCAGTGTGTGAATTTTCAACGCTTAGTGCTCAACTAGACAGACATAGCACAAAGAACAGAAATATTTTCCTTTGGAGCAATATTTATTTTGGCCTTTCTCCCTGACCAAGTAATAGTAGCAATATTAATCTATACCAGGCCTCTAACTTCTCTCATCTCAAAGCACTTTAAATGTGTTCACTAACTCATTCCTGTACTCCCTTTTGACATGACCAGGTATTGTCATACCAATTTTACAGGTGATTCAACTGAGGCTGAGAGAGTGTGGATATGTCTACATGTGCATTTACTGAGCAATAACATACTGCACAGTAATTTACTGCGCAGTAATTTACTGCACAGTAAACTGTTTTTACGCCGGTATCTACACATGCAGGTGTTACAGTACAGTAATGCTGTGTGTGGACCGACATGGGACTAAAGTTAGTCCCAAGTCAGTCTACACATACAGGGTTACTGTGCTATCATGCAGGTAGCAGATTTATGCCCAAATCGGCATAAATTGCCATAGTTACCATGCAGTACAATCACACACATGTAGACATACACCCGTACTGCGCAGTAATTTTCAGCGCCCATTAAGTCAGATTTTTCAAAGCTACCTCCAGTAATTTGAACTCACAGCTTTAATTAATTTTTACGGGAATTATGTATCTGAAACCGTTGGCCTCTAGGAAAATCTCCGTCTAAATGGCTTGCTTCACGACCATTTCCTGATCACTTTACATGTTCAAGTAATTCTTTGACTTCAATGGGATCATTTGTGTCATATGAACAGGATTAGCCTACTGGATGAAGCAGTGGCAGAGCTGGGAATTGAACACAGGATTCCTGTAAAATGATTAATTTTCTTTAGAAAAAGAGCAGAAGACTTTTAATAGCCCTGCAGCAACTGCATCACTAGGCTACACAGCACTGTGATCTTCTCAGTATGACCACTTGTTAGAGTACTAGGGAGTATGCTTCTCTAATACTGCAACATCCATCACTATTATTGTAACAGGACAAACTAAAAGCATGCATTTCATATAGAAACATGCCTCAGGGACTCTGAATGAAGGAAATGTGGTCACATCTCTAAGAATTACAAATAAATTAAACATTTGAACAGGAATAAATATATACAACTTTTGGGGGTTTTTAATATGAAAAACTAGGACTTTCAAAGTTCTTATTTACATTTTCACAATGAAAATGATTATTTTTAAAGCTATGTTGCAACTATTTTACAACTCTACCTCATATTAAGATTCCTATGTCTCTTTGGCCCTGTGCTAAGCTATTCTAAAATGCTCTGTGAGCAACATCTACATTTTAGTGAATTCCTCAGACAGCTTGACCAGGGTTACAGCAGAAGATCTTGATTCACCACTATATTCCTCTATTTGTGTGTTGGTGTACAGCCATTTGTTTAAAACACAAAGAAAAGATTGAATAATGCAGTGGATATGTATCTCAGGGCAGACAGTTATAAAGTTGTAGGATCCAGTGCTGCAGGTCTTATTCAACATAAAATTATGATTATACCCAAGAAAATAATACAGTTAAATAATTCATGAATGCTACAGAACATCTGCAGCTCTCAAATTACCTGGTCATCACAAGGCATGTAAATAATGTGCTCTTGTGAAGCAATAACATATATTTAAACTGCTTGTTTTTATAACAATCAGGTTTTCTCATCATTTTATAAATGTTATGGCCTCACTCTTATCACATTTACTCTAGAGTAAATCAAGAATAATTCCACTGATGTCATTGCAACTATACTGATATAAGGTTAGAACCAGGCCCAATAGTTCTATTGCCTTCATAAAGAATGACATTGGCTTCCTCCTCCAAGCTATGCAGGCCCATTTCCATTTCCAATTTTATTTTAATCAGTAACCACAGCCATAATTTGCAATGGTGCCATAATACTCACAAATGAAAAATATGAATGCTTAAAGTACAGTAATAAATGCACGCTGAGTGCCTGGTTTTCTGAGGACATATACCCTATAGAGGGTACAGTTCTGTACTTCAAAGCAATTTGAGGATAGGCAGACTGTCACTGGACTTCATTTCTAGGCTTCATAAAAATACCAGTGTAAATAAAAAAAAATAGGGTCAATTACACTTTGAAATCTGGGTATTAGAACCTCTTCATGCCTGTATATTGAAAAACAAGTTGTGCTTATACTGGAAAGTATTAAAATATTTGTAAGAAAAAAAACCTGTATAGTAAGAAAATAACCTCCACAGCCATAACAGTTAAAGGAAAACATGATATCTTTTGTGATGAGAATGTCAGTTACTGTCTCTCTAAGAGTATTTGTGTTAAATATGAATATTTTTTCAGCAGAGCTGATTGCTTTTTTGTGTGATAATAATGTTCACAGAGGTATAATTTTACCGTGGCCCTTCACTTTATATACATTCATTGAATATTAACTGCATTTATTATTTCTGCATAAGTAAACTGAATAAAGAATATCAAAGCATGCCTCCAATGACTTCAGAGCCAATGGATGTATTTTATCAAGCTGCTGGAAAAGTTGCAGCTGTAATAGAATTCTTAAGAGGATTTCTCCTGCGTATAAACTGTATGCTAAATATGCAAAAACAAACTAAAAAAAAAACCCAAAAACATAAAATGCTCTCTTGCAATTTGGCTAAATATAAAATTATCGTTGTATTCAGTAGCAGTGAGAAGGAGGGTGAAGCCCTCGAGAAGATCTGGGAATTCTGGCAAGGACTTAGTGGTTCAGGATCAGGCCCCAACACTAGTTGGAGTCGCCTCTCAAGTTAATCGGCTGAGCATGGTCATTATCTCTTAGGTATTCTCAAAACCAACGTTTTCTGATCAGCAGTGGAAGTGGACTTCAGGGCAACTTTCAGGCGACTTGAAATGAGCAGGATCGGTTTCCTTGTCAGAGTCGTCCCTGAAGTTGAATGCATGCAGGAAATATGCACATAAGCAATTGTCCCCCAAAAGTTGTTAGTACAGATGTGCAGTGCAGAGTTAGAATAGGGGGGGAGAGGGGAAGACTAAATACCATATGCTTACCAAGGAGGTAAAGTTTCCCCTTGAGCTTTAAGAAAAGGACGAAGGGTGGTTTCCTTTCACCGTGTTTTGTGGGTAGTCGAAATGTTACAAATTAGGTTCCGGGCACACACTGCACTTCTATAGACGAAGAACTGAAAGGTGATCAGAAGGGGAGAGCACTGTGATCAAACCACTTAATTTCTCTGAAAGATCCAAGGCAAATCTGACCTGATGCTTGCAGTAACTATACATCACTATATATAACAATTATATATGTGTATATAAATCACTCTACCTCGTTAAGGTAAAATACGATCGCGTGCATGTTTCAGTGAAGTTCTCTACCTAATGCGTAACCTGGGTGTATGCTTAAACTATGATTAATTATGAGCACTGCTAAATATGCCGGTTTCATTTAATCCACTCTCGGTTTGTTGAGGAAGTCGTGTATATTTGAAGGAGAAGGTGGATGCAGGGTTATGCCAACTGATACTATATACCACTTTTAGTGATGACTTATCATCCCCTCACCACCCCCTCCCCCTCGCCCATTCATTGTGGCCAGCTGATGCAACGAACATCTTTTTGGTAGGAATGTTTATGATATTTCTTTAAATGTCTGAAGGAAATTTTACAGGGAGGCATTCAAGCAGGAGGGCCGGGGTGGGGATCGGGAGGCAGGGAGACCCTGAAGTGAGGAGGTTTTAAAATATCGGCTAAAAATTGGGATCTTCACTGAAGCTCAATTGACCACAAGAATTATTTTATTAGAGTGCCCTGTAATGTGATGGCCAAGTGTCATAACGATCAGCTGCCTACGACGCAATCCCCAGCTTCCTCTTGGCAGCCCATGTATTTGCATGAGTCAGCCTCGTCTCTAGTTATTTTATTTCCCCTTCCCTGCCTTTCACCCCGAGTTTTGCTCAGAGCTCTCTATAGATGAACAGTTCCCCAAAACTTCAGTCCCAGACAGAGCTCTCTTTCCCCTTCTATCACTTTATAGTTACAGCGGTGGAAGTGTAGAGAGGAAATGGAGCGCGCTGGTTTTCAATATATACGGCAATCAGCCCCTTTCACAAAGCCATCGTATTTGTCCTTAATTTATACTTTACCAAGCAGCGGTCTCATATGCCACTGTTTGAAATGTAGGAAGATTTCGCTATAATTTGGAGGTCAGATTTCTAAAAAAGCCTACTTTAAATAACAAGCACACCCGGGAGATTGTCAGGATCTGCATTTTGTATACAGTTTACACACTGGCACCGCTTTTTAAAGACCTGTATGTGGGTTAAAACTCAATTTTACAACCCACATTTATATGAGATGTAAGTTTGACATCTGTTTGCCAGAGTGTTTTGCACTTAGCCTAACACCCACTATTAAGTGACAAAATTGTGGCAGGCTGTCAAAGCCAGCTGACTGACAGCTGCTCTGCTTTACAAAAACCATTCAAATATTTGCAGGGTTTGAAGCTTGCTGTAACGTCGTCCCCATTCTCTCGGTGATTTAACATGTAAAATATAAGTCAAAGTTTTAAATCTGTATTCCAAAATGTTTCCATTTTCCATATAAAAAGAAAAGGCGCTCGCTGCTGGAGACGATCCAAGCCCCCAACGCACTGGATGTGCATTTCTGCTGGGTCCCCGGGTTCCTCTATCTGCACCAACCCGATAAAACTGTCATTTCCCGGCGTTTCTTAATATTGCAGCTAATTAGAGCCGGCGCCTCATTGAAGTGAGAGCAAAAAATCCACTTAAAACGCACAAAAAAGAGGGGGAAGTTAAATAACATTTTTAAAAAATAGAAATCCAGATCCTAATTTATTTCCTAGGGGGAGTCGGCGTACAGAGATGGGCATGATTAAGATTCATTGCCTGATAGTGCAATAGACTCTGTAATATATATATATATATATATATATATATAATATTAACGCCCCATCAATTTACCGGGTTTGGGGTTTGTTTGGTTTTTTTAACCCATTTCAAAAAGATTCATATGATTTTTTTTTCTTAATGCTTGTTTGGGCTTTTCTGTCTTCCCCCTAACGTGGGGCAGGTAAAGAATTTCCAAATAGCAGCATTTGTTTCTGACTAAGGAGCAGCTAAAAGTGTCCTTCTGCCTTGGCTCTCAGAGACAGACCCAAGAGGATTGCTTTCCCTTCCAGCTGTAGGTATCTGCAACAGCAGCAGCACTGATGAATAAAGAGCGCTTATTTCTAGGTCATTCATATTTGCCTTTCAGCTCCCCTTTAAAGAGAATAACTAAAATAAGAATCATCATCGTCTCGTTTTCGCGAAATCGGGTTTTTAAAAATGCATATTGGGGTTGTTGTTAAAGATCGGGAAGGATTTGAGGTGTGCGAGTAGCTCAGGAAGAGATCATAGGACCTGTGTCTGTCAGAGGGGCTTTGTATCAATTGCTGCAGTAGATTTTTAACCTCAGCTGCTTTCTGTCCGCTTTGCCAGACAAGTCGTGGCTTCAAGTTTGCATTCTTCTGGGCTGGATTTTAGTTTCTTGGCATTTATTTTATTTATTTATTTTTTGATGAGGACTAAATCCGTCCTCCAAAACCTTTGGGTTCAAGTGGAAAAGCCTCCGTCCTGGAGAACAGCACTGGAGTACGGCTGCCTCCAATGTCCATACAGCCTGCCCTGGCCCCTGGGTGCCTGATTCCCCTGCAGGGCAGGAGCAAGCCACAACCTGGCTCCAGTGCGGGTCAAAAAATCCCCACACCCCCTCCCCCTGCAACCCCCTTCCCTCCACACACACACATCGGCTCGCAAGCACAGAGACACCCTCACCCACCCAGAGCAGAAGAGAAACCGGGTTGCTCTCAGCCTCACCTGGAAATCTTTAGCTGCTTTGTATCCATTTTAATAACCTCTATCGACTGTCTTTCCTAGAGCAGTTGTCATGTTGATAGGAAGGGGACCGGAGAAGAGTATTTAAGAGGCACCAAAAAGAGAGAGAGAGAGAGAGAGAAGAACAAGAAGAAAACCAAAAGGCTGCATATAGGAGACAGAAGAGATTATCATAATAAGCATCACACAGTGCAGAAGGTGCAAACCTTCAGTGAGATCCCCCGGGAAGAGAGCGGGGAAACCGACAAAGAGCAAAGCTTGATCCTAATGAAACCACGGGGAGGAAAAGCGAGGGGGTTGAGGAGCTCATCGCCCAGAGCCTCTGACCCAAAGGAAGCCGAGTGTATTGTCAACTAGGAAAGGAGGGATGCATCAGGCTGGAGGGAGGCTCGAGGAGGACAGCGGAGAGAAGAGAAGGGTTATCTAAGGGGTGATCAAAGATAGGGAGGGTGGAAAGGGAGGGGGAAGGAGGGGGAAGAAGCCAAATCAAAGGGGATTGTGTGACACAGGTGCTGGCTGGAGCAGCTGAGGCTCCGGGAAGGGCTCTTCGTCCGGCCAGGGCGATGCTCCAGGCCGGGGGATAGGGGTGGGGTGAGGAGCCAGGGAGCCGGGGAAAGTGGGCCCGCGGCGGAGGGGAGGGAGAGAGAGAGAGACAAGGTTAGAGGAGAAAGTGCCTGTGAGAGGGAGCCGGCAAGGGAAAGGGAAGAGAAAGGCGAGGAAGGGCTGGGCTCCACCTCCCTGCTCAGGCAGAGTCCCAGCTGCTCCCGAACCAACTGCTCCGTGCCATTCACTGCGAGCCGGGAGCACAAAAGTGGCTATTTATTAGAAGACTTGTTTGGTATTGTTCCGTGCCGCACAAAAGGCGTTTCATTATGTTGCAGGGGGGTGGGGGGGAGAGACAAGCCCCTCTTTCTCTTTCTCTCTCTCTTTTTTTTTTATCCAGAACGAAACAATAACTTGAAATTGTCTTTAAAGTCTTTCCCCATCCATAATAAATTTCATGTTCTTCTCTCTCCCTCTCCCATGCAGCGACGCGTGTGTGTGTGTGTGTGTGTGTGTGTGTGTGAGCGTGCCTGTGCTGCCGGGCACTCCTGGCTCTGTGGCACAGCCGCTTGGGAGCTGAGGCTGGGATACGGGGCGAGGAGTGGAGCATCCTAAGTGCCTCTCTCCATAGCGAGCTCCAGGCGCAAATAAGGCAGCCGTGGAGATGGGCACCCCGAGGCTGGAGGAAGGTGGCAGGTAGGCTGAAGGGGGGTGGGGGGTTAAAAAAAAAAGGCTGCCCCTGAGCTGTTGATGGGAGGAGGCTGGCCCTGGAGGAGCCCGGCAAGTGTGCCTCTAAGTTTTGAGGGGGGTCTCCTGCCGGTGGGGAGGGAGGAGGGGAGCTTGGCGAGGGGAGGGCTTCCAGCCTAGTGGGAAGAGCTGCTTCCATCACCGGCTTCTCGGCGCTGACATTTAGCGGGTCCCTTCCCCCCCCCGCTGCCCCTGAGCTGTTGATGGGAGGAGGCTGGCCCTGGAGGAGCCCGGCAAGTGTGCCTCTAAGTTTTGAGGGGGGTCTCCTGCCGGTGGGGAGGGAGGAGGGGAGCTTGGCGAGGGGAGGGCTTCCAGCCTAGTGGGAAGAGCTGCTTCCATCACCGGCTTCTCGGCGCTGACATTTAGCGGGTCCCTTCCCCCCCCCACAACA
>NW_005841876.1:2992271-2996986 GCF_000455745.1 Alligator sinensis
TGCCAGCCCGGGGGGGGGGGGGGGGGTGGAAATCTCCTGCTTGCTCCGTGTGCCATCGCCTTCCCCTGCAGTTTCATTAAGGCCAATGACCGAATTTGAATCAATGAAGAAGGGGCTGCTCCAGCACCGCTGTATTGGAGGGGCGGGGGAGGACGTGTGTCCCCCCCCAGGCTCTGAGCCGCGGTAAATCCCCCTGCCAAGTTTGCAGGCAAGGTGACCCGGGCTTGGGAGGGTCGATCAACAGGCGACAGGAGCGGGGCGCTGCGGCCATCGATTGGGGAGGGGTCAGGGCTTGGCCGCATCCCCAGTCGGGAACAGGTGTTTAAACATGATAGCGGCGCCAGTCAATTAACCCATTAAAAACCTGTTTGCTCGCATTGATTCCCGCAGGCTGCCAAAGGGGAGGGGGGCGGGGGCGGTTTGGAAAGGGTCTTTGTGGAGGTGCGTGTGCGGCTGGGAGGGCGTGAGGGGGTCTCTCCTGGAAGGAGAAGGCCCCTAGGAGATTTCCCCACCAACCTGCTGGGCCACGCCAAGTAGATAATCTCAGGAGAGCAGGGGAGAGGGGAGAGCTGCTTGGTCTCCAGTGATGCCCCGCTAGCAGGCAGGGCAGCCTGGGGCAGGGATGGGGGAAAGCCTCCCAGCTGCCCCGGGAGCGTCCAAAAAAAAGTTGGCACAAAACTTTGTTGCGCGGCGAGGACGGGACACCGCGTCTGCCCGTCCGTGCTAAGGGCAGGGCCCCGTGGGGCGCAGGGCTTCTGAGCTCCTTGGTCCCTGCGGGCCAAATGTGCAGTGCAGCTGTTCAGAACCGCTGCACGTGCTCTTCCGGGCAATGCCCGGAGCAGGCCCCGCGCAGGGCAGCACCTCGCCCCTTTCCGCAGCCCGGGAGTGCGGGGCAGAGCAGGGTCACGTACTGGGCAGCAGCTCCGCAGGGGAGCGGCGCCTGCAATCCCCCAGAAGAAGCGAGAAAGCAGTCCCGCGGTCCCGCGGAATGCCTCCCCGCATGTGCTACATGTCTATGGAGGAGGAGGCGGCGAGCAGTCAACGCACCTAATCAATGACAAGGAAGCATGACCTTTGTTATCCACCCCCCCAGCTCCCAGCCCCTACCAATAGGTTGAGACCCAGGAGTTGAGTGGGGCCGGGGGGAGCAGCTGGGAAACAAGAGGAGCAAGGCTTCGCCTGAGCCGACTTTACCTGCTCAGGTGCGCGGGGCTTGAGTCTCGGCTAAAGCCTCGAAGGTGCAAGTGTTTCCTTGCCGCACCACGGGCCGCTCCTGGCAAGGGACCTCCTCACCCCCTGGGCGCCCTGCTCAGCATCAGTGATAAGGCGATCAAATATTTATTCACTAGGGAGAGGCGTCCCTAGCTGGCCCGCCAGCACAGGGGACACGGGAGCAGAGAGGCATAAGGGCGGGTGCGGGAGCAGGTTACGCTCTTGTTTTTAACAACGCTGGCTTTTAAAATGACTCACATATGCCAAAGAAAAAGGCAAATGACCTGGTGAGATGGTCTCTTGGCTTCAGCCAAACCCGTGCAATATCTCCAGCTGATCGAAAGGAAATAAGATTTTTTTTCTATGAGTTCGGGGGGAGGGTTGGTTTATGCCTTTAGATGGCTACCGGTAATGGCATTAGATGGAGCAAAAGGCTCATTTATTTCCTCTGGGTGTTTTTAATTTCCAGAATAGCGTTTTGAGATTATTTAGATGCTTCTACTTTTCCCCTTGTTTGCTGTTTTCTGAAGTAAGCGCTGGATGCCACTGAAAAGGCTTGAAATTGTGTCAAAGTGATGTTTTAATCTCATTGAAAAGTGTATTAAAGGAGAAGATGTAATTTATGTGAGATGCTTCGATGAAAAGAGAGATTGGAGTGGATGATCCTTTCACTCTCCTGTGAACCTCATGTCATGTTTATATTGAAGCCTGTGTAGCTAATCTAATTTGCAATAACAGGGATGGCCTGCAAGAAGGAGCTTCTATGATTTCACTTCTTTTTCCTTCCTTTCTTTCTTTCCTTATTTATTTTTATATAAATTCGTTCTGACTTGTCTACTGCCTTGACTGAGCGATGCCTTTTCTATTTGGGGCTAACGAGTGAGGATGTAAAGTAGACAGAATTTACTTCCAATGCTCTCAGACCGTTTTTTTTTTCCTAGGCGCCGCGCTGCAGATGCGTGCGATATTGTCCCACTTTAGCTTCAAAAGCGATCCTGCACTTGGGCTTGTGAGTCTGGTCTCCGGTTCTAATTATCAACGTGCTAAGAGCCCCAAGTGCAGGTCTGAGTTACAGTAAAGCTCGTTTCTTGTTTGATCCCGACCGTGTCCATCTTAGCTCTTCTTTTCATTCTTACTTCGCATTTTTACCTTCCCAAAAAGATAGTTGCGAAGTGTTTTCTATCTGTTAGGATGTACACATACTTCGGCTCATACTTGTTCTGTCTCCAGTGGCTTCTGATTCAAGTGTTTGGTGTGGGGGAGGGAAAAAAGCCAGACAAACTCATCCAAACAAACCACTGTGAATCTTCATTTCATATTAGATATTTTGCATCCTGCGTGTGCTTTAACAATAAAAAAAAACGGAACAGACTTGAAAATTACAACTTTTGTGTAATGTAAAAAAGGTGTATTCAATCTGCTAATTACAGGGGTTTGTGTCATTGGGGCTTTATCAATGACCCGTTTAATTTTACTGTAATTACTGACAAAATAAGACAAGGGTGGATCACAATACAGAATATTTCTCTATCAAAACAATATTGTGCTGGAAGCCTAGCTAATCCATAATACAAACAAACATTTTATAAAAGGCTCCTGCTGGCAACACTCATCCTGCCTCCTCTGCAAACTCAAAACTTCTGTTGGACTAAGGATCAGGCCCCTGCTTCACAGTTTGCAATAGGTCTTCAAACGCCTAAAGCGAGGAAGGCTTCTATGGGGCGACAACCCCAACTTTACTGAAATGCGTCTCCCAATTGCAATTTTAGTCCTCCACTGTGTTGCCCAAGAGCTCAGCATGGCACGACCTGGTTGTCCCCCAGCTTAAATTCCGCGGGGTTGCAGCGGATCAGACAGGCGGGAGATCAATACTGTAATTTAGGCGCAACGAAAAAAATAAAGCGCTTCTAAAAGTTGGTGCAAAACAGAAAGGACGGAGCGCAAGCAAAAGCGGGGCAGGTTCCAACTCTTCGCCAGGCATGAAAGAGCAATCTATCAATACTGGATGGAAGTGCGGGGGGATTGAGTATAATCCCTAGTTGAACCCGACCTCAGCTAAACACATTTACTATTTGACTGGGGGCGGGAGGGCAGGAAAAACAGAAACTAACTGAATTGCTTATGTATTTCTTTTCTAAAAAAGCAAGCTAATCTGATTCACAACCAAGTTCTTAACCTTCTGTATTTCGTTCCGCACCCTTTTCTAGAGGACGCAGGGGCACTCCGCTCCACCCAAAGCGACACTTCTTTTCCAGGCAGGTGGGGCGGAATTTCGCCTGGCCCGAGGGACTGTCCTAGCTTTGAAGTCGTAGTTACAGTCATCTTCCGACGTGGTTGGCAGCCCGGGGGTTTCCCTTTGTACGCGTGAGTCCCACTCTTCCGCCCTTCCCAGACCTAGGCATATGGCCATCAGCGCTGGCGGACCTACACACGTCCCCTCCCTTGCCTTACGATTGAAAAAGGACGAGGCAGCGCGCGGGGGGAAGCGCTTTCGTTGCTTTTAATGCCCCGACACTTAACTTGGGAGATCAGCCCCAGCCCGCTCGCATAGGAAGAGTTGGTGTGGCGCGCAGCAGAAGGCAGCCGGCTGCGGGGAAGCTGCTGCTCGGGTCTCGGGGGGGTCTTGTCAACCCTAATATGCACAAAAGAGACCCCTAAGGGGCTGCTCCAACCGAGTGGCTTGGGGACGGGTCCTGACTGCTCCCTTTGCAGGGAGTAACCCTTGCCACCGGAATAGCACAGCTCTCGGGGGCGAGAGGGGGAGAGATTGCTCATCAGGGGGTTGAGCATTTTCTCTCTCTCTTTTTCCTTTCCCCCTTTCCTTCCATTCATAAACCTGGTGGCTATAGACGCCGCTTGCATATTGACGCCTCTTCCCCCAACTGCTCCTCCGTTAACCCAATTACAGAATTCATCAAGAACTGTGTTGAATTATCTCTTTCCATACAGTATCAGCATTAGCCTAATTAAAAGCTATAATGTCTGATATAATGATTAAATCGTTAGCTCGGCTGTAGGGAAGCAATATTTTGTTTTCCCTTCAATTAGAAGCTGATTGAGGTTTTCAGAGCAGGTCAGCTGTGAAATTTGAATTATATGTGTGAGTACTGTTCACAGGGTGAGCCCCTACTCGAAAGCTCCGGAGATTCTCCAAATGCTTTCACCCAGCGAGCTCGGGAGCGGCAGCAACACACACAACACACACACACACACACACACACACACACACACACACGCACGCACGGCTTGGATAGGCTTGAGGACAGGGAGGGTTGAGGATCTCCAGGGGCTTCGTCCGTGCTGAGGAAGGGGCTTCATTCTCTTGCCCTTTTCTCAGCCCCCACTGGCCTCTCCCGGGAGCCCGGGCAGTGACTACACACGTGCGAAGCAAAGCAGGCTCCCAGGGCTCCGCTCGCTCGGCACTGGCCGCGGCAGGGGGCTGGGGCACTGCGAGCGACGGGGCGCTGCTGGCTGGCTGCCCCCTCCCCTGCACCCACAGCCCT
>NW_005841876.1:2997560-2997873 GCF_000455745.1 Alligator sinensis
CTACACACCCCCCACATCACGTCCCCCACACACCTCCCCCCACCCCCACACCTACACCCACATGCAGACACTGCCCCCCACACACCTTCACGCACTCACACACACCCACACACATACCCACGTGCGCACATCGCCCCACACACCCACACTCCACACACACATACCCACACCTTCCCCCCGCACACAAACTCCCCCACACATCCACAGTCCCCTACACACACACCCCGCACATTTCCCCGGCCTCTGGGCCGGACGCAGAGAGGCAGCCGCCTTGCTGCCCCCAGCCGGGCAGTGGCACTCCCCCCCCCCCCCC
>NW_005841876.1:2997883-3000969 GCF_000455745.1 Alligator sinensis
TGGCGCTGGGGCACTGCCCTGCACACGCGCCTGCCCGGCTGCTGCAGCGCGGGCTCCCCCCTGCCCCGCGCCCCGGGGCTTGCACGGAGGGACCACCCCGCTCCCCGCACCCCAGTGACCAGGGGCAGGACCCCGGGAAGGGCGCCGGGCAGCATCCCGCCTCGGGGCCCGGCCAGGCAGCGCAGCCCCCTCCTCTGGAGACCCCTCAAGGGTCACCATCAGCTGCCCCTTGTGTGCACTGGGGGAGTTGTGTTGTGTTGTGTTGGGGAGGGGGGATCTTTCTTTGCGACGTTTTGGCTGCTGGGGGCGGGGATGTGTTTCCTGGGCGGGGAAGGGGGTGCATTTGCCACAAGAGTGCAGGGATGAGAGATGACGAGCAGGAAAGGCTCCTCTTCCCCCCCCCCCGCAGTCTTGGCACTGGGTGCCCTGCTGCTGCCTGATTGGCACACGCCGCCGCTGTCACTCAGCTGTCACTTAGCAACAAGTTACACCTGCGCTCAGAGTTTCAGGCTCCTCCGTGCAGGCGCCCTCGCGGCGCGCGACTGGGCCGGGGGCACCGGGACGGCAACAAGGCGACGGCGACGGCTCTGCACGCTCGCAGCAGCACCCGGGTAATGCAGGACTGCGCGATACATGCCCGGGGAAACAAAAGGCCATGGCACATTTGGAAACAATTTTCGGGAATATGATGGACGGCAACAGATAGAGATATAGATATCCTTGTAAATCCTTGGGCTCTGGATAAGTAACGGAAGCTCTGTGTGCGTGGAATATAATGTGTGTACACACACGTACACACACACATAAGCATGTATTCATACATACATACATATATATATAGTCATACATATTCACACACATACACATATATGCATGCATATATACATATATATGTATACATATATACATACATGCATATATTTTGTATGCATGTATGTATACATTCGCGTATATACACGCATACATACATGTGTGTATATGTGTGTATACATGTCTTTGTATGGATATATAATGTGTGTATATGTGTGTATGTGTATATGCCTGTGTGTGTGTACACGCGCATTATCTATGCACACAGAGCTTCCGTCACTTCTCCAGATCCCAAGGATTTACAAGGCGTTCCGGTGAGGCACGTTAGATCTCAGAGTATTTGTTCAATGAATTGCCGAATTGATTTAAAAAAAGAAAATAAAAAGAAAGAAAGGGCGGGGGGAAAGATTGCACCAAAACATTTTCATACAATTTATTTCCAGGAGGTCTTTGGCTAAGTAGAAACCTAATTTCCAAAAAAAAGAAATGAAAATATAATTCAGTCCTTAAGTGGGTAATATAGTTTATAACGTTTAAGCCATTTCCTTATTTGTGGGCTGGTTGCAAGGCTCAACGGCTCCTTTCTTCCCATCCCAGCCATCAAAAGTGGAAATGTGTATTTCTTAAGTAATCTGCCCCTCAGGCTCCACCCATCCCAATTCATTGTATTTTTTTGGAAAAAAAATGCAAGCAACTAGAGTTGGTTGGATTTGGTTTGGTTTGCCCCAACAGATGTAAGAAGCTCGTGAGCTAAGAAAATAGGTTATCAAGGCATAGTAGGCCCGATTTTATATTGTTTTCATTTTCACTGCTGACTTCCTGGGAGTTTCCCCTCAAACAGGAGCGCAGTTCGTAAAGTAGCCCCCGCAGCCTGCTGCCACTGAAGCCAGTGGCAAAACTCATTGCCTTCAGCTAGAGAAGGAGCCATATTGCTGTAATTAGTGCAAAATGAGGAGAAATGAGTCCAGATGACTGTGAAAAGATTCCAGTTGAATGTCCCAGTAATCCCAAATGAAAACTGCTTCGTTTGGACAGAGAGCAGGTGATGCTGTCGCCCTTTAGGCAGAAACCACTCCTGCCACCTGAAAGTTTTACAGTAATAATAGTGATTGGAATCACTGTGGCATTATTCCTGTGCCTTGGACAACCATTAGGGTCAGGAAATGAATACTTGCATAAAGTGGAAAGTACTCACACGCCTCCACCCGCTGACCCATTAGGATGATTTAGGCCCGCGGATTTGTAGTGCAGAATGACCGCTTACATTGCTCCACTTAGGGTAATACCGTCACTTGCATTATACAAACCTCCTTTCCCTGAAATATCAAATCACTGTAATCGGGCTCACAGGTCAGCCGGGGAACAAAGATATCCCTGGAAACATTTTTAGAGAGAAATAATTTGCCCATATTTACTTTATAGAAATGTAACAGGCCTATACATTTATGACTCTCAGATACTTTTAGCTCCCCTAGGTCAAAATATATAGCGACAGCATTGAGGCTATTGCTCTGTTATGGACTAGGCCTTGGGCGATTTGGGAGGCTTGGAAGAGCATCGGTATGAAACCACCAGTAGTTCTGCCCTAGACTTGTCGTGCAGAGGAAGCGCCGGTGGGTGCGACTCCTCAGGGAGAAGGGCTATTTGGGAGATCCGCAGTGGGAGGACAGGGACGCAGGATCAGGCCGCAGCTGTACACATCTGGTTCCGGACGAGCTCATTGGTGCCGTTTCTGCAGCCGCTGAAGCGTGCTGATACATCCAAAGCACGTCTATAATCAACTGCGAGAGCAGTCAAAACTATTGCTCGGGGGCTCAGTAACATTGGGGGCTCATTGATTATTGGGCGCATATATACGGGTTCCCTGGGACACTTCCGCACTGTCTTGGAAAAGAGGTGGTGGGGGGGAGGGTAATACTAATAAAAAAAAGTTCAAGAGCCCTCAGTAGCAAGCGAGTCAGGTGATGATGGCAGGCGAGCTGCAGCAGGCTGGGGTTTAGGGGCTGGAGATGAAGCGCGAAGTGCACAAGCCCCCCCACCACCACCATCCCGCATTCCTTGCACGCAGAGACGCACACCTGCCGGAGTGCAGCCCCAACTTTTTAAATTTCCTGGCGTGCGCAGGCTAGGAGGGCACAGCCGCAAATCCTAGGAGTCAGGGGTTATTCCTGTTGCACGCGGAGCATGGGATTTAATTACTATTAGCTCCTGTTTACCTACCGGGGGGCGCGGACTGGCTGGGGGGGGGGGGGGGCCCCTCCCCCGGCCCCCCCCCC
>NW_005841876.1:3001000-3004630 GCF_000455745.1 Alligator sinensis
GACCCCTTCCCTGGCCCCTCCCCAACCCCCCCAATATCCCCATCACTGCTGCTCCTTCTCACCTCCGGACGTCACTCTCCGGCGCGCCATGCAAATAATCCCCCGCCGCCGTCCTCCCATTGGCCGCGGCAAACTCATTTAATCCCAGCTCGGCGCGCGGTGTATGGCTGCTGCGCGCCGCGCTCCGTGTGTCTCCCGCCGGCTCCTCCTCTTCTCATTCCTCCCGGGCCAGAGGAGGGAAACCGCAGAGAACAAATTACCGGGCAACTTCTCTCTGGCTCTGGGGCTGCTGTTTTGTTGGGGGATTTTTATTTTTATTTTTTAGGGAGGGGGTGTTACTTTGTGCCCCCCCTTTGCTCTCTTCTTTTCTTTCCTTTCTCTCTCCCTTCCCCTCTTTGCTTTTTAAGCGGTGGGGGTGGGCATTTCATGACTTCTCGTTGATTTGATTTGATTTTTTTTTGCCGGGTTCTCCCCGCTCTGTCTCTGTGTGTGTGTCTCTCTGCGGCGCTGGGAGTCGCGCGCGGCCCTGCCTGGCTGCAGAACTTGCCCGGGAGCAGCGGCAGCGGCGGCGGCGGCGGCTGCGGAGCGGAGCAGAGGGGGCGCGCGGACAGCGCGGAGGGCTCCTCCTCCACCACCTCCTCCTTCTCCTCCTCCTCCTCCTCCTCCAGGTGCTTGGAAGTGGGTTCCTGCAGGATCTGCTCCATGATTTTTCCAGGGACCGAGGTGAGGCTGACTGGCCTGTCGTTCCCCGGATCCTCCTTTTTCCCTTTCTTAATATGAGCATGATGTTTGCTCTTCTCCACTCATCCGGGACCTCTCCTGATCACCATGCGTGTTCAAATGTCTTCAGGGGTGCAGCTGAAGAGACACGAGCATTTGAGAAGCATCGTGCAGTCTGTGAGCAGACAGAGGCGTACGGCTCCCAGCCTGAGTAATGAAACTGCATCTCTCTCACCAGGAGATGGTTTATAACTTCTAAAACATTCATTTATTATATATGAGTGTATGTGTGTGATATATAATGTAATTGGTTTTTTGCAAGTGATAACTCCCCTATGGCCCCTGTTTTTTTCCCATGGCGGTGTAGGAATTCATGAAAAAAGTATAAGTACATTAAAAATAGGAAAAGACAAGAGACGTTTGTGAGGAGACAGGGAAAAAAGGGTGATGACAACTTTTGTCAGTTGGTGAACAGAGAGAGCTCTGCGGCTCTGCTTTGCTGCCGTTAATTGGGGCATTTGGACCCCACAGCCTTAATTGGGGCACGTCCAGCTTAGCACAGGTCCACCAGAAGTGAGCATGTGTGCTCCTGGTTGTTTCTGGGGGTTGGTGCTGCAGATTCCCAATCTGTCAGCAGCACAGAGGTCAAGGCTTCAGGGTGCTGCATGTATACTGCCAGTGCCAGGAGAGGAAGAATACTCTTCCTCCGTGCGTATTCAGCTGGGGGTGCAGCTGCTGGGAACCCCTGCCAGAAGCGTGCACGGGTGTCTCCTTTCCAGGACGCATGGTTCCAGCGGTGGGGGCGCGTGCTACAGGTTAAGTGGGGCGACACACAGCCCCCCTGTGCCGACCCGCTGTTTGCAATCTGAGCCTAATGTTGGTACTCACTGCCGATCAGGATCAGCGTTGCCGGCACATCGAGGGCAGCGATTCTTCCCCTCTATTCAGCACCGGGGAGGCCACAGCTGGAGTCCTGTGTCCAGCTGTGGCCCCCACTACAGAGAGGAAACAACCAAGGGTTGTGGGGCTGGGGGACAGGACTGGTGAGGAGAGGCTGAGGGAAGTAGGCTGATTTAGTCTGCAGAAGGGAAGACCGAGGGGGATTGAACAGCCGCCTTCACCTCCCTGCAGGGGGGTTGAAAAGAGGACGGAGCTGGACTGGTCTCAGTGGGGGCAGATCGCGCCGAGCCCAGCCCGCTCCCTGCCTCTGTACAGCCGCCCCGGCCTGGCCAGGAGACCGGCCCTGGCCAGCAGCGCCGCCGGGGACGGGGCAAGGGGGCGGCTGCTCTTCAGATCCCTGCCGGTGCTTTGGTTGTTTCATTTTTTAGGAGGACTGAGGAAACCCGGGGTTCTGTTTCTTTTTCGTTTTCTTTTTCTTTTCTGATCCGGGGGGGAGGGGGGGTGTTTTTAGACGGGCCGCCCGGGCTTTCTCCAGACTTGTCTGTACAGTATTTATCACTCGGGGACGGGGCAAGGGGGCGGCTGCTCTTCAGATCCCTGCCGGTGCTTTGGTTGTTTCATTTTTTAGGAGGACTGAGGAAACCCGGGGTTCTGTTTCTTTTTCGTTTTCTTTTTCTTTTCTGATCCGGGGGGGAGGGGGGGTGTTTTTAGACGGGCCGCCCGGGCTTTCTCCAGACTTGTCTGTACAGTATTTATCACTCACCCGAGAGGCGCAGAGACAGAAAGGGAAGGGGAGGGTGGGGGGAGAGAAAAGGCAAACCCAGAGACAAAATAATCATCATTATTAATAATCACAGCCGTACCAAGAGCTAGGCGCTGCCAACTTTTTTTTTTTTAATTATTTTTTCCCCTACCGCTTCCTGGGAAGCGCCCCCTTTTTATGGCCTCATTAAGACCCAACTTGATGGGAGACCAGTTCCTAACATTTCTTCCACGTGTCCGAAAGCAAATCCAAAACCACCCTTCAGAGGTCTCTTCTTTTGTAGATAATGACCGCGGTTTGATTTTGCTTTGGTTTGGTTGATGGGTTTATTTATAAAACTTTTTCCCCCCTCCCCTTTCCAGGCTGCAACCTCCTCTTTATTATTATTTGTCCTGGGTTTTGTAAAAGAAAAAAACAAAAAAAAAGTTTACGGTATCCGGATTTTTTTTGGAGGGGGGAGGGGACCGGGGGTTGTTTTTGTTTTCTTCTGTTCCCCCCCCCCTCCCTGTTTTTTTGTATGATTCCTTGTAAATGCATTGTGAAATATTTTTTATTTTAGGCGACACGAGGGAATTCAGACTGTGTATATAGTTTACTAAAAAAAAAGAGAGAGAGAGAGAAAGAAAAAGCCTTTCTGCTGCAACACAGAGCCTAAGGATGCGTTCGATTTTGAGTTCAATAAATTTCGACGTGGAAAAAAAAAGTTCCCTGTTTGGTTTTCCGTAAACCCGAAATGTGCTGATTTTTTTAATTTTTTTTTTTTTTTTTTTTTTTTTTTTTTACGCATGTTATGCCTTAAGCTACAACCTCCACATTGGAAACGAATGATAAATTTGACGTGAAGCTATCAGGCAGCGAATCCCGTATTGAATTTAGATTCCTCTTGCTCTATATCGTACTGAAGGGATGTAAGGGGGTGGGGAAAGAAAAAGGCGTAGTTTTTTATTATTATTATTATTATTAATATTAAGATTATTTTAATAACTATTCAGTATCGTTGAGGAAGGCGTCCTATTAAAATACTTTCCATGGTCCTAATTGTTCATTTTCTTTATTTTCTGTTTTATTTATGGAACTGCTGAAACATACCTGGGCTGAGTTCATCACTGGAAAACTCCCCTTCCCCTCCCCCAGCCCCTTGAATGAGGTCAGGAGCTTTTCCCAGGTCTAAGCGAACTCTCTTCCCCTCCCCTCCCCATTGCATTAGGGACAGATCTGGGACTGGGGATACCTGGCAGCGGTAGGGA
>NW_005841876.1:3004689-3006848 GCF_000455745.1 Alligator sinensis
CCCTTGGGGCACACACCGCACTGGACCTTACACACACACACGCACGCACACGCGAATCCCGTATCAAGCGGAATGCGAGTTTTTACCGACTGGTGTGAAAGCTGTCGAGCAGAAAAGCAAACAAGCAACAAAACAAAAAAAATTATGTAGTTGTTCATAACGGACTCCTGATGTTGTTTGATGCTTTTGAAATTCTCTTCTATTTTTCTAGCTGTTTCTCGGTACCTTGCGATATTCTGGAATTCAAAGTTTGCTGTAAAGTTCGTCGGATAGTAAATAACAGCATTAAGTATTGCATTTAAACATCCTACTGTAGCCAAACTACGTTTTTGAAATTAGTCGTAACCGTTCTTGAAACAAAAAGGAAACGAAAAGCGAATGTTTCAATGTCCGGAGTGGAAACCTCGGGGACACCAGGCTTTAGGGCGTTTTGAGCATCTTTTTAGTGGTGGCGAATGAGTACGTTATCCATCCAAAGTGGGGCCATGTTAGTTGATTTTTTTTTAAAGGAGAGGATTCGGTCCACATTAGATTGCACTTTAACTCTGATACTAACATGACAATTGACTACGTCACTCTTTGGAGTCATTTTGATCATTTTGTTTAAACTACTCATTCGTTAAAGTGACTGCAAAATTTTCATGAAAGATGTCTATTGATTTCTAACAAGGTAATAAAAATCCTTTTCTTTCCTTCCCTTTTTACATATTTGGATCCTTTATTAATGCGTTGTAGGGGAGAGTTTGGATTAGCCAGGATAGTTGTTGTGCACTGTTCAGTTTTTTCCACACAAGTCTCCCTCTGGGAAATCCTCTGCAGTTGTGCTGGCCGCATCTAGCCAAGCATCACGGTCTGTCTCATTTAAAATAACGACACGAGTACTTTTAAATCCGAGAATCTGTTGCACTGTTTCTTGCTGCGAAGTGTACGGTGGGTGTGTAGCTAAACACAATGTATATCTGGGCACACAGGAGAGGTGTAGCATTAGGACTTTATCTGAGTTTATGTGCGCGCGTAGTGTGCACTGTGCACATGTGTCTATGCAGCTGGTTCAACCGCTGGACCTTTCCTGCCGAGTCCCAGGGACTGAAGTTCAGATTTATTGGGGGGGGGGGGGGGGGGGGGGAGAGAGAGAAAAGAAAATCAAGCTACTAAATTTGCATAAGCAAAATAGGATTGGAAAAGGTTCCCGGGTGCACTTGGTACACGCTGAAGGGGTGTGGTGAGCGGCGTGGAGAGAACAGCTCCAAACAGCAAATGTTCTGGAGGATTTCCATCTATTCTGACTTACATTTTAAAGAGATTTTTTTTTTTCCCTCGGTGGCGCTCTCCCTAGAAGTAGCAGAAATAACTGCACTCATAATGCAAGTTAAAAAAAGAAAAAGAAACAGTCCTGGACACATTAAATAAGCTTCGACTCTTTCCAGCACTCCTTTCCTAGGCACTCAGCCCCCTTTACGTTTGTTAAAGGACAGAATGACACCATTATTTTTTTTTTTAAAGCGGGTCTTGCTTTATTGATTTCGCTCTTTAATTTTATTTCGTTCTTTAAAGGTCGCAGGCAGCACCTCGGAGCAAAGTTGGGATAACTTTGTGAGGCGGGCAGAGAGGCTGAGCTAGGCAGGTAACGCAGTCCCCAGTATAACTAGCCGCATTGCGAAGAAGAGGTAGGAACGATTTCGGGTTGAAGAATTTTGCCATGGAAAAGAAATGTATGAAATGCTCATCCTATAATCTGACTGACAGAGTTATTAAAATCACCTATGCAGAAGAATTAAAGGAATAAAAAAAAAAAAGAAGAAAAAAAGAACACCCCCCCCCTCTAAAAATAAACCCCAGAAAATCCGTCTGTCGTTTCCCGTGAAGGACAGACATCCCGGCAGCTGGGGAGGGGAGGAGCTGCCCCCGCGCTGTGCGGCCCGGGGCCCTGGCTGCGGGCGGACCTTTCCCCCGGGCTGGGGGCGATCCGGCCGTGCCGGGGGAGAGGAGCCCGCGGGGCCGGAGGCAGAAGTTGACAACAGGTTTGATCCTCTCCAAACTTCAAGCGGAAAAAGAAAAGAAAAAAACAAAAATGCAAACTTGGCCTTGACTCTGTTCCCAAGGGCTCCTCGCCTGGCTGGGCTCGGCCGGGCGCGGGGGGGCTCCCCTCGAGCTCCACT
>NW_005841876.1:3006879-3026775 GCF_000455745.1 Alligator sinensis
GGGGGGGGATCAGGCGACTTGAAGCTGCGCGGGATGATCACGGAGGGCCGCAGGGCAGCGCCAGGCCGGGCACCCCCCACCCCCTTCCCCTCCGCCCCCGGTCACCCTTGCCCCAGGCCTGATGCCCCGGGGACCTGCAGCAGCAGCCCCCAGCGGAGCAACCCCCCAGCACAGCCCCGAGGGGGCGGCGGCCCCGGGCCCTGCTCCCGGGGGTGCACGGGGCAAGGCGGCTCCTGGGGAGACCAGCCCCCCGCTGGAGCCCCTCACTCATTCCCCGATGGGGGGGGGCGGGGAGAGCAGCCCCGTCTCGCCCGCCAGACCCTGCAGGAGCAGGCGGAGCTGGGGCTGCGTGCGCAAGCTCCAGACCGCGCCAACTGCGCGCACTCCTTGAGCAATAGGCGCGCAAGGGACAGGTGCGCCTCCAGGGCAGGCCCCGCCCCCTTGCGCGTGTAGTTCTGAGTGCGCGGGTCTGCGCCCGGCTTTCTCTTGGCTCATCATCATCATTGTCACCCTAGTTGTTTGATTTTTGAAAGGAAACAGTCCCTGAGCGCCCCCAGGCTTGCCTAGGGCAGGGCAGGGCAGGGCAGTCTCTCCCCAAACCTAACATGTCATCTCAGGAATAACCCGGGCGGGTAAAGGGACAGCGCTTTCTAACCCAATACTGCACTGACAGGCGGCCATGGAGCAGGCCAAAGGGCGTCTCTGATGGCCGGACATCCTCTGGCCAGTACAGGAGCTAGAGTCGGTGAAGCCAGCCCTCCTGAGAAGGGCTCCCATAGGACTCCTTGTATGGACCCCAGCTTTCCCTAGGAGGACTCCCATGCCACGTCCCGTGAAACCAAGCTGAGTTCAAGAGGACCACACAACGTGTCATGTAACAGGCTTCTTTGGGTGGCCTTGTTTCCCCAGTACGAGCTGGTGTCCGAAATAAAATCCTTCCCATCCCTTCTGCTTCCTTGCGAGGGCCTGGGCCTCTGCCACCACTGCAGGAAAGGGAAGGAGCTGCAGGTGGTGGTCAGAGGGGCACTTGGTGCCCAGTGCAGAGGTCACATCAAGGGCTCCCAGCACAAGGCAGAGGTTGGTAAGAACCAGTCTCAGGCAGGAAGAGGGATTCCTCATAATGAGCTGAGCTTTGAACAAAGGGAAAGTGCCTCTGGTGGGAGGGGTAGGAGTGAGTGGTCTCACAGAGCTGGGGGAGTCAGGGAAGGAGGAGTAGACCCCACAGGAACTCCCCTTGGAGTAAGGAAAGAGAAACTAAACTGCCTGGTTTCCTGCAGTTCCTCAGGAGAGAAAAGGGACTTTATAGACCTAAAGAAATGTGGGTGACATAGAGAGGGATCTGTACACCTGGGGCAGGACAGAAAGAGCTGGCTACCTCTTCAACTTCATTTCAGTGATGCTAGCTCCACAGGACTCGGGGGAACTGTTGGAGTGTACACCAACCCAGGATCCCCTAGGATCCCTGCACAGATGAGAGCAAGCATTTCTCTGGAAGATGAGGGAAGAGAAGGGAACTCTTCAAAGTCCTCAATATTAGTCATTCTTAGGGACTGGAGAATGGCTTTGATGAGATCACAGTTCTTGATCCCAGCTCCTGTCATCACCCCCACAATTCCTATTCTTGAGCAAGGGACAGCCTGTGTAGGCCACTCCAAGAGATTTCCAAGGGAAAGTGTGGCAATTAAATTTTCTATGGTCAAGGGTGCCAAGTTTAGCAGCGCCTTGTATGTATGCACGTTTGTTTGTATGCTTGCTTGCTTGTTTGTTTAGGTTTTTTCATGATTGAGAGGCCGTCATTGGTCTAAATCTCTCTAAATGACCGTGCACCTGAATGCAATGCAATATTTGGCTGTGGGGAGAAAAGACGACGGTGAAATCTACAGAACAAGAATTGTGAGGCAGTTGTGACAAGACCGTGTTATTTTCTGAAGATAATTATGGTGCACTCTGTGACAGCAGGGGATGGGGCCGTATGACCCAGGAGGCCCCTTCCAGGGTAATGTTCCTATAATCAAGGAAAACTCTGAGCAACTCAGGAAGGATGATGGGCAGATCTTATTTGGATCCTCCACATCGGTCTGGGTTTGAGAGACTGATGATGAGTATGTGGACCCAAACTGGCTGGAACACACGCACTGGAAGGCAAACTGAAATAAAGTCTCATTATTTACCCGTACATAGTAATCCCTTGAGTCAGAGGGAGACAGAAAGAGGTGTAGGACTCATCTAGAAACCAAAGCTTGGGATCTCCTGGACTGACATTTGCAAAGTTTGGGGTTGCCAGTTAAGGAGTTTCTTGGCGATTTCTTCGAAGAGTGTAACTCAGTGGCCCTTACTAGGAGACCCATTTAAAAATAACGACTTGTCCTGACATGGCCTGCAATTACAAGTTTGATCAATATGAGTTTTTGCTAGTGAATAAGTCCGTGCCCTATTGTTCACACCCTCGTTATGGATATTGTATACCTAGGAATGGGACTCAATGCAAGCGAGGGAAAAAAGTATGGTAGATGTGTAATTGACGGAGGGAGAACACAATCGCAGGATGTGAAAAAGTGAAGCTTCCACAAGATGCTACCAGGTGAAAGGAAGATTACCTCCCTCTGCCAGAAGAAAACCTGGGGTGGGCGGAAAAAAATATAGCAGACAACCGAATGAAGAACAGTGGACTGCAAAGTGTGTGTTTAGGAGTGGGGGACCCATCTCTAGGAGGAAGTGACATACTGGTTTCTAATTGTTCTGGGATACAACTCTCCAGAACAACTAGAAACCAGAAAGCAAGAGGGAAGCCATAAAGTTTAAGTGGTACATGTTATCAAAAATGGCTGGGGGAGAGGGGAGTTCCTTAGGGCACCTTATACTGCATAGGCTTCAGAAGCATTCAGGTCCTTTTTGAAACTGATGGTAAAATGACACAGAGAGATTATTGTGCTAAAACTGTCCAGCAAGCGCACAATATTGGCATAATCCTAATCAGATCAACAAAGTTTAATAAGAGACTCTTCAAGATGAGCGTTTGCAAACTCACAGGCAGTTCAAAGGAGAAGGAAAGACCTGAGGTCTAAGATGTGGGAGTTCAACCTCGATCTCCTTGAGACACTCTAACATACTCCAGGCTTAAATACTCAGCGTCTTTCACACACCGGCACCTAGAGATGAATGCTTTTCCCCTTCTGGGGGAAAAAATACCCTCGATGAATCACCTGATCAGGAGATCTGATTGGCTGAGCAGGTTTGGGTGCTTCCAGGCTAGCGTCTAACAGGAGGCAAGGGTTATTTTCACCACCTGTATCCAGCTTCCTCCTTTCTTCCAGGCAGTGGCCCCTGCCCGTCGAAGCCTAAGCGCAGGGAAGCTACAATTCCTTTCATCTATTAGAATTAAAAAAGTAACGAGACAGGAAAAAGCTCACACCACGAATTGCGATGCTGCATATACTTGCTAAAGGACGAGGGAGACAGGAGGAAAGCAACGTCAAGAAACATCCCCACAGAGCTAAACGCTTTATAAAAGAAAGAAAGAAATAAAATGTAGGTACCTTTGGAAAAGCTTTGGGGAGAGGAAATGGAGCGTCGAGATAGGGTTCCCAGCTAGCTCACCCTCTCTCGAAAGAAGTGAGGGGATTTAGGTATAGGTTGGTAAACAGTCAAAAATCGTGCACAGAAACTAAAACAAATAGGAACTTTTCCAGGAACGAGTTTCCAAAACTCCTTCCATCAGATGAAGAGGAAGGAGTACTGGCATGCAATCCATTCCCATTCTGGGTGCTTGCTAATCCACACGCTCGCATCACATCATTCGTTTAGCATCTCAGCGCAGTGCGAATGGGAAGGGGAAAGAATGGCAGGCACAAAACTGCACGGTGCCAAGCATTAGTGTGCTCAGCTTCCCTTCAATTTTCGAGCTTGGGGTGGCGAAGAAAAATTCCGTTAACACTGCAGCCAGAAAGCAAACGCATCAACGTATAGGTCATCATGTAAGGATCATCTACAGTCTCTGTGTTTGCCTTCCTTTCAATAAGCAGCTGCAGCGGAAAGCTTACACGTGATTTTCCTGGCAATAATACATTCTAGCAGTTCTAGGAGCTGTAGCCTGAACCTGGCTAGGAAAGTGGAGCAATCCCTACACTATAAACAATGTCACGAGATCCAGATACTGAAGATACGAAAACTATTTCTTTTTTCACAAATGAAATGCCGTTCCTGGCAATGCCATGCTCCGGGTGCCCAAATTAGCCGTTCCAACCCAAAGCCAGGATTTCTAGACTGAGTTATATATATAACATTTAGGAGGCATTTGGCAGTAGAAGTAAGCGTTTTGACACATGCCGGACATGCTGAGAATCTCTTATAATATCGACACAATTTATCCATATGCATGCACATATTCTGGTTTCATATCTAGGATTAAATACTTATGCAGCAACCTTAAAATACCTCTAGATGCTGACTAAACAGGATCTAAACATTATGTTAGGGAAAGGACGATCTTGACCCTTTTTTGAACATCTTTCCATACCAACAGCTCTAATTTACATGAATCAGGCCTAAGCAACACGTGTGCGGGAGCTAATATAGAGAGAAAAAAAATTGCTGCAGACCTTTAATAAAGATCCCTTAAAAAACCTGCGCTGCTTAGCTAGATGGGGATAGGGGGAGAGAAATACAAAACTTCAAGGCATCATTTCGCGATGTTTTGAAAAGAATGCAAGTTTCTCTCTAAATGCTCGCAGTTGAGCATTGCATTCACATCAGGAGAGACCAGAACGTCCTGTCCACTTTCCCGTGGACTGTCCCTGAAAGGCACAGCTTTCAATTTAAACTCGGGATTTGAATGTTTAAAGAAAGAAGTGTGAGCATAGAAG
The DNA here is from genome assembly GCF_000455745.1 of Alligator sinensis. Classification (NCBI taxonomy): domain Eukaryota; kingdom Metazoa; phylum Chordata; order Crocodylia; family Alligatoridae; genus Alligator; species Alligator sinensis. Next base: position 3,011,742 of record NW_005841876.1, read on the forward strand.
GGTAACGCCACACAGGTATTCTCACAGACATGGCTTTTAGAGTTTCATTGCAAAGGAAACTATACATTTTTGAAGAAGCAGAAAAGGCAGATAAGAATTCTCTTAGTCTTGCTATTTTGCAAAACTGTTGGGCAACGTCTGTTTGTGCTTATATACATTTAAAATTATAGCCTAAATGCAGATACAATACTCTTAAAAGTGAATTTTCTAAATCCACCAGATCCTGGCTTTTCATTCTGTTTTGGTACACAGAAAGCTGTGTGTGTTTATACTCCAAACTAGCAAATGTTATTTAAGAAACACCTGTTCAATACTTCTACCATATGTTTGGAAGATGCCATTTTCCTCCCAAGAGACAGGGAATGAGAGAAATTAGAAAAAGAAGTCTGATTCTACATTAAAATAATTGGAGAAAACCCTCATTTTGGATTATCATGTTTAGAAGAAAAAGGCAACGTAGCTGTATTTGGAAAATCTCTGTTCAGTAGGGCCTAGTGCCCTAGAGTTTCATTATTACCTACGTTGAAGATGAATCTGAATAGCCAAAGGTTGGTCATCGGGGGATATTTAATACTCCCCCCTATAAATATATAGTTGAGAATGAACGAGATAAAGCAGAACTTTATTTTAATTTTTATTTCCCACCACCACTTAGTGTAGAATAACTTTACTTAAAAAATGGTGAAGTGTCCACCCAGAAAGACCCCCTGTCCCTCCTAGGACCATTTTCTTTTTTCAGTTTAGCAATCTCAAATTTCCCCTACTTCCCAAAGAGGGAATGCAATCTTAAAGCTATGGGCAGGTAAGATCTTGGCAGGCTAAGGGAATAGGAAGGTGGTGTTTAGGGTGGCCTAGTTTGAACCCAGAGTACCAGACTGGAGAGCTTAAAGGGAAGATGAGGACACAGATCCAAGATACACTGTCTCAAGAGAAAGGCACGATTTACCTGCCTTGACCTGAAATCCCTGCCCCCCCTACCTCGCGGCAACAAAATAAAGGAAAAATAGGTGACATTTAAGGAAAACCAAGTTAACCAAATATATTTAAAAAATACAGGGCCTACCCATATGGATGCTACGTGTACTAAGGATCTGATCAAGTTGACGTCAAGGAGTGTTGGCCTTAAACTCCCACTGAAACCATTGGGAATTGGGTGAGTTCAGCGCCCGAAGACGGAACTCGTTTTTTGAAAGGTCCCCAAAATCTCTGTTTGCTGATTTCATTATAAAAACTACTTTCTTCCTCTCCAGATTTCCTTCTTGTCTATGAATAACGAAATAATATTGTCCATGAGCTAACTTTAACCTTTCTGTTTTGGTAACTATATGCTCTTTGTTGGCAGCTTTCGGTTAATTCTTGAAGTTTGAAAATACCCTCGAGTTTGCCTTTTAGAGAAAAAAAAACTGCTTAAAATGTGAGTGTATATATTTTGTTGTGTATATTTTGCCTTTGTTTGTACTCAAAACACAAAGTCAATGCAAATGAAATACAGCCACGGGGTACTTTTGGAGTACAAGTGAAACTCAAGAGAAACCTGCTGATCAGGTGAACAGAGCCATTACATCAATAATTTTTGCTTCAGCAAATTAAAGATATTTCAAATTATAACCGAGATTTCCTAAATGATACATACATAACTCATACGTCTGAGCATCATGGTCCCTTATTTTGCAGTGTGTCTCTGTGTGATCAACGCAAGAAAAATAAAATCGGAGGTGAAAGAAGGAATGGGGATATACCGCGTGTTCCTTAGGTAACTTCTTCAAGGAAAATGTCTTTCGAAATAGTAGGAAAGTACCTAAGGAGAGAGATAGTCCGAACTGGGTGTATGTGTGGACTAGTTTTTAAACTCAGAAGTAAGCATACACTCAACAAATACTATTCTCACATCTTTCAGGCATCGTTGCAAAATATCAAGATCGCTAGTGCTGACCCCCTCAGCCGTGCTGCACAAATGTTGCCAAATTGATTTCCCCTATTAGCGCTCAGAGCCAACAGACTTGAAAAAAGCATAATTAAAAAGAAAACCGAATCCCTAATTTAAATGTTAGTTTTCACAAGGGTTTGCTTTTTTTTTTTTAATCTCTCTTTTAAAGTGGAAGTCTGTAGAAAAGCCTATAGCAAAAATGGTAAATGGTCTAAAGCTGGATAGATGAGTATTGTCTCTTGTTCAACCTCCATGTCTCCTGCAGGTTATTTTTCTCTAGTACAAATGTAATTTAATAGCTGAGGTTGATATTGTTTCACTTTCAGCTAGCTGCTCTATACTCCAGTCTCATTCTACACTAGATGATTACCTTACCGTCCTATATGCACAATTTAAAGGGAATTACCTATTACTTCAATTATTTGTTTCTTATCAACTGATGTTACACTACAAGGATTTGCATTGAAAGGACACAAAGAAAGAGCAAGTCATGGCACATTGCCAAATAAAAGAGTAATGTTCTGGTGAATTTAGCCTAAATAATTTACTGCTATATAAAAGTGGAAAAGTGGAAGGTGAACCCTTTGACCAATAAATCTCTTCTGCATGTGAAACCCTTATCTTGTCCCCTCCAATATATTCCACACTAGGAAGCCATCATCATTGGCTCTGGTTTGTTATTTGTAAACCTTGATCTTCTGCACTCGGTGTCCTAAATATGGATAATTAGCATCAGTTTATCACGCCTCTGCATATTTTCTCTTCTCTCCAAACATGCATGCTTCTATTGGCTGCCATTCTGTCACAGAAGATTATGGAGACAGATTGCAGAGAATGAATGTGCTAAACGAGATTAGGAAGGAATAGAAATAGCAACTTGGCCAATAAATTCCTCGTGAGAGCCTTATCATACAATTACACGTTGACTTGTTTCACACTCTCCCAGCCTCTTAATCCAACGCCCCCACCAAGAATAAAATTTCACTAATTTCTGAATTACTGCATATCCTCATGACTTGTCACTGAGAATGGCTGGAAGAAGCAACACGGTCGAAAATAGCACATCCAACTTCCAACAAGAAAAAGAAACTTTAGAGACAGAAATAAATGTGCGTTTAAACCATTTTGTGGGCATATTTAGAAGTGTTCTGTGCCTCTGTGGTTCAGATGTCCAAGCTTCATCAGGAAACATTTTCGTCTTTCCTTTTACTTCTGAGGTCCTTACATCTGATATTACATGATGTTATCTTTTCAGAAGGACCGGGGATCCGAGCAGAAGGATGCTCCCACACCGTTTTGCTTTCTTCTTTGCTGCCGAGCTCGATCTGAGTGCTAACCTTAACAAACTAGTGAGGCGACTGTCGTTAAAATACTTGCCTCCTTCATTGCTTAACTCAGACAACTAGGAACAAGTTAAAGGGGTAACAGCAGTGATGGTACATACTGCAGCAGCTACAGGGGGCAGTCCCCATCTCAAGCCTTTGGGAGTAGTTTCGTCCATTGCATGGTATGGGGATTTATCAGTGTGGATATGAAAAACCACGTTTTGTATCAGAGAACTAATCTGCCCAAAGAAGACCCCAATCAAGCCATCTTTGAAGACGGCGCGTGGTGGGGCAGTCTAAAGTCCTTAAGTCACTCAAGAGTCTCATTCCCATAGCAGCCTCGGGCACACTACGTCTCTCCCAAAGACTTTTGTAATCACACCGTATTGTTTTGGAAACATGTAGGGGGAGGAAACATGTTTAAAAAAAGGGGGGGGGGGTAGGGAATAGACCAGCGGAGGAACCCCAACCCAATGGACTGCAACTCAATCAAGTTAGATGCTCGGTTTGCTATTTTAGCAGACTCGAGGCTGCAAATACTTTCCATTTGTTACTACAGACTGACTGCTTTATACAGCAAGTTATTGGTATGCCTGGAGTTATTCTCCTAATAAAAGTGACTCGATAGCCATAAGACAGACCCTAAAAGCAAGAATTACTCTGAAGTAAAACCCAAGTACTTTCAAGTTGACTGGCACCATATATTTTTTATTTGGGGGGGGGGGGGCGCACGCTATCCTTGCGTCGTTAGGTGCTGAACAAGTTTAATGGAGCAAGAAGTTATGTTTTAATTACTTTGCTGTACTAAGCCTGGAATGGGGTGAAATGAATGAATGAGGAGGGGCGGGGGAATAAATATCTGCAGTCTATCAATATAAGTAGTCTTTCCTGCCCAAGTGTAGTGGGGGCTGGACCCGATGATCTGTAAGGTCCCTTCCAGCCCCTACAAAATATGAAACTTTTCTGAAGACGTCTGCTTGCAGGAGCAGAGGAGCTACCCCAACATGTAACAAACCTTGATAGAAAAGGATGAAGGAGGGCTGAATGCAAGGTGCTACCTTCGGAATTCAAGATCCCTGCCTATATTGATCCAGGAGGGCCAGCATATCTCCCCCTCCGGGCTACCTCCTGCTCTCTATGTGTACACAATACATCAAACCAGATTTCAGCCCCCGGCTGCAGATGTATATTTAGAACCAAGACAATGGGCTTTGGTGGGAGCTTCAGTCTTAACACCCCTTGGCGTCTAAGATGTCCCAAGGCTTTCAGCAATGATTTTTTTTTTAAGGTGCAGACCTTTCACAGGTTTTCAGTAGAGGATCAGCTCCCCACTGGTTCTTGTGCATGCTTCTTGCCCCTAGCCAGGCACGCCTGCTTCAATTGCCTAGAGCTGAGGGTCCCCTCTCCCGAAAGCGGGCGGATTGCAGGGAAAACAGTGCGAGGAGCTGCCCTGGAGAGGCGAGTAACTAAGGGAGCCCCCACACCTGTTTGCTAGGCTGGGCTGCCTGCCAGTGGTGTTAACGTCCCTCTCTGTATTAGTTTACATATACATATATACATACATACATATATATATATAGACATGTATATATCTATATCTATATCTATATATATATGTATGTATGTATGTATGCATATTGTATATCTCCCTGAATTGGTGAGTTGCATCAGGGGGAGGGCGCTTGCCATTAATCTGGGAACAAACTGCTAACCTCGGTGACTGGTATTTTAGCTTTTCTTTTCTCACTTTTCTTAGTGTGGGGAAAGCAGCAAAGCTTGTGTGGACCGATTGTGAGGGGCTCTGCTGGAATTTGGCAGGCCAAAGGCTTGGAGAGCAGCCCCATGCTGACTCCTATTCAGCGGGCCAGTTTTCCGCGAGCTTTGGAAGTTTCACTCAGCCGTGCACTCAATGGCTTCACAAAGCTGATTACAAGCTTCAGCGCATTCCTGAAGGAGCCAAAAGCGACGCAGGTGCAAACGAGCCGAGGGAGCCCCTTATCCCGGGGACAGAATGGGACAAGCTGGGAAAGGCTCGGACCACACAAATCCAAGGCGCACCAGGCAGCAGCGAGCCTGCCTTGGGAACCGGGGGTCATTATCCCTTCCATTCAGCGGGGCCCCAGCAAGAGCCGCGGTGGCACCGGCCCAGCACTGGGGACAGCTCCCGGGACCCCGCGCCGCTGCACCTGAGCCTGCTCCCGGCGCAGCCTTCCCCCGGGCCGGGGCCGGAGCAAGGAGCCGCCCTACCTCCCCCCGCGTCACCTCCCTATTGCCCCAGGACCTCGCCTGGCACCGCACGGGATCAGGGCAGTTTCCCTCCAATGCAACCTCAGCCCCTCCTGCAAACACCGCTCAGGGATCCGGCTTGCAATCCAGCAGGGTAAAGCCCCCCCGCCCCAATCTTGACTCCAGTGCCCTGATGTGCAAAGGAAGAGTTGCTGGCAGGATCAGCCCCGTTCGTGTCCCCATCCTCCCAGCTCCAGCACAAGAAATGCCCCCGATGATGGCCGCCCCTTCAGAGCCTGCTCTGCCCCGGGGGTGCGGGGTGGCGAGGAGCGGAAGGGGGCCCCGGGCCGGGCTCGGGATAATTGGGGGGCTCCCTCCGGCTCCCCCCGGCCCCCTGCTCGGCCTCCCCTCTCCTGCCTTCCCTTCTGCCAGGAGAAGAAGCTGCAGTTTACTTTGCGGCGTAATTAATTACGGCCCTTCCCCGCTATCAATTACTGGGAAATCAGCCTTCCCCATAGAGAGGAGGAATAATCAAAGCACTTTCAAGGAGGGGGAGGCTGGGGCTGGAGCGCTCACAATGCAGCCGGGGGACTGCCGGGCTGCTGCCCACTAGCTTCATATGCAAATGCAGGCTGCCTCCGAGGGCTTCTGACGGGCTGAGACTAGGGGGCTTTCTCCCCTTTAAAGACATGCTCTTGCTCCGTGAGCGCGTGGTTTCCTAGCCACAGGCTCTCCCTTCCCTTGCAGAGAGGCTTTCCCAGACGATCGGCCTCTTTCCTCCTGCCTAAGCCGCTGCCCCCACGTCCACTCTCATTCCTCCCAGGCTGGCCGGGCAGCTGCTCTGAAAGCGATCTCCCGGGCTGCCTCTGCATGATCGCGGTGTGCAGCTGGCATGGCAGAGGCATGAAGTCCTTTACCCCCACCGCCCCATGCAACCCCCTCCCCCGCCCTTCGCCCACTAGTCCTGGTTGCCTTTCATGTCCGTGGCGGCAGCGGTGCATTGGCTTGCGCGGAACACACACCGCCTGCAAGGGCTGCCTTGGCAGAAAGGTGCAGCTTTCTGATGGTCTTTTGTCTGAGAACTAATTCAAGTTAATGCGAGCTTTATGTAAAGTTAACAGCGGATAATTGTCTATTTTCTCGCCAACAATCTCCGTCACAATCACTTATCTGGAAACCTGCGGTTGTATTAATCGTTATATTCCCCGAGATAAGCGTCTCTCCAATGATCAGTAAACACTGGAGGGAAATTAAACAAACTCTAGAGCCACTCAAGTTTCCTCTGCAGCTTTCAAAGCCCTCCATCAAAGGAGGGGGGGGGGAGCGCTGAGACCGATACACAAGGTTAGATGGGAAGAGGGGTGCAGGAGGGGGATGGGGGGAGATGGGCCTCAACTTTTGCATGAGACTGCCTTGAGCTTTGGTGGATTAACACGTGGCTCCTGTGGAGGAGCGATGCAGGCGCTCCCACCCCGCGCATCTCCACTAGCCTCTGGGACCTTGTTGGCAATTCTTGTAAATCATGAAATTAAGTGTATTAGTCGCTGGGTGGGGGGAGCAGCGAGCAGATCCTGCATTTAGATATGAAGCAAAGGTGCGAGGCTTTGCCTGGGGTATCTGGAAGGGGGAAGGAATCCCTCCTCCTGCGGAGAATCCCCGTCGTAGCACATGATCCGCAATATTTATACTAGAGAGTGATTTAAACCCCAGGAGAGGAGGAGAGACAACCTGCAGCGGGAATCGCCCCCCCAGCAGTTCTGTGAGGTGTAAAGAAATGACAGGAAATTGTGCTGCCAGCCCCTCGAGGGAAAACAGCCCGGGATGACAAGGATTTTGTCTTTCGGAGATGAACTTAAAACATCAGTGTCAAACGAGGAGCAGGTGCGGGGGGCCCGCAAGTGCCTACTGCCGCCCTGCGGCACTGCCGGGGGCGTCCAGCTCGCGGCTTTTCGGGGATCGGGACCTGGGAGGAAGCGGGGCAGGTTTGCTCGTCCCCTCCTCACCTCTGACTCTCTTGATCAGCACTTTCATCCCTGCCCCCCCCCGGCCCACACACACACGCAGACTAACAAGTTCTGCTTCATGTCTAGAACGGCGCTGGCTTGCAGAGCGATCTCTTTTATTATTATTATTATTATTTGGAATAAGCAACCCCACAGCCGGATCCGGAACAGCTCCCCAGCGATCCCACTGCACATTTGTCCCAGGCACCGCCTGGCCAGGCACAGGGGCTGGGCGAGGTCTGTCTGCAGCCTGAACCGGCTCCCAGCTCCCTGGCTGCTTGCTCCTCTCGCGTTGGAAGTTCCCAGGGTCGCTTCTTTCTTATGGCATGTCGAGAAGCATCCCATTTCGTCTCTCACCTGAATCTTGTCATCTCTGCCATCTTGAAGTGATCTGTGAACAATGCTGGTCCCTTGGACAGCCCAAGCTGGTCAATCAGGCAGAACAGACTATGCAAATGGAATGGAAAGGCGAAGCGCTGGAGAACACTGGCTCCCATTGTCTTGAGAATTTCAAAGCGAAGCCCAGCTGCAGCAGCCTTGCTGTCTCGGACCCTTGGTTGCTACTCTAATGTCATCATTGCAAAACATCACATTTGGAAAACCAGGCGCTGGGAATGCATGAGCAGCCCTCTGCAAAGATTTCTCACACACACACGCACACACACAAGTACACGCACACACACACTTATACTGTGAACCACTGTGGATCTGCTGCTAAAAGACTCACATCCTCCTGGTGGAACTTGCCCCCTTCCCTATTGCCTTCAGGGGCAAATCACGGTATCAGTTCAGTTGCATCCCATTTAGTCTGCCTTTGGTGCCTTAACATTTTCGAGACACTCAGTTTAGTTGCCTGCAAGCTCCTAGGGAAGTTTTTATTTGCGGTGGTTTCCAGCCTTTAAAATATGTCGAAACGATCTAGGGCAAAAAGAGCTCCCCAGTGTCTTTGCAAGTGATCCAGATAGCAGCGAAGATCAGTGTTAGGGACCACGACGCTGGCATTTCTGAACAACCCATTTCTTAATTAACTTAAACAGTCTCCCATTATGGGATATGCAATGTACAGCCCTGCTTAAGCTCTCCAGCTCCCAGCCTCAGGACCAAAGTTGCATTCCTCAGAGGCTACATGAAAACAAACCTTGATTTCAGCAAGATGAACGCTGCTGAATTATTAATGGTGTGGGGTTGGGAAGGGCTCAGTCATTGCCCGGGTTTCACATACAATTTCTTTTCGTTTTCTTTTGTCTTTGGGTGACATTTGTGATCACTGATCACCATGTGGTTAGCTGAGGAAACTCCCCTTGCAGGCGGCCTCAGCTCAAAAGCCTGCACCCAGGAGCGTAGCCGCTGGCCAGTATCCTAAAACGTTTGAGTTTCCTTTTGCCCTTCGTACTCAGTCGTACTTCGGGAAATGCTGCTCTTCCCACAGCAATCGCACACCAACTATTAAAAAGGCGTGCGTGTGTGTGCGTGTGTGTGTGTGTGTTCCGACCCAACGTTCTTTAGTAGAATGCTCAGACATTTCAGTTCACACTTTGGGCCCCAACGTTCTTTAATGGAATGCTTGCTCACATTTTTTAATTTACACTTTGGAAGGGAACTCGGTTCGTATTCATGCAGGGATCTAGCACAAAGTTTCCTCTCGATAAACAACCCACCTTCACTGAAATCCAAGCAGATTTTTAACACGATCCAACACATATCAACTAAGCTTTCCTGTGCCTCTTTTAAGGAGGAGATGTATGTATTAACAAGGCAAGTTCCAGAAGGGAGCAAATCACAATACTGAAGTTTTCTAGGACGATGGGATTCTTTCTAATTCTTCTATTGCGAAATGCAAATGCTCAGAATGAAGTGACTGCACCACTAGCGAGGAAAGGGGAGACTGCAAAAGGTCGGGGGGGGGGGGGGGCTAAAAAACAAAGCACAAGTAAACGAAACCAACTATAACAGGTATTATTTGATCTTCTGACCGCAAGCTTTTCACTTAGCTAAAAAAGAGAACCTGATTCCTCCACTCGTTAGTATCCAAAGCAGGAGCTCTGATTTGAAAGGGAATCAAAGTACAAGTCAGCAGCAAAGGCAAATCTCATGGAAATGGGCAAGGTTGGAGAGGTTGTACACAGCCCTCTCACTCATGCCCTGCTTCAGCGAGATAGTTAAGTGCAGATGAGACCCACTCCAAATTCCCCACAGGTTTTCTTTGTCAACAGCTGCCTTGTATAGACCACTACAAATTACCACTCCACATTAGAGATGACCAATTGACCATATCACATCAACTGTCCTCACCCAAGGCCTGGTGGGTACCCTTTGCTTACTCTTTGCCTCTGATGAGCCCTAAGCTGAAATACAGAAAACCAAGAGTAGATTTGATGCTGTTAATCCAGAATCAGAATGAAACCAGCATTGTGCCAGCATTTCTCAACCCATGGGTCACAAACCAAAAGTGGGTCACAAGAATGTATGAAAGGGTCGCGAACAAACTTTAAAACTGGATCAACAGCTTTAAAAATGGATTGTCCTTTAAAGGAAAAAAAATGTGGGAAACCATGGGTTTTCCTTTGCAAGCTGGCAGAGCTCCAGCCTTCAAGGGGCTGCTTGGGGCGCCCCCATGCTCCACACACACCCCTGCCCCACACCCTGTGAGGCTTGGGCCTAGGAACAGGGGGCAGTGGGTCAGGATTGAGGGGCACTGGGTCAGGACTGGCCATTGATGTTTACAAATGGGTCCTGCTACAAAAAAGGTTGAGAACCATTGTGCTACTCAATCAAGTAGTCAGTTGGTGGGCCAAGTTGTCTGCTAATATAAGTGGAGCTCAGCCTGTTTCCACCAGCTGAGAATTTGGTCCCATGCTTATGCATCAAGTGTAGCCAGAGAAGAAAGTTAAAAGCATGGAGAGAGATGGGCTATTTGTCTCCTGTCCCTACACTTCACTGGCTCCAGAACCCAAAGGGAGGCTGCCTTGTTTGACACCACACCGGCTTAGTGCACAAAGGCCTTCTGCTCTGCTTGCTTGTCACTCCTCCTGTTTAGAAACACTTATTGAGGCATGGCAATTTTTGGTCCATTTCTCAAATCATCATCACCATCATCATCATTCTTTTTGTTACTATCATTGTTATTACTATTATTTTCTTTATTATTATCATTATTGTTGTGGCTAGTATTACTATTATTCTTATTACCATTCTTATTACTACTAGTACTACTACGACTACTACTATTCATTATCATTACTAACTATTATATCATTAGTTAGTCTCCCAGAAGTTTCTTTGTCATAAAAGCTCTTGTGACTGGCTGCAGTGAGGGGATCCATTTCATTTTCACTCGAGCAGCCCTAAAATGGCCCTGGAGGTGGCTCCAGAAGTACTGACGGTATGGTTGGGCCTCTCCTTTCATCCTTTGTTGCCCAGGCACTGCCTCGCTGCTTGTCCATCCTTTGGATTCAGGCCCTTGCCCTCTAGCATCCTTCCCCTTCTTTGCTACACCCCTGAGCTGGCATACCTGCCTCCCTCCAAGAACATGTGCTACATGTGGCAAATGTAGGCCTAGGGTTAGGACAGAGCCTGGCAGGGACTTGGGGCTCGGACCCTCAAGTAAAGTGTGATGGGGCTTTACTGAGCCCAAGCTGCGGATACCTGAGTTGGTACTGGGGGGGGGCTAATTCTGTCCCTAGGATGTCCCAACCAAACTTTCTCCCTTTCCTAACTGGACAGCATCTGTTCGGTGGCTCCCAGGTGAATATCCCCACACCACCAGCTTGACCCCGGGAGAATGGAACTTCATTTTCTCCCCCAACTTAAACTTCCATCCCTTTCCCCCACTGCAACCTCCCTGGCATATTGAGCCTCAGTTATCTCTGCTCATGCACTGACTATATTTTTCATGTTTATTATCATCTGAAGCTGTGTAGTGCCATCTGGCACACACACACATGGGGAAGAAAATCATATATTCAATGAATGGAGCATCCAGGGTTTGTTTTTTATTTTTTTTTCCTTCCTGCAGAGCAGTTTCAGTTTAAAATTATGCAGAAGGGATAAATGAACAATTCACCCTCATGACAAATGATCAGAAATACCAATCATGAAATTAAAAATTACAGGAGAGAACTGATGCCAAGAAGGGGCAAGAAAGTGCTTTCCCATGAAATACTGTCTTGTCTTTTCTTCCTTCTGTGTTTCCTTTCACCTTTATGCCCACATAAAGAACAGAATTACTTTAAAATGTTGTTTCCAATTTACTGATCTTACAAGTAACTTATTTAACTATAGAGACATATATTTTTAAGTAAGTGGTACATATTAAGCCTTATTCCTTTTAGGCACAAGCTCAGCACATTATGAATCATGTGGCAAACCTTGAGACCTTTACCATTTTTACTGCTATTGTATAGTGAGTGCAGTAAAAATGTTTATAATAGGTTCATTGCAAGGTAGAAGCCAAAGCATAGCCACCTTATTTCAAAGATAGTTTTATAACAGAGATATATAATCAAAGCGTCTTTCTTTCATGAGAATGCAAATAGTGTAACATTATCAGAGATGCCTTGTGGAAAAAATACTACACAATGTATTGTATTACCGTACTTGATTCATTTTCTTTCAATTTTTACTTTAATTCTGTCTAATTACTGTATTGTGATCTAAGTCAGCAATCTTAAATTAACTATCAACTAAACTTTTGAAGAACCCCTACAAATGCTAGATAATGATGAAATTTAAATTACTCCTGGTTATTGTGTAATGTCTACACAGTGGAAAAGCAAACCTTCAGATATTTTTCAGTTCACTCGCTTACATCTCAGTATGTTTTTCCTTTTTCATTTTTCAGGATACAATTCTCTGCCATTTCCATGATACCACAAATAGAGAAAACATTTGGGATATTTTTTTCCATAATGCAGGAAGATGTTGCCAAAATGAGAATGAAAATCTTCTGTGTTCAAACCAGGAATTTGAGCTAGTCAGACTTCTTCAAATAGGTAGTTGAATGATGTGTCTATATATGTGTACAAATAGAGTGGTGGAACTCTTTTCTTATCCTTCTAAAACAGATTACTACATTTCATTATAGCTCATAAAATCTCATATAACTGGCTTGATTGTGATATTCTTTATGTTGGTTTTAATGTCAGTAAACTTTTTATTTAGGACCTGATCCAATCCCCACTAAAGTCAATGGAAAAACTCCTAGGGTACGTCCATACATGCAGGCACATATGCTTGCAGCAGCTCAATTTGAGCCAGGGATTTTTGCCTGAGCATACATGCCTGGATATGCACTTTGGTGTGGAGCAAGTTGTGCCACTTGGGGGAATTGTGCTGGCCCCATCAGTACAAAAACCTGCCCTGGTGAGCAGCTCAGGGCTATTTGTCCTCAGGAACTTCTGAGGCCCAGCCACTTGGTATCTGGGGATACTACCCCTCGTGTGAGCTGGACTGGTGAAGCAGCCCTAACCTGTAGTGGCCCCTGTCCCCTCTACCCACAGCAGCAGTCTGGCCATGGGCGACTGGTGTCTCCTTAGTCGGGGGGGGGGGGGCATGTGCCCCCCCTGTGACCAGTACCACCAAGTGGTGGGGGGGCCCTGTAGCCCATCTTGCTGCCCAGGTGGGGGGGTCCCCCCATGGCTGATCTCACTGCCTGGGGACCCATCTCACTGCCCGGGCCGGGCCGCAATGGCCAATTGCTGCAGCCGCTTCCAAGAGTGACTGCAGCTGCTTCAGGGAGCAGCTGCAGTGATCAGCCGGCCCTTGCAGGGGGGGGCATGGGAGCTCTTGCCTGTCCCCACTGCCCATCGCCTAAGAGGTGGGTGTGGCCGGTCAGGGGGTGCACTGGTGCTCTCAGGGGGTGCATGTGCACCCCCATGCACCCACTATATGTTGCCACTGAGTCTGGCAGTGGGGGCTGCTGCCTAGCTGTGACCTGCTGCCACCTGTGACAGCATCCACCCCCTTGGACCTGTGGCCCCATGGCTGCGCCCCTGCCAGCCCCGGATGGGGTGCCCCCACTCTGCTATCTGGGCAGCTATCACCCAGAAGATGTGCTCCTTGTGGTGGCTTGCTCTGAATTATCCAAGTGTGTCCTCTTGGCCCCAAATGGCCAACAGGTCATCCACCTCATCTGCCCTCCTGCCAGGTCCCCAGTGCTGGCGCTGGATAGGCTCCTCTGGCCAGGTCCTGCCACTTGTCTCACTAGCAGAGATCCTGGTGTTCCCTGTTTAAAAATTGTAAATTCTCTGATAAGAAACTCAAATTCTCTCATTAAAATTTCCAAAATAGTGTTCTTCTGCTATTAAAATGAAATGCCACTATATATAGAGATCAGTTGGGCAATGATTTATTGATACATTTACAAGTTTAAAGCAATTTGGAAGCCAACCAGTATCTCTATCATCATAATAAAATAAATTCTAAGTATCTATGTACTTTGGCATTTACTTTTGGCCCCCCAACAGGGGCAACATGCCCCCCCCTGCAGGGGCTACAGCCCCTCGACAGGGCCCAGAGCTCCCTGCAGGGGCCAAAGCCTCCCACAGGGACTACAGTCCCCCCTCCCCCTGCAGAGACCAGAGCCCCCCTGCCCAGCCCCAGCCCCCTTGCACAGCTCGCAGCTTACTGGCAGCAGCAGTGGCTATTGGGGTGCTCGAGGCCTCATGGCACAGCCCCTGCCCCACATGGAGTGTGGCAGCGGGAGTCAGCACAGCTCAGCGCCGGCTGCCTGGCACCCGGGGCTGCCTTTGCCATGTCATGCAGGTGTGGCCCAGCTCGATGGGATGCTACATGGCACCATGCAGCTTTGGGCAGCTTTGGGCCAATCGGGCTGGCAGTGTGGCTGTCACCCAGGGCTCCGCTTTGCCAGCCCAAGTTTCCTGGAGCTGCGCGAAGGCGCATGGTGCCATATGGCGCCACACCGAGCCAGGCCACACCTGTGCAAAGTAGAAGAGGCAGTGTTGGGTAGTGGGTGGCCAGAGGTGAGCCGTGCTGCTCCCCGCTGCCTCATGCCATGTCGGGGGGGCTGTGCCACAAGGCCCCGAGCACCCCGATGGGTGCTGCTGCTGCCAGTAAGCTGTGGGTCATGCTGGGAGGCTGGGGTTGGGCGGGGGGCTCTGGGCCCAGTGGAGGTGAGTGGGGGGGGTTTGTAGCACCTGTGGGAGGGCTTTGACCTGTGCTGGAGGGTTGTAGCCCCTATGAGGGGGCTGTAACCCCTGTGGTGGGTGGGCAGGGGACCCACCCCTCCTGAGCTGCCCCCTCCATGTGCCCCTGCACCCTCACAGCCTCCCCTTCCAGACAAATATGAAGCACGAGAAATGTTTTTTTTGTTCCCGGTGTGTGTCTTGCCATGTCTCAAACTGCTTTGAGACACGGCAAGAGGCACGTGCAGGCTTGTCTGGATGTGCCCCCAGTGTCTTCCAGTACATTTTGAATCAGGCCTTCATACACATATCACTGAGATGAGGATCTCTTTTCTATATTTTTGTTCTCCCATGAACTTGGATTAAATTGTGAATTACAGTAGAAATGATGATTTAGAAAAAAATAATTAA
>NW_005841876.1:3026785-3080806 GCF_000455745.1 Alligator sinensis
AGATGCTGATTGCAAAAATAAAAATCTGAACTTTTCTTCATGTTTCTGAATATACCTATAATTATTTTTTGGTACATAGGATTGTACTTTTATATGTATGTGGTCATTACCTTATTTCTGCCTCCAAAGCATTGGGATTTTTATGTAAACAACAAATGAAAAGAGAATCTATTGTAAAATACAATGTATGACAAATTCATTGAAACAAGTAAAATAATTTAAATAATGGTTATTCAATAAATGCCAAGAAAGCAATCTCACACCTTCTTTGATCAAGGCTGCTATGTAACTCCTGAGAAAATGATCAAGGGAGCGTTTTTATTCAGCAATATATGGTGCCTGTTACACTTGTTAAGCACATCATTAGAAATTCAGCAAGTCTCACCAAAGAGGGTCATAAACAACTGCAATTAAAAACTCAAATCACTCTTCTCTTTGTATGGTGACGTGTATGGAAAAAAATGTTTGTTTTTTGTGATGACTCAGATTAGCTCCAATTAAACTTAACTTTAACTGTGGAAGCTGTAATGCAAAGCAGAGGAACTTTGCTGTTTACTGTTAGATGTTGTTCTACTTATGAACCAACAGAATTGCTTCAAACACCATCGACAAAAGAGATACAAAGGAGAAATCAGAAATAGAAGGAACAATCAAGGTATTGCAACAGTAAACTGAAACCCCTTACATGCTCTTAAGTGATGACTGGTAACAAAGCTGACAATTAATCTACTCTTCTGTTTATTTCATACTGTATATGTTTCACAGGTTCAATTACAGTGAAGTCTTGTAATAAGGGTCTTAGTTCACAATGAGCACAATGGTTTTATATTCTCAAATGTTCAGAGTCAAGGTACTCTGGATAAATAATATAACATTAACTGTGTTTGGTCAATGTTCATAAAGATGAAGACTAATAGTTCCACGTGTTGGACTTGTGTCAGCTATGTTAATTGACCCCCACCCCCCAAAAAAACTACAGAGTTGTCTTACTATGAGATGTCTCAGAAGAAGAGGAGAATGGAAAAGAAATCCTGTCACAAGTGATGAACCTTTTAAAAATTTTATTATGGTGGTAAGTAAATTGGCAGTGGATAGCAAGTGCAACAACTTTTATTTTAAACCAAAACTACTTTGAAAGTTTTCAAGACTGCAGTGGGTGGGCATTTTTTTTCACACCATATGCTTGTAATATGGGTCTTAGCCTCCATTTTTCCTGTTTATTTCTCTTGTTGTATCCCTTATATGGTGACCCTAGCAATTCATAAGCCTGGATTTATTGCAAACTCGGGTACTGTTTTACTGTGGTTGTTCAGATCATCCCAGGACAAATGTGACAGTTGAAACTAATGACTGAGCATCCATTGTGTTAGTGCTGTTTCCTGGTTATCTATTTATTATTTATTTCCAGCTTGTTCTATTGTTTCTTTCTTTGTAAAGACTCCTGTTAGCCCTGATAAAATTCTTTATAACATGGCTGAAACATCAAGGGTTGGTTAAAAAGGGTATTCTGAATGATAACACAAAGAACATATAAAGAATCCATCATAGCAGTCAGTATTATAATAACATTTATTTTCTCTAGACATCCTCTTCACTACTGGATTAGTCACTTCACTAATGAGCAAATGACCCATTGCTAACAGGAGGGGGAACTTAATGGTACAGGTTTCTCCTTCACCAGTGAAAATGAACTGCAGTGTCCCTGCCAGTGTATAACTTCTTAATATTTACGGTTCCATCCTATATTCCTGCACATACAATACTCAGTGGGAGTCTTGAACATATAAAGTACCCTGGAGCAGATTTCAAAACAGGTTCTCATATACTTTGCTGATATTTTAAAATGTTTATAAGGGATATTAAAAAGAGAGAGCAACTGAACATGACTAGAAGGCTACGGAACTATTGAAATGGTATTGGAAAGCAGACTTTATTTCAGCTAAACCCCAATTCAAAAACCCATTTCCATTATTTTTCACTGGAATCAATGAAATTCAGAAGTAATTACCAGATCCTCTTAAAAATACAAATGCTTAGAAGTGGTAGATCTCTGTACAATGAGGGAAGTGGAAATGTTACCATGTTCTGCATTTCACTGTTCAGGCATGTGAATCTGCCCTCAGGTGAGGTTTCAAATCTAGGCTTTGGTCAAGATAAAGACCTTTATATTTGTGTTTTTGTAGCAACTGTGTGTCTGTCTTTGTCTGCCCAATCCAGAACTAGCTTGCTAGAGGCAAATTTAATTCTCAGTTAAACTAGCCCAGCTCAACTGACTTTGATGGAATCATTCCACCTAACCAGACCTGAATTCATCCTTGCATCTCTATTAGAGAGGTCAGGATGCTTTTGTGAAATAGTAAAGGTTGTTATAATGAGAAATTTTTCTTCCCTTCCTCATTTCATAACCACAGCCTGCATCTGAAACAACAGAATCACTTCACGTTCCCTACTACACACGTCTCAGAAACAGAATTGTTCTCAGCATTCAGATTCTAATGGCCTCCACCCAAAATCCCTTCAAGATCAGTATAAAGATTTCCAACAAGCACCGTGGGCCTTGAATCATCCCGTGTCTGCATCATTCTACCCATTTCCTATCTCAATGATTATTTTTGGTGGTGAAAGCTAGATTAAACTATAGTCCTACAACTATTGATGACACAAAACAGATTTAGCTATGGTGTGTCTTTGCCCAATGTGCTTTTAACATCTACTCTTCATTCCTGCATCTTTATGCATTCAAGGACAGAAATGATGGCATTTACCTTTGAACCAGACTAGATGGAGGGCTGTTCAACATCACAAGGTTTAGAGCAAAAAAAGAAGGTGAAAGAACTGGCTCAGAGAGATTTCTTGTTTGTGGCTAACACAACCTTGGTTGCCCATAGTGAATCCTCCCTGCAAATCTCTTGGGCAGAATTTCTGAATAATTGCAAGAGCTTTGGGATGGCAATTAGTCTCAAGAGATGGTGATCATGTACCAAGGGGTAAAAGAACCAATACCTGGCACCAGTCTGGAAGATAAGTATCTTGGAGTTATTGACAGGTTTTGCTATTTGGGTTCTAGGATCATCAGGAATCTTGACCTTCAGACTGAAATAGTAAACAGAATTGGAAAAACAACTAAGAATTTCAGGCTAGAACAGAAATGTGTATGGAATAACAACAAACTATCAGCTAAGGTGAAGATGTGAATCTACAAGACTTGTATACTAGCATCCCTGCTTTATGGTTCAGAAACGTGGACTACATATGCTAGGCACATAAAGAGAATGAACAGCTTCCACATGAGATGTCTGCAAAGATCCTGAAAATAAAGTGGGAAAACGCAATACCAAACACAGAAGTACTGGAGCACAAAGGACTGATAAACTTAGAAACCATTATTAAGAAGAAAATGTTATGGTGAATTGGCCATGTCAGGAGAATGGAAGAAACCCGTAACTCCAAGAATATTTTGTATAGTAAGATTTGAGATGGCTCTAGAAAGCAGGGTCACTCTCTGTGGTGGTACCACAATGTATGCCAAAATGATATGAAGTCATTCAACATCAACGGGAGAATGCAGAATTCCATCCGATCTGGAGGGAACGTCTGGCACTGGGTGCAGCTCAGTGTGAAGCAGCTTTGATCCAAAGGATGGAAGCAAAGTGAGAAAGAAGAAAGCAGCATGCTGTAAATTTGAACTCCAACTTAGACAACATATGGATCTGTGAAACTTGTACAAGCTGTGTCGTTCTCAAACTGGGCTTGTCAGCCACAAATGCATTCATCAGGCATCTGACTAGACCTCTTATGTGTATGCCAGGATCCAAAGGATTGATGTGTGTGCCAGGATCCAAAGGATGGTGTAGCCTACTACTAAACTACACAATTATGCATCTGTTCCCTATGTTATGTATTATAACCTTTTATTCAATGAAGGTCAAGATGTTTGTAAGCCTAGCAGACCATTAGGGCTACAGTGGTTAAGACACAAGAAGGAGTTGTGGCTAGCATCACATGTACCTTTGGTGCCTCTCCCCAAATGATCAGGTATCCCTAGAGCTACAGTGACCCTTAACCACTCTGCCACTGCACCCCAATTTTATAGGAGAAACATTTTTTATAGATCACAAGGCCAGAAGGGACCACTGGGTTCATCTAGGCTGACATGCATAACACAGATCACAGGACTTCTTCAGATGCAGTCCTGTTTCACATTCATTAGCTGTGATTGAACCAGAACACCAGAACACTTTTTTAGAAAAAGATTTAATTCTGATTTTAAAATTTCTAGTGATGGAATCTACCCCAGTGGTGAACCAATAGTAAGCTTGGGTTCACACACCTTGTATAGATATCATCTTTCCTACAAGTGCTCTTGGCATAGCATTTATTAATATACATATAACGAGATAAGACACACAGACACAGGAAATGAATATGAAATGTGGAATCATCTAAGTCAGCGGTTCCCAAACTGTGGTGCGTGTACCAGCAGTGGTACTCAGACACCCTGTGAGTGGTACGCAGAAGGCCGGGGGGAAAGGCAGGGCACGCACATACACAGACACCAGCCCAGTCTGCTACAGGCAGCCGCATGTGCAGCAGTGCCCAGCAGGTAAGTGTGTTGAGGGGAAGGGGCAGGGCCAGATTGAGGTCCCCAGGGTGAGGGGGGGCGGGGTTGGCTCTGGGCTTGGCCTCCCTGCGTGTGCTGCAAGCAGGGTGGAGTTGCCCCTGCTGCAAGAGCCTGGCCATGGGAGCTCCCGGGAACAGCCAGCACAGCTGCCTCAGCTTCCCGAGCCCTGGCTTTGCCCACCCGCAGCTCCCCTCAAGGGGCCAGGGCAGGTACTGTGCAGGGCAGCTATGCTACAGGCTCCCAGCTGGCTCAGCTCTGAGTGCCGCCTGGGGCAGCTATTCCCAGTGTCCAGGGAGTCCCTGCTGAGGCCTGGGGAGCTCTGCCCTGCTCATGGTCCACATGGCATGCACAGGCCAAGCTGGGAGCCCCCTGAGCCCGGCGTCCTGATCTGACCAGGCAGCATTCCCCCATGGGCAGGGCAGCTGTG
Organism: Alligator sinensis; assembly: GCF_000455745.1. Lineage (NCBI taxonomy): Eukaryota > Metazoa > Chordata > Crocodylia > Alligatoridae > Alligator > Alligator sinensis. Next base: position 3,031,834 of record NW_005841876.1, read on the forward strand.
CTCCACTCCTGCGAAGCTGCCCGGCCCAGGTTGGGCCACATCAGAGCACCCCACTATGCCTGAGTGTGCAGAGCCTCAGGGCGGCCACCACTCCCTGCCTGGCCCCCGCTGCCCTCCGGCTGCTGCTTCCCAAGGGCCTGGCCAGGCCAGCCTGTCCACAGCACCTCCCCCACCTCTGCTTCTCCCTGCGCCTCTCTTTTGTCTCCCTGTCTTCTCTCTCTTCTCTCTTCTTTCTCTCTCTCTCTTTCCTCTCTCTCCTCTCTCTTCTCCGCCCCCTTCCCCATCACAACATGCTTAACAAAAAAGAATACATAAGAACAAAGGCAGTACATGGAGTTTTATTTATTGTCACCAGGTTCAGAATTTTTAGAAAAACTGGTATTTACTGTAAAAAAAAAAAAGCAACATTCATGATTATTAACTATATTAATATGCAGTGCGTCCTGCCAAGTACCCTCCGCCCCAGTTTTGTTTTTCTGGTGTGCCCACACTCCGGCACCTTACAGAGTACACGTTGTAGTTTTTTTGTTACTCTGGTCAAAAATGTTGCCTACCTCTGGTTTACACTGTTTTTTCCAATTTCCAATTGTTTTATATGGCTACCGTGACTGATAAAACAATGTTTTATGATTACTAAATGTTTTGACGTTGTTTTAATATACAGTCTGTTACAGTGTGTATGAAAAATTTGCCGGTGGTATTTAAGGCTGTATCATTTTAAATTGGTGGTACTCAGTCTGTCAGAGTTTGGGAACCACTGATCTAAGTAGAATATTCCACTTATGCAAAATGCGATGCGTTCCTATGTTTCTGAGGGGCTCCACAAAATAAAGGTTAGATTAGACCAAAACAATATAAACACCTTTTTATAGTCCTGCAAGGAACAGATGGAAAATAAATCAGCTTGGTGCGAGTCAGAAGGGGCTAAAACCTTATAGATTTGGACGAGTGGTGGCTACTGTAACCTTAGCATTTTTTAAAGTCAGGCTATGATTTAGATTTCTAAATGTGGTCGTGGAAGCCTAAATTTAGGCCCCAGGTTTTCTAATCTTACTGTCTGTGGTTTAGCTAAGATGAAGCCTAAGTCTTGACCATCACAGGTCATAAAAAGTCCTATAAGACTTTGAGTAGAAATAGAAGTGTTAACATATGTGTTCTAGACAAATATCAGCTTAATGCATTATCTATCTTCCTACCAAAATTCCTTTTCTGATTCAATTAGATAAGCTATTCTTCACTTCTTGTCTATAGGGATGCTCCTGTCTTAGGCAGGGATTGGACTACGTGACCTCTCAAAGTCCTTTCCAGCCTTACTTCTCAATGATTTTGTAATTAGCTGTTGCATAGTGTTGCTGTTCCAGTTACAGACTACTCTTAAAAGAAAGGCAACATCAAGACCACAATGGCCTCCATAAGAAGTAGCTGCATTTAAGTAGTAGGTAAAATAATAAGATATCTATCTCTTTCCTATATTGTGGGATAGGCTGTTCTGTGGTTTAATATTTGTAAAGTTCTTTCAGAGTCTTGTATAATTTACACTATTGTATTGGAAACTCTTAATTTTATTTATTAGTAATTACAGTCTAGCCTCCTAAAATGTTCCCTGTAGCTTCAGTTAAGGAGCGTATTCTTCGCTTTTTCTCTTACAACGTTGCCTATTGTTTGTGTGCATTGTTAGTCACTACATTTCACCACAGAGATGATTATGTCTACTGCTGCAACAAGTAATTATTGTATATGTAAAGTTTGTAAAGCACTTCCAAGATCTGTCGGTAAAAGACACCATTAGCTTTCATCATGATAATAGTATATTTTTATATGATTCTAATTTGTAATTGCTATAAGTTCCCTGACTTAATGGGTGCATTAAAATGCATGCAGCTAAGTTTCTTTTGGGTCTCCCGTCTAACCAGCCTCATATAAATTATTTCAGCAAAGGTCATGAGTAACTTACTCCCACCAAATTGATTTAATTTACATCTGTTTCATACAGCAGGATAAGGCAGCTGTTTATATTGTTTTGGTCTATTCTAACCTTTATTTTGTGGAACTGCCCTCAGAAACATAGGAAGTAATTGCATTTTACATGAGACTATTCTACTTAGATGATTCCACATTTCATATGCATTTCATATGTTTGTGCGTCCTATCTCATTATATTAATAAATGCTATAGCCAGAACTCCAGACAGTTGGATATGTTTCAAAGCTATTCTAAATGTTCTGAAACGTTTAACCTCCTCCTGGAAAATGATGCAATGCATATTATTTAAGCAAACAACATGTAGCCAAGATATATTTATAGCTGTATATTTATCTCTGTCTACTTGCATGCACATATCTTGGCTACTTATAGTTTAAAGAGTTTATTTCTACTTCTGTTTGTAGAGGACTAATTCTCCACCTAAATTTCAGAGTCCTAATGGCTTGACTACCATAGTATGCATAGACATGCGCTTGAGTTTATTTTGGTCAATCCATTAGAACGATTAGAAGATTGTTCAGTTGTCCTATGATGGTAGTCACAGCTATCATCAGTATTAAATAAACTTATTAGTTATATAAGCTGTGCACTTATATCATGATTGAGAATCCTGTTTTAGTTTGGACCTCCAGAATAAAGTATCTGAGGAAGACAAAGTCAAATAACTAAAGGTCCGTAGCAAATATCGTATGATCCATATAGATCCATATCAAATATGGTATATTTTGGGTTAATTAATTCTTGGTTACCTTACAATTAATTCTTGACTGAATTAATTCTTGGTTCCTTTACTTATGCAAACAGTTTGATTTAATTCAGAAAGTCTTTTTACGCAAGACTGGAACTTGGGGTAGATCTGCAGACAATAGATTTTCAAATATAAGCATCTTCCCTCTGTTTTTATAAGAAAAATAAAATAGCAGCCCAATCAAGTCTCCTAACAGCAGCCCCAATGCTGTTGTCTGTTTCTCTGGGTGACAGAATGCTCAAATCTAAGGATTTCAGCTGTGAGAAATCAGGGCATAAGGAAGGCCCATTTTTCAAACTTATCAAACTTTCAAAAAACAAATGAGAGACTATATCATTTAACGTGCTGTATGTATGCATGTGTGTTAGCAGCTGTATGCATTCTCACTCACATGCATGAGTGTGTGCATAGAAAAGGAAAATTTCTGGTGTTACCTTCTTCCCATTCAAAGCAGAGACATGTTCTGATTTTAATTTATTTTTCAAGAAATTGTAAAAAATATAATTAAGCTGTGAATGTAATGTGTCACATGAAACAAATATGCTCAGTTTCTTAAAACTTTGACATTCTCAGTGTTTTTTCCTTCATCTAGTTTCCTTCTTTGATTTAGTCATGTCCCTCTGTCATCATTATTCATTATTTTCCCTCTTTCCTCATTCCTTTGTTCTCCCTCAGACTCTCCCATCTATTCTTCTTTTTCTATTTCTTTCTTCCTTGCCATCTTCTTTTGGGATGGGGGCTGAAGAACAGCACCCCCGCTCACCCCACTCCTTCCTTTCCAGACACTTATAAGTGTTTTGCAGCTATTATATTTCAAATACAGGTAAGCTGGGCAAAGCACAGAGGGCTGTGTCATATGCTCTGAATACCCCCTGTTTAGAATGAAACGGAAAGAAGAAGGACCACAGAATGGATATCGGCTAAGCAAAATCCTTTCGGTGGTAATATTTTAATTCAGTTGATTGAGATTTCTGCATTCTTTCATAACTACCCCTCTCTGTTTTAATTGTTTCACAAATGTGTGTGTCAGTTTATTTGCATTGCAATCCATTTTTGTTTCATCATCCTGTTTATAGAGAGGGCGAGGCTTCAGCAAAAGACAGGAGTAAAGTAAGTTCAGATCTGCAGCAAATGCTGGGAATAGTACACATGACAATCCACAAGGAGATGAAATTCAGAGCTGCACACACACACGGCAGAGGTCCCACCTTGGAGTTCACCTAAAGTAAGAAAGCTCTGGCTCCCACCTGAATCCCTCCGTCCCTTCCACTTAGCACAGCCATGCAATCTTCCCGGCACTGCAAAGCCCAAGGCATGTTTTTAGTGGAACACTGTGCTCTCTCTCCTGAACTCTTAGAACCCCGCTGAGCCAATGGAGTCCCAATCAGTGGGCTAGTGCTGATGCTGCCCCTTCACAAAATTGCCTATAAAGCCAGATCAGTCAAGGAATCATTAATGAGCTCAGCAGACAGGGGCTTTCACAGTAAAGTGCAGCAGCAATGTGAGTTCATGTCTGAAATGCCAGACGTTTTTCCTGAACATTGTATCAGTTAGTTATTTAGCATGGAAATTAAAGATGCACGTAGATGCCCATTAGGTGAAAAACTGTCCATAATACAGAAATGGACCTGTGGGTATTAGCATTTATTTTAATTCCAGTCACAGTTCCACATTTCAGTTTTATGCTCGAATGTCCAATGAAGGATATTTTCTTAATTGTGCTATACCAATCACAGTTCCACAAGGAACTTTTCCATTGAAGTTGGTGACAGTATACACTCTTACAATATAAAGACTTAGAAGTTATATCACTTCTTCTCAGAAATCATTTTTTTCTTAAAGCAAGAATCAGGTCCCTGAGTTATGGAAACCATATCTTACAATGCATATAGAGATTATATATATCCCAAATGCTGGTTTCTACAGTTGGGAACACATTAATGATTTGCATCAGAGGAAACACTTCATGGTTAATCAATGTCTCATGTCCTTCAACAGGCTCTTCTCTTCTTTCTGACAATCTTCCAATGATCTGGTTTTATTACTTAATTAGTTCCTTTGGACAGGGTCTCCCTGTATTCATAGATAGTCAAGGCTTGCAAAAAGAAATATATGTCTAGCTAGGGTTCTCCCCTCTCCCAGAGATGGACAAATTAGTGGTGGCAAACAATGTATTCATCAAATACTGCCCTTTTCTCCTTTTTTTGCAAACGGATTGGAACAATTTAAGTTCCATAAGTGTTTGTTATTCATAGCTGTTCATTAATATAGGACATGAATGTATTTCAGCCTATAGGTTGTTTGTAAAAGGCTGGCAGTGTATCTTTGCTGTTTATCATTTTTCACTTCCATTGAGAGATTGAGTCCTTCAGTTACATGACATTGTTTCATGTCCATCACTGAATAAGTGGCACTAATATAGGAGGAGAGGGCATTATGAAAGTTATTTCTTACTTTCTGGACAGCTGGATCCCCTCATCTGGAGAAGGGGAGTGAAGGATCAATTCCCTAAGCCTCTGATACCTTCAGGAAAAGAGTATGGAGGCCAGCAGCTCTGGGGACTATTTCAGATAGATTTATCATTTATTGTGTCGACCTTTTGGTTCAAGCCATGCCTAATGCATGAAAATCCTAGGGATTGTATAACAGAGTGAGGCCACATTACATATTCCTTTTCATTAGTTGGAATCATAGAAAGTCCTCTCAGATACTTCAACACCTCTGTCTCAAATTGAACACGGCTGAAACAGAGCTCATAATCTTTCCTCTGATGCACTTTCTGTGTCTCTAGTTTTTTCGTTCATCTAGTATTATGACCATTTATCTGATGCTTAACCTGTAGCTTGGAGACCGTTTTAGAATCCGTTCACATCCAGGCAAAAGGAGGGCCATTTTTTCCAGCTGAGTGTTTAAAAAAAAAATCTGCCTCTTCTATGGTATCTTAGCAGTCAGATTGCTCATTGATACCTGAATCTCTTCTGATTACTGCAATCCCCTCCTCTGGAGTCTTTTTGATATTCATCGGATCTCTTCCAGCACTCCAACATTATGTTCTACTCAGATCTACTTTACACAACCAAAGCTTCATCACTGGGGTTAATTCTGGGAGAACATGGAAATGAGAATGCGTAGGCAGAGCATGCTGCTAATGTGGTGTAGACATGCCCTTAGTGCTCTGCCGAAACTCTCTCTTTCTCTCTCTCTCACCATTACTTTGATCATCTTACTTATTGATTTATTTACCCAGCTCCACAGTGCACTGTACATGTTATTTGGACTTGTCATCATTTGCCTTCCAGGCTGTGCATCACTCAGCTTCTGCCTGGCTTCACCACTAGAGCAGCTCAGAACGTTTTGGACAAAGGGTGTTGTCGTCACAATACACTACTTTCTAGATGCAGAAAATTTTGCAGAGATATACTAATTTTGCCCAGTTAGAACAAAAACACATTTTGTAACTTACAAAAGCTGTTGGGAAACAACATTTCGGTACGCTGGTCAGGTTGTGTCACCCCTCTGGACTTACCCCATCAGCTCTGCTTCACTGATGACACCAGTTTCAATATCCCTTTTATCCTCTTTTCCCATAACAATGACATGCAGTCAAAAAGGCTGTCTTTAACTTCTATAATAAACCCTCTGCTAAAAAAATGTGCTTTCTTCTCTTTTTCCTAAAGCACATCTCTCCAAGGAGAAGTACGCAGGGAGTAAAGATTAAAAACAGTTAATGGAGCGATGTCTTACTAAGCTGAGTGGTCTTACCCTATGCCTGCTTTATACTTATTGATTCCCTCATTTCTTGTGTGACACTAAATGTAGAGTATTTGCTTTCTTGGGAGGAACCACATCAGGTTTTTCTTGCAACATTCTTTTCACATTTTGGGGTGCCTGGACAACAACCTAAGATACTGTATCTGGAGAAGAGTGGTTATCACTAGATAACATGTGCATTTGCCCCTGAAAGAAGGAGAGCAAGAAGGAAGGCAATAATGCCAGAACAATATTCTTTTCCTCTGCAGAGAAGAAATAGAGGAGGTTAAGAGTCACAACCCTAAGGACCAGGGAGTGGAAAAGGAAGACAATATGGAAAAGTTCTTGGGGTACTATTAATAATATATGCCGAAAAGTTGTTCTGTACAGAAAACTGGCAAGCAATGGCCTTTGTTAGAAAGAAACATCATGTTTTTTTTGTTTTTTTCATAGAAAGGATTCAGCTTCAGGTTGTCAGGTAGGACTGGGGAGGGGGCCCCGGGCAGAGTGCTCAAGATTGAAAGTGCCAATATTAGGCTCAGTATGAATCCGCTGGACTCAGAGGACAGCAAAGAAGACAATCCAACTCTGCCGGCCAAAACATCAAAACTGATTTGCTTAAACATTTTAATGTCGTGTTTGATTTCATAACAGTTGCTTTGTGTCTCCAAGTGCATTTATCTGCTGCTACATAAGAGGGCGGCTACATAAGAGTGGCTGCATTTTGTAATTTATTTATAATTCTTAGTTTATTTTTTCTTGTTTTTGAGGGACATATTTCCTGACATCAGAAATCACTGCATATTATTGGTGCTTTAAAACAGATAATATATTTATCCATCTTAAGAGCCCAAAAACCATCTCTGAGAGAAACAAGAACTGGTATCCTCGCTGTGATATAGTTGAAGAATACTGACAAAAAAATCAAAAATTAATTTCACACACAAAAATACTGCCATAGCATTTTTTTCACCCACATGTTTGTAGAAAATCAATACTAATGAAGGGTGGAACACTGCAATTAAAATTCAATTTCTAATTCCACAAAATATTTGTTCTTGAACATTTTCCCATTCTTCTATCAGCTCTATTTAATAGCATAGGGGACTTTTACACATGCTCCGACACATTCTGATCAGAGCAGACTAGATGAATTGAGTCTGCTGGAGCATTCAAATCAAAACGCTCCAGCGTGCTGCAGCATCGTGTGTATTCAGTGTCCCATGTTTCAAAATGGCAGTGGGAGCTCTTTAACTAAAGCTTGTTGAATGAACTTTAGTTAAAGCACCCCTGCTGCCATTTTGAAATGTGGGACACTGAATACATGAGATGCTGTGGATGTTTTAACTAGACCAGCTCCTGAGAGCTGCTCTAATTAACCCCTCTGCCTTCCCCCCACCCCACCCCACCCCACCCCAGAGCACATGTATAGGTGCACTTAGTTTTCAGATTTACACAGCTATAGTACTTCAGAGTTATGTGTGAGCCACAAGTTTGTTGCCAGTAACTTTCAATACCCTCCTTGGCTATCATGGATGATAACTTCTTGTAAATGTGACTGGACATAATTATATTCTACATTTCAGCTCCTGAAGGACCATCAACATTCATAGAAAGTGCAGAACGTGACCCATGCTTATATAAGCTATAAGAAAGGTTGGCATTCTTCCTATGTTGTTATAGGGTCCTTGGCATTGTACTTTCTGACTGCCTCATGGCACGATATCAGTGGGAGTCATACATTTACAGAAACTTCTTAGAGTAATCATAAAATGTGTTCAAAATTGTCAACACATTTGAAATGATGAAACTGTTTACTTTGACCTTGATACAAAACACATTCATCTTTCCTCCTGTGTTTGTATAAACTTGGCAGTACCTTATCTGGAGCTGAACAATCTGAAATAAGGACTGCAAAGTATCTCTTCTCATTCTGGAATTAACAACTGTGGTCTTTCTTTTTTTCACAATCTGGAAGATGGGAAAGTATGCAGTGTAAGACTAACGTGTGTTGTGTCATAGAATTCCATTTCAGACCATTTCAACCAAAAAGGTGTCTTAACTACATTCAGTTAACACAAGTTGAAGAACTTGACATGAGGCAGTAATATATTACCATCACCTTGACATAAGTAGTTGTTACCTCATTTGGAAGAATGATAAAATGTCAGTGTTTACTTTATCTACCTAAGATCTAAAGACACTTTACGTTCAGAGTGTACACCATAATGGTAACTATTCTAGAATAACATTATCAATATCATACAAATACAGCACAATTACAAGTCTAAGTATACTTTACATTGCAGCTCTTGAGGTCAACAAATAATTTTAAGGATCACCTCTGTTCTTAGACTATGTGGTAACTATAAATTAAAAGAATTAACTACAAAGCAGCTTCATCTTAACACTAGGATATTTACCTGGTACTTGTAGTTAAAGTATATGTGATGCAATTACAGGGTATGAGATACTGAGTGTTTGAGAGTTATCTTTTGCCTGTGTTCTCTGCATGATATGAAATCTCTAGTGCTAGAATTTTGGGACACATCAGAAAAAATGTAATTGGATAAATAAGCTCTTTCCACAGAATTTCCAGGCTATATTTTAATGAGAGGCTATATGAGTTCTCCTTTTCAATTATGTGTTTTTGTTGTTCTGTATTTCTTTTCTAGCAGAAAACAAAATGCAAAGGCAACTAGAGCATAGAAAACAAATGTGTAATGTTTTCTTGTCCATTAACTTGGACTCTTGGGTTTTCTTCTAATTCCCTTTTTGCACCCATACACAATATCCTCTCCTTAGAGGCTGGTGATGCTTGCAACCCAGGCTAGTTGGCCCCATTTAGGATATGGGATAAAGCCTGGGTGCTGCTTTCCCCAATGCTTGTAACATCTCTACTTTGCAGTGAGGATGCAAACTAAATCATTCGTGTGCTGCTGGTTTTCAAATGCCTCACTTTAGTGCCCCTATTCTTCCCCAAAGAGCAAATGTATTCTGCTAGAAATCATTTGGAAAGAAGAATAGTTTAACTTGTGACAGCTCAAAGAACCATGGGATGCACCCCACAATTCCAAGCTAGGTATACCACAGAGCAGTAGCTCATGCATGGCTTTGTGGTGTACCTTTGTGGCGTACATCCGAGGTAAGCAAACAGACACCAATCACGTGGGCTACCCCTACGAGGAAGACATTCCCTAAGAGCAATTTTCCATCATGTCCCTGCACTCTTGTAGGGAGCAGGACTCCCTTAAGCATACTCTGTCAACCTATTTCCACTTGCAAGTACCAAACGCAGAAAGACAGCAATGAGCCACTGTGGGGACATTTCACTCATCTGCTCTCAAGATCCCTTTCTCCAAAACACTTGAGTAGCCATGGGTGCATCCTTGGGAGCAGCTTCATCATGTTCCCAAATTTCCCAAATTGGATGCATTCAGGTGGGAGCAGGCAGGCAGACAGGGAGAGCACAGGCAGATGCTGCAAATGCATACTATAAGAGACCAAGCTCAAACTGAAGGTGAGGGAACATCTCCCAGACAATGGGTGCCAGTGCTCACCACAGTTATTACACAGAGTAGTGCTCATCAGTCCAATAAATGGTCCTTATTCTGTGTTTACAGGAATGCAATTTTTCACAGTGATGTGGCACAAATTAGGGCCGCCGACTTCAGCACTTTCTTTCTTCCAAAGTTAAGAATTGCAGCTGTCTGTTACTATGTAAATGAGGGGGGAAATAACAGATTTTTTACACTGTTTTTTAAACAGACAGGATTACAGACTGGATTGTGTAATGAAACAAAGAATAGCTCCATGGCAGCAATGACTCTTCCTATGAATCATCTCCCCCCTCCCCCCACAAAGATCCTTCCCCTATTATATTTTTCTTAAAGGTAAATATCTTCTAGATGAAAAAGTGATGCTAGGCAAAAGGTTGTCCTTCAAAGTGGCTGAATCTGGCACTTTAGTATTTCTGATTGTATTTAATAAGTGTTGACTGATAATGGTTATTTACCTTTCCTGTTCCAGACAGAAAATGTATTTTAAACATAAGAATACACATTGTCAAAATTATAAAAACACCTCTCCTCTGAAGTACTAAATAGAAATAAAAATCATGCTGCACTTCTGATACTGCAAAATGGAATGGGGTGGAGGTATAGGCTAGATGGTGGTATTTTCTTTTGAGAGTAATGTTATGTTAACAGCAGCTATTAGTCAACAAAAATTACATATGGAGACAGGTTGGTATTGCAGGAACAGCCAACATGTAAAGAACTTACAGTGTATAACACAGAAAAGAACAGATTTGGAAGTAAAATGTAAGTCACTTTTAAGAATCAAATAAATACAAGCTTTATCCATGATGATGCATAGTAATTATTTTCACATAGCATATGTAAGTAATGCTTGGATAGTATTGACTAAAACTGTTTCTCCTTTCCTTTCAACAGGCAGTTTTTACAGTAGTATCCTGCCTTGTTCTTCAAGAAGGTACTTCTTCTGAATCCTTTAAGGTACTTTCTTCACTTTCCCAACACAGTGCTTTTCTGCCTTGAGGAGATACACATCACTGTTAGCAGGCAGGGACTCTAATAAGCCAGCAAGTTATACTATGAAGAAATGGTTCAGTTTCATAAAATGTGTTTATCCAACATAGGTCTAACTATTCCACATGCTGCATTGAAGTAATCAAGGCAACTGTATTCTGTATAACAAAACACAGTAGCTATGGGCAGAGTTTGATTGGGCAGAGGGTAAAGGAAGGGAAAGAAGGGCAAAATATGGTATTAAGATTTAATGACATTAACTGCCTGTTCTGTACACATAACACAGGCTTCCAATGATGTACAGAAACCACACTGGATGTACCACCCTTAATTACAAGATCACATCCTGTGTCTCAAATAACAGTACTAGTATATCATATGTTTTTGAAGAACCTTTGATCATAAGGTATAATATCTTGTAATGCTGTCTGATACTGTATATCTGCCAATGTTCATGAAATTCAGTTTTATGGAAGTATGCATAGTAAAACATGCTTATTAAACATAAACATACTGCAGTAGAAAGATAGTTTCTCAGGTGTGACTAAGCTCTACTCAGCTATAATCAGCCTCCTTCTAGACCTGTGCAAGGACCTTGTGTGGTTTTCCACTACTTTTCGCCTCTCCAGGGAAGGTAGGGACTTGTTTGGTCACTGATAGAAGTTAATGCAGCCGCAGGAATCTTCTAACTTGAGTTGACTGGGACAGCTTGGGGCTTTACTGTCCAGTCATCACAAAATCACAGCACACACCTACTATGTCTTGTCCCATCCTACCCCATGACACCCCTGGATGATGCCAGCCAGCTGTGTAAGAAAAGCTATTTAACATATCTCTTTGTGAGAGAACGCATAGCTGTCTAGCTTTCTGTCCCCTTTGTACTAACAAAACAGTGGCCAACATCTAGCCCAAAATACAAAAATTAAGAGTAATTGTGAAAGTATAATGTGTCCACAGAGAGGTGACAGGCACCTAAACAGGAGTTAGGCACCTAAGGGCCTTTGAGGCTCTGTGCCTTTCAATAGTGGCGCACAGAAAGGTATCATAGCATAAATTCAAAATCCAGCATTTGGAAACACTCTATGTCTGTTTATAGGAAATCATTTACAGTTCATGCAAACACAGTTAGAAATGTATCACTAACTTGCTAATGGGCTCCAAATGAGCACTCAATTCAAACTCTTACATAAAAGAAAAGAAACAGCTGAAAAATGACTTAAAACACAACCAATGCACAGAAATTAGTATCAGTTTTATGACAAGGTGAAGGCCAGTCACATGAAAATACAAATTAGATGCACTTCTGCCAAAACAGGATATGGTCAGTCATACAGAAAAATACTGAACTCTGTTGACTCTGTGTGGGTATTTTGCCTTAAGAGATTCTATGGTACTAGAGATTTATCTCCACTGCCTCCATGCACCTTCCAGGAATGCACAGTGAAGCATGCCCTGCCAACTCCATCCCACTCTGTACACATCAGAGCCTGAAAATGAGGCAAGGTAGCTGCCTTAAAGAGAGCTGATCACCTACCAATAAGCACACTAGAGACCAACGCTGAAAACAGACGTGGCCTTTGTGCGGCCATAACAATGTTTATGGTGACACAAAGCCCAAGCAAACAGATATCTATGCTCCTTGTCACCTCACAAATGCCCACAGTTGTGAACACAACAAAAGGCAGTATACATTTGTGACTTTTTTCAGTGGATGTTTGTTTGCTTTATGATGCGAGAGCATGGGGAGCTCATAGTGTTGCTCTGTGGGGTCAGGCCAACTCTCAGGATCTCAATATTGTGCTGTTAGACAGAAGGGTGTGATACAATTGCACATATACACACACACACTACCAGCTCAGGCACATACACATCCAAACCAGCCTAGGCACATGTATACCTATCACCAATTCAAGCACATACAGTATACACCCCAAAAGTTAGACACAGAGATCACTAATTTGTATATCATGCACACAATGACATTATATATATATATATATATACACACACACTCACCAGTTCACACACATACAACCCATGTACACATACACACAGGTAAGTTTCTAACTTGGATGGTACAGTGCATATGTGTGTGCTTGGGGTACCTGGGGGAAGGTTAAGGTGAGAGAGAGAGTTAAAGTGTAGGGAGTGAAAGTTGCCAGAAGCGGGATTAGAACCGGTGGACTACAGAGAAGCTGGCGGAGGAACTGAGGCTTGGGTTTACTTAAGGTAGACTGGGGCTGGAAACTCAGTCAGACAGCTGAGAGATTGGGGGGGGGCAGATAGGTAGTCGCAAGGCGGAGACAGCCAGGAAAGAAACTGAGGCAGAAACCTGGTTGCTCAGGGGAAAAGGACAAGGCAGTGGGGATAAGACAGTGGCAAAGAAACAAGGGGTTTTGGAGGCAGAGAGGAGCTCAGGACAGGTGTTGGAGGTGGCAGTGAGCCAGAAGCAGGAGAGGGAGAAATGAGACAGAAGTTAGAGGGGCGAGGAGCAGAGATTGGAGCAGGGCCAAACCATAGTAAAGCAAAACCCAATTTAGGAGTCCAAATAACAGTTTTATTACACAGACAACACACTACACAGCCCCATTAAGTTATTGGTTCACATGCGCGCACACGCACTCACACGCACTTACAATGACAGCAGGAGAAAGACTCAGTGGAAGGGCTGGAGTTCAGGTTGGGAAGAGAAGCAGAGTCCAAGTCCTTGGTCAAAGAGGGGGTGGGGGGTGATAGCTACCTATCCAGGCTGGAAAGGGGTCCTTGTCCAGTAGGTTTTGTCCAGAGGGGGGTAGCTGGCAGGGCCTCTGGGTGGATAGGTGGTGTGGCATGGTGCTGGTCCAGATGGAGAGGGTACCCCACTGAGTCTGTGTTCACTGCCCCTTTTTATAGGGGCAGAACTTGTGTGACCCTAGTGACGGGAGGCATGCCCAGGCAAGGACCAGCCCCGGTGTACTGAGCATGTGTGCTCTATGCAGGGATGTGCAGTTTCGGGTGTCTGTAATGGTGGGGTACAATGGTAGAGTTGCTGGTTCTGCAGTGTCTTTTGTCTTTCAAATGCTGGGTTCTTGTCTCTGTTCCTGGGTGAGGTCCGTGGCTCCTGGATGAATCAATGTGAGGTGATGGCCTGGTCGTTACAGGCCATTCAGTAGAGGCCTGCTACCACTGTATTTCAATCATTCCCAATCACTCTCATTCATCCGGTAACCAATTTACATGGGAGGGGTACATGAATCATACAGTTGCAACACAGGGGATGCCCAGGCAGAGGACACAAGATGGAGGCTCAGCATACAAAATGGAAACTTGACATGACTTGCGCTAACTTACATTTATAGGCCTAAAACAGTAATCACACAATATAAAAGCGTACAGACTTAATAATTATCACTTATAAAACAGTGGGTATTGATATCAAAATAGCAGGGAACTTATCTGCAAAGAGGGGAGAGAAAAATAAAACTTACTACCTAAACTAAAATGTTAAAGCTTATCCTACATCTTAGCCTACTTATACTTATCTATAGGGAATAGAGAGGGAGAGAAAAAGTCAGAAATGGTTGGGGAAGAGGAGGGAATGCATTTTAAAATAAATGAAAAAAAGAAAAACTCGGGGTTTTGCTACAGTAGCTGCCTGCAGTCTCCAACCACCTGGGCAAATGCTCCTGGGTCTTCAGGGGCCCCCATTTGCAGAGGCATGTCCTAGAAATTCCCCCCAGCAGGAGATTCCCTAGGCACACATACTGCACTGTTATGCCTCAGTTTGATTTCTCCTTTTGCAATTGTCCCTCCAAATTTGGCCCCTTAGACCTCAAGGAGCCTTTGGGACAACAGATGATGTCTGTGTTAATTAATGAAGTGGATTAGCTGTGCCAAGACACATCCTGGCACTGCTGATCCCACTCCCAAGGAAAAGATCTGGACGTGTGCTCAACACAGGTCTAAGGCAGCTACATTGCCTGATTTTTTGGTGTGAAACTACTGCCTTTAAAGAAAACAGAACTGTTCTGTTATGTAGGTGCATAGTACATCTGTGCTGATGGATTAGTCAAAATGCATATCTCTGGGAGGAGAAAGCTTTTCACAGAGCAATAACTAAATCAATAAAGATTGTGACAATTAAATTAATGTAGTTGTACTTAGCTGGAAAAAAATGTTACAAGATACTACACATGTGTAGAAAAAAAAACAACCCTGGGTGATGCTGTGTTATTTGAGAAACTATTTGTGACCATGTAATTAAAGGTTATTGGAGTGCAAGCACATGTGGGGGCAGTGTTATGGTTGTGTGTTCAGGACTTAGTTTTGCAACCCTTACTCATCTTGATGAGCACTTACGCAAGTAGTCCCAGTGAACCCATGTTTTGGGGCGTTACAGGGCAGGCACTTGCCCTTCTATTACAATCAGCTTATCCTTCAGTTGTTCTATGAATAAAATCCATCAGTGGAAGCTTTGGGTAGGAGCACTGCAAGATCCATCCTGACTGCAAGTTACCTTTGGAAACATTTACAGCATCTCTGGACTGTACTAGGGAGTGCCATAGTGAAGCAAGGCACATACACACCAGAAGTGCTACACCTAGAAACATATGCCATGTAGCCACATTTGACCAATATTCTGTGTTATGGTTCTCCTTATTGCTATGCTCCCAGTACCACTCTAAGACAGCTCCATTCCATCTATGTCTGGTTTTAGTGCTTACAGAGCAGGAAAGCTGTGCCTCACAATGATGCTTTCTGTCACAGGCCAGAGGCAGTGGCCATGGTCTTTGTGTCCTATTATTAAATTTGTTACAGGAATAGAAATTGTGTTAGATAAAGAATGACTGTCTCTACTTCAGCATGCCGACAATCTTTTTATATATATATATACACTCATATATATTATATGTATATATGTATAAATAGTGCCTAATTTTGAGGAAGAAAATGACAAAGTTTAAAATGTTCTTCCTCAAAATTAGGCGCTATTTATACATACACACAGATATATGCACATATATTATATATATATATATATATATATCCATACAACACCCCCACATGTGCACACCTGCATTTGCACACACACACAAACTGCGTATATACTTGATTATAGCCCCAATATATATATATATATATATATATATATATATGTGCATATATCTATAAAGATCGTCAGCATGCTGAAGCAGAAAGTCATATAAGTTATATAACTTATATATAAATTACAAAATGTTATAACATTTGTCATTTTCTTCCTCAAAATTAGGCACCATATAAAACACCGAAACAAAGATTCAGAAGGTGATATCTATTTTAAATAAGCATCCAAGAGAACAACAGGAATCAATTGCCTTCCATAAGTCCATGGTCAGAAATAAAGGTTGAAGAAAATCACATTAGAAACCTTGGGGATACTTTAGAATGAGGAACTGGGGCTCGCTGAATACATATATCCTCAGTGAAGGTTTCTATGTTTGTCTGCAGGATGGGCAGGAGAAAGGGAGGGGAGAAGAGAGAGAGATGGATCAGTCTCAGTCTTTAGCTAGACACACACAGACATACACAAGCACCAGGATTGTATTAAACAAGTTATTTTCAGCTACTTGTGTGGCTCACAGGTACCAGAGAAAAATCAAGTTATCATTTATGCACAGTTCCCTCTAGCAAGTAAAAAAGAGTTTTTACAACCCACTATATTGATTATATTTTTAGAACACTTTCTAAAATAAGTGCAGAACTCAATCCTGCTCTCTGATGCACATCAATTCATGCCCACATAGTAGAGGGAAAGATTGAACCCTAAGTGCCGATCATGACATTCTGCTGTGATAAAAGCTGTTTCTGTTTTCTTTAACATTGATGCCTGGTGGTGAATGCCACCCATGACATATTGAGGATAAGTATAACTTTCATTTTTTCATTCAAAGAATGCATATACTGAAAGTTATACTTATTTCTGAAAGTTATATAACTTAACTCAGCAGAGGGGGGTCCATTTTCTCTAGGTTTTTTAAGTTAGGGGAAAGTAGATTTAAGATGCAGATGTAGATACAGAGAGAGAATCCATATTCCTATAACTTGAAAACAGGAAGCCAATTAATAAAAAAGGAAATTAAAATAAAGCTTGTTAATAGAAAGACAAACACAACTGATGTTACCCTGAACTCAGTGAAAGACTTAAGAACATGATTAAATCCATCCTTATGCAGCAAAGTTCATAAATACTCACCCAAATCACATTAACTTCCTTAATATGCCTAAAGCTCAGATCCTCAAAGAGTATTTAAAGAACTAACACGTATTTAGTTATCTAATGATTAGTGGGCACGTCTACAGAAGATGCTTTACTGCAAAGTAGACAATCTCCTGTGTGGTAAATCATCACCATCTACATGTGCACAGCTTTTATTGTGCAGTAAATTAGTCTTCTGTGTGGTTGGCTAGTACCTGTAGATACAGATAGTAGACTTACCACGCGGTAGCTACTGCACAGTAATGCATGTGTAGATAGCTGACTGGGAGCAAATTGTTCTTGGTCAGCCCAGGTAGCAGGGGGAAAGGGAACTGTCTCTACTTGGGCAGCTGCCTGCTTCCCAGGCCCGCACCCCAACTGGCAGATCAGGGCATGGGCTGGGAGGTTGCTGCCTCAGAGACAAGACAGCTCCCCTTGCCCTCTCCCCACCCTGCCAGGGCCCAGGCCTGACCCTGGGGTCCCTTGCCAGCCTGAAGTAACTCCTGGCTGCTGTAGGGGTGCAGAGCAGGGCAGGAGTGGCCCTGCACTGAACTGCTCCCAGCGGGTGCATGTGTAGACACACTCCCAGGGAAAGCTTACTGTGCCTTATTTTACTGCTCAGTAAACTTAAAGTGCATTAGTAACATGTATAGATGCACCCACTTGAGAATTAGGTGCCTAAAAATGTTTGTTAATCTGCCCTTAGTTGCTTTGTTGAATCTGGGCTAAAATAAATATCTATTCTCTCTGTCTCTGAGGATCTTTCATCCCAACTCCACACAGTACTAGGAAGCTAAACCAGCTTCCCAGAGCTCTGTCTCTTCTTGTACAGTCAGTCAAGCTTGTTTCACTGTCACTGAAATCCTGCAGCTATGGAGACAGGGTCCAAAATTGCCAAGAACCATTTAAATGAATTTCAGTCAATCATACCTCAGGGCTCAAAAGCAAGGGTTGCATTTTGAATGTTAGATCTGCAATATTGTCTTCTCTAAAAGGAAGAATAAACAAAGCTTAATAGGTTACAACTGATGTAATAAGGGCAGTCCAAATGGCCGTCAGTCCCCAAGCTGCACAACTCCTTCAAATGTTCCCACTTTGCAAAGGAGTTAATTATGGATATTCCCATAGTTTCCACTGAAGTCAGTAAGGGGAAAAATCCTATAGGATTTAATGATCATTATAATTATTAGCTTACACTGTACGTTCTTTGGAGCAGGGACCATCTCTTTGTTTTGTGTTTGTCCCATAATTAAAACAAGGAGTCCCGGTCCAAGAATGGGGCTTGAGGAATTACAGGGATACAAATAAAGAAAAGGAGAATGGACAATGAAGGATGAAGTGTTCTCTGCCACCTGGGAGAGAAGTCAACTGGCTGGGCCAAAGTATTTCCAATCAACAAGGAACCATCAGGTCCCCTCAGCCTCTCCCAAGCCGGGGAACAGCCTCTGACATGCACCAAAACCCACTTAGGCCCACTGGGTGACCCACTAGTATCAAATCCCATTGAGCTGCAAGTCACTGAGCCCCTTCATGTGCTAAATCCTTGGGCTCCATTAGGTCTTTAATGTTTTATATTATGTTAAAATGTTGCTCGCAAATAATTTTTTCAGTTGTGCAAATTGTTTCATCTTTAGCTTCAGGTAGTATGGCAGTCTCAGGAAGTATATTTTCTCTTGAACAATATTTTACTATGTGTACATGGCTCTCTGTGTTTAATATATAACTATGTAATATATGTATAGTTATATGTCTAACAATATATAAATGTGTGCATGTGTGTATATACATATATATGCACACACACATCCTGTTTGCTAAATCTGAAGTAATTTATGTAATTATATACATAATGTATTTTAAGGATATACACAAAGAAGATTTTTATAATGCCACTTAGGATCTAGATTTAACTTAAACCACTACTTAGTCTATCTTCCTTAATAGGATACTTAAAAGGAATTTTATGACAACATTATCAGTAGCATTTTGCTGATAATTAGAATAACAATAATAATACTGAGATATTTTTTCAGTAATAATGGTGTTATTAATGAGATTTTTATGAAAGACAGACTTCTTTGGTATAATTATGAAAATTGATCTTTTGCATTTTACTTATTCACTGAAATCAGATAAGTGGCTTAACTACATGTATTATTTCTAATAAATATTCAAAAGAATGCATTTAAACAAGGCTCCTCATTCTATTCTTGCTCATATTCCTTGCATTTAAATAAAAGTGTAATTGCTCTGCTTTTTTAAACTGCTAGTTTGGATTAGCTGTCTAACCTGTACAGTGTCGCTGTTTGCTGTTTGCATTTTTAATAGCTTTATTACCATTTGGTGAAGCCTTAATTTCTGACTCCCTTGAAGAGTCCTGCCTTTAAGTCAGCTCTACAATTTAACCAGCAATAATCTGTCAAGATAAGATAAAGACCTACACCAGATGAAATGCGGTATTTTTGTGTAGCATTCTGTCATTGTTAAAGGAAAGATCTGAGTATGTCAAAATGTAACACCTGAAAGTTTAATAAACTTTGTAGCATAATTTTACAGTTCACATTTTAAAATAAATGGTTCCAGAATACATTAGCTTGTTCACTAGTGAAATCAGTTAAATATGTATATAAATATGTTTGGGTGAAGGGAGCCAGCAGTTCTTCAACAAGATTAAAGTTCTTTCATTTTCCAAGCATCAGAATAAGGCACTTTTAAAAAGAAATGTGAACTTCAATTCAGTTTCATTAACTCTGCAGTTGCCTTGTAACTGCTAGCATAATTGGCTAAAAAGTTGCTAAAAGGGTTCTTTTAAAAAAAGTACAACTAGAATGTGAAAATCCCATATTTTTCAAGCCTTTACTGTTATTACCAGCATTACAAAGTTTTCTTTTCTGTGTAGCTAATGGTGATGCAATTTAACCACAGCATATTTGACTTCTCTTTTCTTGCTAGAATAATATAGTCCTGTAGATTGAATGTTCTTATGTGACTGCACATACATATGATTTGTTATACACCTAAGCCAAGATTTTTAAAAAGGCGTGCTTAAAGATAGGATCCTAAGTCCATACTTAGGCACTGCAATATGGGACCTCTTTTCATAAAAATGCCAAATACTCAGTAGTACTCTATGCAACACCAGAAATAACTCCACAGAACACCTGGTTTTCAAAAATACTGAGTTCCTGCAGCTCCCATTCAGGTCAGTAGGAACTACTGGGTTCTCAGCCTATTTTTTTAAATTGTTCTCTTTGCTTAGGTGCCTAAATATGGACATGGGAGTCTAATAGGGACTATTACAGGTATTTTGCAAATAGTAATATGACTTATCAATAGCTGTTCTCAGACCTCTGGAGTTCTATGGAAAATTTGCTGGCGATGTGTGGTCAAACAAAGGCAGTTCTTGTGCTTGTTTCTAGCTTCTAAAGTGTGTTAAAAGAAGGTAAAAACCATATGGTTTCCCAATATTACTTGTTAATGTGTACAATGTCATAGTTTCCATAGGGATGTGAGGCAATTGCAAGTAGAAGGGAAGATGGTCTGTACAACAGTCCCACTATTACTATTACCATGTAGTCAATGTTATGAAAACCTTGGAGAAAGAAACCTGTCCTTAGGGAAGCTAAATACATTTATGACTCAAAGGGCAGGGATCTTTTCTATTTGGAAATGTATGACAGCAGAGGCTGTAGGTTTCAGTTCAACATAGCATTTAATGACATGCTTAAGTTTACACTTGTGCTTAGAAGCTGATCTAGGCTACAAAGGCTTTGCTGACATGGTAGTAAAGTGCCTGAGTGGTGAGTCTTATGTTGGGAAAAGGAGTTTTTCTGTGGATACGATAATACCATTGCCCAGAACAGCATAAACAAAGAATTCTTTTCCCAGTATAAGTTGTCTCTATGCCGAAGGTTTGGCCAACATAATTGTGTTGAGTAGGGGTATAATTTTTCTGTTCCAACTCCTACCCAACCCACTTTCACCAGTAAATCTGTAAAGTATAGAGCTGGCTTAAGGACAATGAGCATGGGGCTTCCAGTAAAGTTGAAGTAAATTGGACTTAATCCTGTACTTAAGTTCTTTGCGGCCTTAATGTTGGTATCTCAATATAGTTTCAAAACCTGGGACTGAATATCTAGAGCCCATCCATCTTAGCTTTCTAGGGAAAACAGCCAAACAACAAAATCTGTGTGAATTAGATTGGAGACTTTTGTGTCTTTGAGGACAATAGGATGACTCCTTGCTTCTGACTTCATATTGGGTGTAATTTTTTGATTTTTGTACCATGGTCCTTTTAGGTTGATGATCTGATTGTGTGTTTCAACTAAAGGTGTGAAAAAATTATTACAATCCAAGGCTCTGACTGAAACAACCACAAGAAAATCAGGGGGCTCCTGGATCAGTAACAAGCTCATTCAGGAACTCACAATAAACATCTGACAGCTGTAGTGAGGAAAAACTTGTGGCAATATTTTTTTTAAAGAATTACATGGCAGAAAAAAAAAAAAACATTAACAAGTTTTTCCATGCCATAAACAATGGTGTTCTGGTCATAAGCCAAAACCTGACAAGGCTCCAAGATTGAAAAAGGTTTCTTTGAGTCTGTCTTCCTGGTATAATTATCATAGGTTCAGAGGAACCAGATCTGGGGTGTTGTAAAACTCAACACAATGACCTTGACAGACAGCCAGATTTCTGTTTTCAGCCAGTTTAGGGTTACTATAATCTCATTATTATGCTTGAAAGACGACAAGTAATAGAATCTCAGGTAGCTGTTCTGTCTTTACTCAGCCGCATCTTCTCTTTTATGCCGATTTCCCTTGATTACCTGAACTAGTGAAGCTCAGTTTTCAACCACTTATCTTCCAGAAATAATCATCTGACTATTTACAAGGTTCTCACTGCACTCAACGGTTTTAATGGGTCAAGCGTTAAATTAACCCTTTAACCATATCCCTAGAGAATACAAAACTTATTAAACAGCAATTTACTTTTCAATCTTTGTTAACTTTGCAAAGGAGAAGACTTCATTAGCCAGCTTTGCTTGTTGTCTTCTCCTTCACTGTCCCGCCTTACTGCTTTTTTAATTTTGGGTAACATGCAAACAAAATCATTTTAATCACCTGATGCTCTTGGAAATGTCCTCCAGTTTTGCTTGCTTTGAGAATTCATCAAACGACGCCACAAAAATAACTGTGAGAATTTTACCTTCTCTTCTAAGGCAACATGTGTACACCTTACAAAGGCTTAATGAATTATTAATTTCACTTTATGGAAAAAAACACCTCTGTTAGAAATGTGACTCATAGATCAGCTGATGCTATTTTACTTTCAGCTTTGAAAGGTTGGTGCAACTCTTACACATCGAACGCTGAAAAATAAAAGGCCTGCAGCTTTCACATGCTTGAAAAGCACAAGGTAAGGGAGGTTGTTTACCTTTGACTACATCATAGCACTTACATGGTACTACTTCAGGTCCTGATTTTTGTAGGCATCTCTTTTCTGCATGAAAGCAAATTTAAGCACCTCTGCTTCACCTACCAGCCTTTTTAAAAACACATATCGGGCAGCCCTCTGGGTCCAGAACCCATGTACATGGAAGAGGCAGGCTGAAGGTAAGCCTCAGTGGGTTTAACCCTAGAAGAGGCTTCATCCCTCCCCCATAATCTGAGCTTGTATTGGCTTTTGGTAATAGGGAAAAAAAATTATTGGGAATCAGCATTGGATCCTAAAAAAACCCTCCAAAATAATTGTATAACATGGATGCATAGAATACAGTCCTTACTCAAGCCACATACAGATGTTCATTTCTACTGGCAAGCATTTCTCTGAAATGTTGACTGATTGAAAAGCAGCCTGGGAGCTGTAGTGTAGATGCCTCTGGCTGGATAGCTACACAAGCAAGCTCCCTAGCCAGGTAGCAATAGAGGGCTGTCCCCCTCCCTCCTTAGGGAGCCTATTACTTGACAGCCTGTCCTCTCCCCTGCCTGGGAAGGGGGCAAGATGTCAATAGGCAGCCCCCCCGGGTTTTATATTGCCATGTGTGCAGCCCAAATGGGTCCTGGGTCCCTGCTCCCTGGCTTTTAAGATCACCACAGATACTGCCTAGCTGGGTAGCAGATGTGGTATAAAAACCTGCAGGGCTGTGAAGGAGATAGGGATAGCTTTCCCAGCCATAGTTTATGGTACCTAGCTCTTTAATCCCCACCCCTCCAATATTTGTGGTGACGCAGCATTTAAAGCCTAGGAGCCGGGGACAGGACTTGCAAACAGCCTCCCTGAACCTTCTGCCCGATCCCTGGAAATCTCCCACAGCTGCAAGGCTGACCGAGCCTGGGCAGATGAGACGGAAAAAAAACCACGTTTCTTCATTGTTCATAGAGAATGGAAGTTTATATAGGGGACATTTCAATGTACGAGAAGACAGAAGAAGAACATAACATAAGGTCAAATTAAGTCCTTTGAAAGGCAAGTTGAAAAATAAAATTCGAGAAAAAAATGTATGGTACAACAAACTAAACTTGAGAACTTTGAAAACCAAATTTATCAAGCGTACACTTGTGACTGACAGAAGGGCAAGGGTCCAGAAGGGAAATAAAAGAAGATTATATTTTCATTTCAGAATTTATGCACTTCCTAAGTACAATGCAACTTCGAAAGAAACTCATACTTAGCTTGTCCTTAGAAGATTAACTACTTTATAAACTTCTAAAAATAAAATCAATGCACATACATTGGATAAAACAAAGAAGCATGCTTCTAAGGTTTTTGTTGGGGGAATTAATCAATTTAGATGGGGGATGATTGGCAGCTCCTCACCTTGGTTCCAGATGACTTTCAGATTTCAAGAAGAGGTGCCCAATGAGGTGGGGGCTGTAAGGGGGGGGCGGGGTGTGAGGGAGGGAGAGAAAGAGAGTCAGTAAATATGCATGAGTAAGTGTGCAGCTATAGAAGAGATCTGCAAAATATTTTAAAATTTTGATAATTTCAAGCAACTCATTAAATTAGTAATAACTAAAAACTGAAATAAGGTACCATTTCAATTATAAGTTGTTCTGTTAAAACTAGTGGGGAATATTCACCAGGGAAGTATTTATCATTAGGTACTGGTTGAACCCATTAGTTTAAAGTGGTTCAGGTTCTACTTGAAAAGCAAAATTATATTAAGTAGCACCCACAGACCATATTTAAAGTGTTCTTTAGACTTTTAGCAGTGGGATGATGTATAGGATTTTCTAGTAAACACAGAAAAATGAAGCCTTGAATGGCATCTAGGAGTTTTTAGAGAGAAAACAGATTTATGTAAAAGGGGAAATTTATATGGCAAAAAGCTTAATGAACATTTTTATATGGGAAGACTAATTTGCAAGGATATATGCTCTTTTCCAACTTTAATGGTTTTCTTACCAAATCAGTGGGATTTCTCATGTGCTTAAAACAGACTTTCTTAATTGGGGTCTACACTAGAAAAGAGCACTGAGAGAAAATGAAAAGGTATTACTGGACAAGGCTTTTGCAATTTAATCAAATCCGCCCCTAATGAGAGATGGAGCTTAAAAGTCTCCGCAAATTTCTCTGCAATGGTGCCTGCAGAGGTCTGGGATGCTTGCCCTAATGTGCTGTAATTATAGCAAGTCAGAGCAGACTCCATTAATCTGCTAATTAGCATGCTCCAGCAGCCTCGGCACCTCATATATTTAGCATCCCCATGCTTCAAAATGGCAGTGGGGGCGCTTTAACTATTTAAAGTGGGGCAGTGGGCAGGGACTGGGGGACCCAGGGCAGGGGCTGGGATGAAGCTAAAGATGGCTCATCCAGGGGGCATGGGAGGAGGAGGAGCTGCTCCCCACTGCTGCATGCACCCCCAGGGAGACATGGGGGGCATGAGCCCCGCATCCAGATTTATGCTCAGGGCAGATGCAGGCTGCCTGATGTGGGATCAAGGCTCTCTGCTCTGCCTCAGGAGCCCTGTGCTGGCTGCGCACCCCCTGCCCACCTGGCGGTAGTAGGAGTGTCAAGTAGTACCCTCCACTGTCAGGCGTGCAGGGGATGTGCAGCCTATGTGGGGCCCCCAGGGCAAAGGCAGCAAAGCAGAGAGCCCTGAGCCCGCAGGGGGGAGCCCACATCCAGCCTTGCCCCACTTGGCTCTGCTCTGTTTTAAGGAGATACTAAGTGTAAAAAATCCGGTGGTACCCAGTTATTTATTCAGCTAATGAGAAATATTGTTGGAAGAATTATAAACCAACAAACCTAACTGAACATGTGTTATCCACAGCAGAATGGTGAGACATTTCATACTCCAAAATGTATATGTATCTATATGCAATTTGCCAGGCCCCACTTTTACCATTCAACCTGCCCCATTAATCCCACAACACACTCTCAATTACACTCTTCCAAAGACAGTTTCAAATAGTCAAAATGATGACTGAATAAAAGCTGCATGATATGAGTCACATGGATTACATAAACTGGACCAGAAAGGTCTTTTTAGAGAAGCTACCAGCAAAGCAACTACTCTAGTTTCATGTGGAGATGGAGGTTGAGGTTCTGAATATTCAAGAAAATCATTGTTCTCTCCCTGGAAATTATCTCTGGTCACTCCAGAAATGTATGGAATATTTTGTAATGTACCCTTTGGCATAGTCCACCACCCAAGTTTATGTACCTACAAGGATGTTTCAAAAACTAACGGCAATTTCAAAATAAAACCATTTTGTGTACAGTGATCGTTTACTGAACCACATCACTTCTCTTTATAGTTGCCCTGCTTTGTAACAGTTATTCTAGAGAGTCACAGGTTTCTTAATACTGTTCTCAAAGAAGCTTTTTTGCTAGTAGAGCTGCAGGAGAAGTTGTCAGGGAGGGTTTTTTTTTTTAATAACCTCATAAACCCTGGAAGCTTTTTTGGTGCTGTGACAGCCACTCTTGTACTTCAAGTTGCATCTCTGCATCCCTAGTGAATTTGTATCCACAGAGCCTCCTTCAATGGTCCAAACAGATGATGATCCCTTGGCACAAGAAATAGGAGTGTGGGGTGGATGTGGTAAGATTTCAAAAAGCCCAGTCTCAACAGTCACCCAAATACTATGTGGCCTCACATTGTCATGCTGGAGAACACCTTGCCTGAGCTTCTCATGCTGTTTGGTCTGAATAGCTGGCTTCGTTTAATTTTGGAGATTGTGGCCATGTGTAGACAAAACGAGGGGCATATGCGTACGACCCTTTTAAAGTGGGCTAAATGCTTTTGCACCGCTTTAATGGTGTTAGTGTTTGCGCTCCTCGGTGGTGTATTGCACATTAATTACAGCCACTGTAGCAAATTTGGTGGCATAACGTGCCTTAAATGACTTGGGGGCACAGCAAACTTAAACTCCTCCAAGGAGTTATAGTTTGCTGTCCTACCAGCCACAGAGCAAAGCGCTGGGCTCTGGGCAGCTCAGGGGCTCTGCAGGAAACCCTGCAGGTAGCCTGGCAGCAGCCTGGCAGTGTTCCCTGCTGCTGTGTAGTTTTCCACTTTCTCACAGACATACAGCATAGGCAGCCATTTTGTCATTAATTTTTTTTAATAACCTCATAAACCCTGGAAACATTTACTCCCAGGTTAGTTTGAGAAAAGCAACCTTCTCCCCTCCCTGACAACTTCTCCTGCAGCTCTACTAGGCCTGAAACAGATGGAATAGTGGATGAGGTTATTCTCAGTGGTTTTCCTAATGACCATATCTTAGGGTTATCAAACCCCATAAGTCTCAGTGCACAATTGCTACAAAATTTTCAGAGCTCCCTATGACAGCTCTATAGTTTTGAGTCACTGCCACTGTCTCAATGACACTGACATCTGAATTTTCAGGGAAAGTGTTTTCTTTGGTCCCCTTCCATCTGCAGAGTGGCTTTATTTCTGCTCCTCAAAGGCCCTTCAGATGAAGACTGTAGCCTTTACGTGGAGTCCCCTTGATGTTGCCTAATAGGAACAATTGTTACCAGGATCCCCATGTAAAAAAACCAAAAATCTAAAGGAAGCATCAAATGAAAAGGCCCTGTCTCAGACAGCTTACATGTTTAGCATGTTGTAGACTAAACTGAAACAAATACTAAGACATTTGTTCTTGCGGTGGCTGTTGTTTTGACAAACACTGGGAAATTGGGAAACTCCAATGATAAACATTTGATGATACACATATGAATATATGCATACTGAACTACAAATCAAGGAATTGGTAAATTGGCCCCAAACTAGGGGTGTGCGAAGAAGGCTGTATTCAATTTGGATTTAGATTCGTCCCGAATCGGGGACAATGATTCAATTTGTTGATTCGGATCACTGTCCCCAGTTCAATTCGGCCAAATTCGAATCTGAAGATTTGAAGCTGATTTGGAGAATCAGCGATTTGGCCACAGACACCACTTTAAATTTTTTTCTACATATCCCAAGGTACCAGGCATGGCTTGTGAACACTACAGTGCTGGGGTGGATGGAGCATCCCACTGGAGCATGGGGACCCCCCTGCATGCTCAGTGGTGAACCTGGAAGTGGACCAGAAGTACTCCTAGTCCACTTGCGGGTCCACCATTGAGTGTGCAGGGGCCCACCCCCCACCCCCCTGGCTCAGCAATTGGCCATGGGGGGACCCCAGGTGCCCCCCCAAACCCAGGAGGCACCAGTCACCGAGCCAGGGGGTGCAGGGGCCACCCTGCACACTCCCTGGGAAACCCGGAAGTGGACCAGAAGTGCTTCTGGTCCTTTTCTGGGTCTGCTGCCGAGCGCGCTGGGGGCTCTCCTGCAGTCCTGTGGGACACTCCATCTGCCCCAGCATCACAGCATTCATGACCTGCCTGGTACCTTGAAGTACGTAGAAAAAACATTTAAAGCTGTGTCTATGGCCAAATCTCTGAATCTTTCCAAATCTCTCCGAGTCGATTCAGAGGGTTCCAATTCAATTCAGAGAGATTAAAGGGTCTTCTGATTCAATTCGGATTCAGAGATTCAGCTGCCAAATCTCCACCAAATCGAATCAGGGATCGAAGCTTTGCAAAGCCCTACCCCAAACATCTGAGGGCTGTATCTTTTCTGACAAAAAACAATTCTTCAAATACATGTCAACCCCCACGTTTGGCTACTAGAGATGAACCAGGGACTTCAATAAATACTGCTTGAGCTAAAGACTATGCTCACAAGGTATAAGGGAGCCATCTCTCCTGTGCATCAAGCAGAGAGGGAGATACCTAACACATGATAATCAGTGAGATACTTTACGTTTACAGTCATTCATCTAATTGCCAAATTAAGAGTTCAGTCTTATCTGTGGAGATGAGAATCTTGCACAACCCCCCTGAAGGAGTTTGCTCCAAATTCTTCCATCAAACCAGTGGTGCTTGCTCCTCCCTTCCCTTGGAACATGCAGCAGATCCAGCCCCAAACTCCTTGGCTTCCTTAGATCCACAGAGATTTATTCTCTGCTCCAAGGAATATAAACAGCTAAGTCTTTTTCAATGGCAAGCTACATTCAAACCACTTTTAAAAAGGAAGTACCTCAGGGGGCAGAAGAACACCACTAAAAATTCATAGGTTCATAAATTCACAGAGTTGAAAGCCTGTAAAGACTCATTAGGTCCTCCAGTCTGACCTTGTGTATAACAGAGGTTACTACGTTTCATCCAGGTAACCCTGCGTTAAGCCCAATAAAGGGACAGACAAAATATGAAGTGATACAATAGTGGGTGTACTGCAGAACAGCTGATGCATGGTAACCTTTGCACACCTGTAATTAACCCACAGTAAGTGAAGTTTAAACCAGAGCAATTTAGCCCCATTTCATTTACGTCTAAGCTGCCCCAGTTTAGCTCTAGTCGTTCCATGGTAAGTCCCTCCCCCATTAATGCATTTGAATTTGACAGCTTCTCCATACCATATCTTCTGTTTACTAGGATAAACAATAAAGAATGCAATGCTTAGTCTAAAAGTAAGGTAAGGAGAGACAAATCAGGTTTACGTCTATCCTCTGGCTACCTGAAGTTGGGAAGTGTGGTGACAACACAGGTGACCTGCCTGAGCTTGCTTTAATTTAGTTAGAACAGGTACCAACAGCAGAGAAGAGGTGTTGGCACAGTCTTCAGTGAAGACTGAATGAGCCTGCTAGGGATCCTATATACTGGGTCATTTGTACACAATAGCACATTTTTAACCTGGGCCACCACTTTTTCACTGCTTTTGGTCCTTAGCCAGTGAGTTTAAAGCCAGCTGGGGTAGATCTGCCTGTGCTGCAGTCATGCCACCTGACTTCAGTGCAAACAAAGCTTGCATCTTCTTAGACCTTCCAACCCCGTAGTATAAAGGAATCCCTAGACACAGACAGAGATGTTTGCAGATGTGGAGAGCATAGGGCACATGGGCAGGAAAACACTTGTTCCTTGCATGATTCTTGGGTTTGTACCTGGATAGAGGGAGAATGATTAGGTCCATTCTTGGCTTAGTCTTCCCCAGTAAAACAGGGAACCTAAAATAGGTACCCTTGTCACAACTTCCTGGAGCAGTTCTTCCTTTGTATCCTACCACACATCTCATTCTAAGTGACATTAAAAACTTTATGCCAATAATTCTGCTGCCCTGGTGATCAGATTACTTCTGTTACCATAATGATATCTGATCAGTGCTTTTCTCCATGAACTGAGACCTGTCATCTCTATTTATACGTAGGAAACTGATGGAACCCTCTTTGTGGCGCTCATACAGAAACTGAAATGAAGTCTCTGTATACAAAAAAGGTTCATTTGGGACTTCTTTTAGCAATTCAACCACTTCACCTAATGTCAAGATTTCTTTCTTAATAGCCAATTTTATAAATTCTAGAATATTAATTACTTCAGATGAGACCATAGGGCTCAATGATGAGGTCAATGACCTTTAACCTTTAAAACTTAGGTTGCCATGGTGACTCAAATCACCCTCATTAGTTGGATAAACTCAAAATAAATAAAATCTGGTATCCTAAAGAAAATTACATTTCTGGGTTATGGACAGATTTCATTCTACATCCATTTCAAACACACAGAGTAATTCCTACTTAAGAAAAAAGCCCTAGTATCAAAACATGAAATATTTCCAAACAGAAGTCTCTTTTGGTTTAAAACAAAAAAAAAAAGTTGTCATCACTGTAGCCTTGAGAAGTCTGGTGTTCGGCTATTACGTTTCATAAGAAAAATGAATATTGCAGAGTTTTCCATTAGGAAGTAATATTCCACAAAGTCTGCTCACCCTGGAGTTTACAACCTTCAGCATAACATTTCCATGTAGTGTAAGTTTGTTTGAAAAATAAGTCCCCTTTTTGTTTGAAGTATTTAATTACCTAGATAGAGGAACCAAACGAAATGAAAGATTTATGGATCCCTGTTTCTCATAGTGAAGGAGAAAGTGATCTGTTTGCAGGAGTTATATTTTCAGGCACTTTGCTGAGACACCCCAACCCCCCTTAGTTGCTGACTGTAAAATAAGAAAACTATTACCCAGCTGGGGTAACAATAGGCTCCCACAGTGCTTTTCTGCTCAGCCCGCAGCTGCCAGTGAAAGTGGAAACTACAGCAGCAGGATAACATTCTTTTCTTACAGCCTGTTTCTATGGGCAAGGAGCCCTCCCACTGATTCAATGTATTTTCTATGCAAAACTGTAGAAGAAGTGACATTTTAAAAGTTTTGACCTTTGTTTTTTTTCTCTTTTTTTGCGTGAACTGAGGCATACATTTTTTAAACCTTCTGACAGGGTGTCTGTTAGGAACAGCAATAGCCATTACTGTAATAATAAAATGTTTCAAAATTTGAAAATTCTATATTGAATATAATGCACAGATAACCTTTGTCTGGAAAATGATAGTGATGAGGAATATGGAACTACCTCTTTTATTGTTGCAGAAAAACAGATGATGATGATGACAGATTTCATATGCCTTTGCGAAACAGTATCCTTGAAGGCTGTATTTTTATTTACTGATTTCAGATTTAAGATAATATTTTTAATGTATTTGATCTGTATACTTCCCCCCTCACCTTGCAAAAGCATCCTAAATATTAGTCAGTTAATAGTGCATGTTTAGAGCAAGAGTAGTAGTCACCAACATAATAATAAATATTGTATCTCAATGTGGGCCAAGTTGTATTTATTTTATTTTATTTTATTTTTTTAAATGGCATGGCTCACAATCTGATTAAGAGAAAGACACCAAAATTAGCCTTCAGGTTAACAGATCAAATAACACTAAATCCTATGGAAGGATAACAAGTTAATCACACTTTCCAAGACAGAAGTAAAAAAATAAGGACTATTCAAAAAAGAATAGTCATTAAAGTAAACGCAGTGGAGGTTCCAAAACCAAGCCTGGTAGGTTAATCTATTAGAGAAGCTGCCATTTACTACCAGTTCCTTGTGCCAGTTATAATCACTAGATATCACCAGCTTACTCCTATGTTCACTGAAGGCAATTGCTTACTGCATGTCCATTCATCTATCCATCTCTTAGGACCTAACCCTGCATTCTTCCCATACTCGCATCTCCCAATGAATCCATTGGAAATTTCTGCTGACAAAAACAATGAAGGACTGGACACGTAGAATAGTAGTAATAATGAATCTTTAAAGATATTTTAGAATTCTGCTCCATTCCAGGAGTAGAAAATCCTATATTTTAAACATGTGACTGAGTTGAATCAGAGCCAAGATATACACACACCTGGGTAATCTGAACATAGCAGCAAATACTACACAAAATCATTTCTTCCTATATATCAGACCCTGTGTAACAAAATCCATCATTAGGCAACTGCATTAAACAATGATTCATCTTCAAGTAACAATCTAGTATTCATTTCACTGTGACCATAAAAGACCATTGAACCCAGCAAAAAACAGGAGATTAAATGTTAATATATATATTTCTTATTAAGAAAGCAGCCAGAGCCAAACAAAGCACTAGTTCCAGTCATAATTCTCTATTTCCTGCCTTTTATTGGATGAACATTTTGACATTGTTTTTTACTACATTTCTCCTTCTCATCTTTTTAAATGTCACATAAACTAAAAAATATACAGGAGCACTTTCATAGACCACTTTAATGATGATCCTACTCACTATAATGATTCTGATAAAGCCAACAGGCATTCATCTTGGAAGCATTTCCCATGGATTTAACCACACAACTCTGAAGAATAAGACAAGGAAGTTATATGACTCATGCCCTGATCCTAAACTAACTGAAGGAAATAGGGGAGTTATGTCATTGGCTTAAGTGGGAGCAAGATCAAGTCCTAATTCTGTGGATTTTACTGCAAAAGCCCATTCCTAATCTATTGTGTTAATAATAATTGTTTAGAGAGGAAGATAGCCATGTTCATCAGGAGTCAGGCAGCAAACAGGGTAGATTTGCATCTTTACATAATAAGTGAAAGTATACAGCATAAACTTCCATAAGCAAAGGGCTTACTTTATCAGATGCTATGAATTTTTTAAATATCATTTTCTGATTTCTATAATATAATATGCAAATATACCAATAGCAATAAGAAGCCAAGAGCTCTTTCATTCTCCAGGACAATATGTTATCCTGGACAGTTGGCTGTTTGAGATAAATGGCATATCCCCATTTGTACAGAAGAGCCAAATGTCTGGCATGACTCATGCCAGAGAGGCAGCTGTTCAGTAGGAAAGTAGTTGTGGCATACTAAAAAGCCGGAAAAACTGAAGAGGATAGAGAGAGTTAAAGGTGGCACTAGAATGGTGTAAGAGAGGGTCTCTGGGGTAAGTAATGCATAACAGATTATATTAATTAAAACTCTCCATCATCACCAGAAGAAGTCAACATTTGCCTACAGTTACCACATCTAGGATGCCATGAGTTTCAGCTGTCCTTAAGACAGGTGATAATTGTAGTGTCTCAGATGCAACTGTTTGGTAAATGGTACTCAGTATTTACCATATCATACATATAATACAAGTGTAATTTCTCTAGTACAGAAACATCCAGAACATTGAGAGAGCATACAAAAATGATGTCCTGCAGCAACAGCCACTTTAATAGGGATGGTGGCAAAACTTCTGTAGAAAATTTGCCAAATAGATCATGATAACTTATTTGGAAGTTTTCAGATTTATGGCATGTAAACATGCAAATAAACTGATCCTTGGTCAGGTGAATAACTTCAGTCACCTACAAAGTTATTTAGTTGCTTAACTGTTTATAGGACCAAATCCCACACATGCTTTTAGTTTTGGTAGTATAAATCCTCAGGAAAATTCACATTTTATACATATATAGCTCCTCCCAGTCTTGCTTCTAAAGCCCATGCCCGAAGTATTTTATCAGTATTAATGAACTGAGCTTCAGATATCCATCTGAAGTAGCTACTAATGCTCATCTGCCAGATGCAGAAATGAAAGACAAAAACAGCAAAGTGTCTTGCTCAACATCAGATAGAAAATACATGGCAGAACTTGGAATAAAACCTCATTCTTCTAAATAGCAGTCTAATGCCACATGATGATCCTTATCCATGGTCATTGCAATCTAAGCACAACAGATGATAACTTAAATTGAATATGTTTTCCCTCTACATTTTTTTTTTATAAATAACAAAAGAAATATAGGTCCTTGGCATATAGTAAATTACTTGCCAAATTTAGAGGTATTTTAGCTAATAATATTTTAAGCAAATTATTTGTGTGTCAAAAATTGTAAATGTTTAGTTATCCATGACTGCCACAGCCTTTTGCATGAAATATGCAAACAAAAGCTGCTGCTGCGATGAGTTATTTAGTTCCAAATTACAGCACAAAGTGACTTCCCTTGTATAACGTCTTGAAAAAGAGAGTGCACACTGCAATGCACACATTGGCACAATCTTAACTAAAGTGCATCCATAGAAAGAGGAGGATTAGGATCTTCATGGAGTATCTTAGAAGTCAGGGTAGAAGTAAGATAGCTTAGGGGTTTGGTAATAGGATATGGATTCTTGCAATTCTGTGTTTCGAAGGGTTCAGATTCTTTGGTGGGGGGCAAAGGTTTCACTTGCCTTTTAATGGGCATTGAGTGAGTTTCTTGAGCTGCAACTTTAATAGATGAGCATAGTTTAGAAACTGAAAAAATAAATAAATTAAATATATAGGTCACCAGTTCAAATCACACAGGTCAGCAGAGTCCAATATCTATACCTATCATCTAGCTGGTTTTCAGTGACCGGTATAAAATAAGTTGGTGGTCACAGTCCATTTCCTAAAGGACAGCTGTCCACTTCACAAAGCTATCACAAGTGGCACTACCCTCATGGGCAGAGAGGACAAGACTGAACGGGCACAGTGTATGATCTTTCCTCTCACCTCAAGATGGAGTTCTTTTAGTTGGAAGAAAGGATGGAGGGGAAGCCTCAGCCTCTATCCTTACAAAGGAGCATATACTGCACTTAGTTAGTCAGGCAACCTTCACAGTTACAAACGTCACGCAACTTAATAAATAAATACATTCAGTGAGTATTCGACATTACACAGGCTTCTTAGTTTTCCTGAACTTATCTGCAAAAGTATACCAAATGTTTCCAGAAGTGGATCCAGGACTTTATAAAGGGAGATAAAGTTGCAGCAACAGGTGCTGAAGGGGTAGCAGCACCCCTGCTCCCAACCTCCTCCCTCTCCACCGGGGCAGGAAGACCACACCCCTGAAGCATCAGCTGTGGACCCCTGTGCAGCCCAGCTGGAGTGGGACAGAAGGTCCCCTGGCCCCCCAGGACCATGTGGGCAGTGGGGATGCTGGCAGCAACAGGCAAGGGAGGGGGAAATGGGGAGGAAAGGTCAGGGAGTTGAACATACTTCTGAACACAGAGGGGAAGGGAGAGAGGGAAATTGTTCCCTTCTTCAGGTCTTAAAAAAGTCCCAGGCCACTGCTCCTGCTGCATAGTCAGAAAGTGGGGGTGTGGTGGTGCCACTGCACCCCCTCTGGATCCACCCCTTAGCATGTGCACTCTTCTGTACCTACTCAGAGCTGCGCTGTGCTAATTTGCAAAGTCCAAGGCCTGCTGAACACACTTCAGCAGGGAAGGAAAAGCCAGAGTATATTGTCCATGCAAAAAGCTGCCCCAATAGTATACTGAAAAGGCTGAGTCACTACCAAGCTACCTCAAGCACATCTTTCCAAGATACAGGACTCCAAGATACTGCAGGGATAAGCACCATAAAGGAATCCTCGACACTATAAAGGAAGCATTTTTTTTTCATTACACGTTATTAATGAGCAGCTCATTTTGGATAGGGCCAGAATGTATGAAATAGGATTTCCTGTTGAATGTTGAACCTCCGACATCAGTCAAAGAAGCGGTTTCCATCTTGCTCATTTCACCCTGGAGGCTAGTATCAATGCATTGTATTGCAAATTTAAAACTTGTTGAAACAACACATATTTTAAAAAGTCATATTGTTTATTTTATCTTTTAATACTCCATCTTACATGTCTTTTATTGTCCTCTTCCTCCTTAGATGCCACCTTACCATTTGAAAAAGGTAAAGAAAGAAACAATCCTCATGTTGTATTACTTAGAATGATTCATGTAGTTTTGCATTAGCTTATATAAATATATTTGAAAATATCTGCAGGAAATCAAGATGGTTGCAAGCAGAAACTTGAGCAGAAGTAAGATCTTTTATAGCACTGATGAAAATGCCATAACTAATAAAATCTAACAGCAGACTGAACAAAGGACATGTTGCCATGTTTGTTTCTTTGAGTCCTAACTGCTCATATTTCCTCCCAAGTGGCTATTCACAGATCACCCTTAGAACCTGTCTTTTGTTGCTACAAAGAAAATAAACATTTCCTGGGTGAAAAAAACCGAGTAGCTTTCAGGATACTGTTAGTTTACTGAAACTCCTAATCCCGTAAATTTCCATTGCTCTGTCTAAACTTAGATCTGACTTCCCAATGAATCTTTATTGGCAGCAGCTTTTCCGCCTCTGATTCTTTTCCCTGATTCCATACTACATCTCTGAAACCTCCTGGAAGAGACTGTGAGGTGACAGAGCCTTACATGCTAGCAGTACTTAGTTGACACAGGTCTACATGTCCTTTCCATCAGATACAAACAACTCCATCTCCAGTCAGTATTATTATATCCCACCTATGCCCTAGCATGAATCAGCACCTAGTTACAGGACAGGCTGGGTGTGTCTACATGTGCACATTTACTGTGCAGTAACTGAAACTACTGCACAGTACAGGCACACATCTACATGTGCACACCTGTGCTTCACAGTAAATATGGTGACTTACACTGATTTGAGTGTAAATTTGATACCTGCATCATGCTCAGTTAGTTCCTGTGCAGTAAAGCATGTGTAGACACGTTCCTGTGCAGTAACACTGTGTGTGTGGACTGACTTGAGACTAACTTTAGTCCCAAGTCAGTCCACACACAGTGTTAGTGCACTTTAATGCCTGCATGTGTAGATGCCCACCTATTCACACTCACCCGCAGTAAGTTACTGAGTAGTAAATTTAAGTTGGCATAAATGCACGTGTAGACATGCCCACTGAGGCTGAATTCAGACAGAAGGCAGAAATGAAAGCTTAAAGTGAAAAAGCCCCCATTAGTTCACAGTGCTAAGGCATGCCTACTCAGCAAAATAGGCCACTAATTGTACACCATATCTCTGCTCACTTTGCTGGCTCCCTCACGCACAGAGAGTCAAATTCAAATTCAGACATGGTGCCTATATGCATGCTCCAGGATGGCGGGGGGGGGGGGGGAGGGGCGGCGGTTTTTGGGGGGGTTGACAGGACGCGTTTTAATGAGAGCAGCTCTCAGGAGCCACTCTAATTAAAATGCTGCAGCGTCTCTTGTATTCAGCACCCTGCATTTCAAAATGACCATGGGGTGCTTTAACTAAAACTCATTTGATAAGCTCTAGTTAAAGCAGCCCCGTCACCATTTTGAAACATGGGACACTGAATACATGAGATGTTCTGATTCGAACTCCAACTGACTCAGTGAATCGAGTCTGCTCCGACACGTTCTAGGCACCTTCAGTCCTGACACTGAAAGAAAGCCCTGAAGGTGACTGTCCCAGGCTACCCAAAAGATCCCCTTCTGTACAGCCAACAGCTCCCATCACATCTCTGTGCTTTGGAAACAATGGAAATATCAAGGGTAAGATTTGTGAGGGTGGCAGTTGAAGGTCTCTCAGCAGCTGGCCCAAAATCAGCCAGCTGCTGAGAATGTAAAATGAACAGTCTCAGAACAAAATGCAAAGGTCACTCATTTGACTTGGCTTTTAGACAATAAAGAAATATGAAAACAAACAGTGAGGAAGAAGGGGAAAGTACCACCAGAGACTGTGTGGGTCTTATTTATATTGTATTCATCACAGCATCTCCACATGCCTTAAAAATTTTACAAGTGAAAATAAACTGAGACCCCTCCCCCCCACCAACCCCGCCAGGTGGGTATTTGGCACCTAAATGGAACAAAACACAGTCATGACCTTATACACATGCTTCATTGAAAAGTCATTAGAT
Source organism: Alligator sinensis (assembly GCF_000455745.1). Taxonomy (NCBI): domain Eukaryota; kingdom Metazoa; phylum Chordata; order Crocodylia; family Alligatoridae; genus Alligator; species Alligator sinensis. Next base: position 3,069,624 of record NW_005841876.1, read on the forward strand.
GAGAGATAGCTCATTGTGTGCACTTGTATTTGGAAGAGAAAGATGAGGCAGCCCAAATCCAGTCTGAGCAAGTGAGGTGAAGAATCGGCAGAGAGAATGATGCTGTTTTGGAGAGACCTTGTGGTGACCTTTATGTTGAGGTTAATCACTGTCAAACATGCGTGAGAGAAAAGAACTTCCCTTCCAAAAAGCAACATGTCAAGTCCTCAGAGAAAGCAAGCAAAAATGAAAAAGCTACGTACACTGAGAGCAGTAAGTATGGATGAGCATGAAGTGCCAGACTCACTTGCAGAAAACACCCCCACCCTCCACATAACCCAAGGACTTTATACTCAAGTGAATTAAGAGAGAGAGTGTCCTGTAAACCTTGGTCACTGAAGGTTCCTGTCTGCCAGCCAATAATTTTAGAAGTGGGGGGACAGGAGAGCCCATCCCAGGAGCAGAAATTTCCTAAAAAGTGAAAGAATTTTGTATTTTCACAGGTCACAGCTCACTTTGGCAGACTTTTTTTGTTGGAAAGTTTTAGGGAGAAAATCATATGTGGAATTTGAAAAATAGGTAGCCTTGTTCTCCACCGCAAACAACTAATATTATGCCAGCATAGTAGCATTGATTTTAAGATGTTATTATGGCATACAATTGGTATGAGGCAAAGGAAAAAAAAATCAGCCCCACAGTCATTTACATTTTTTTCTGACTGTCTCAGTAATATACTTTTTATTGGACTCAATACAGGGATAAATTGGTAAAATTCTATGGTCTTTTTCTACTAAGAACGTCAGATTAGATGCCATACTAGTCCTTTCAGGCCTTAAAATGTATGAATATTAGTTTGAAGCATTGTTGTACTTCAGGTAGCTAAGCAAATCTAATTTATGTTGTGGTGATCTTTATGTGGAGGTTAATCACTATGCAACCTTTGAGAAAAAAAAAAGGAACCGGAGAGGAAATGGCTTTACTACTAGATAAAAGGTGAAGGAATAGAAAGGTTTCTCCAAAATGCTGCAGTGGGACTAGTTACAGTAAGAGCTTGAGAAGAACATATACTGAGTTTACTAGTGGATTTGGAAATCTCACATTCCAGGAGAGAGATCCCTCAAAGCATCAGCAGGCATTTACTTTTCAGGAGACCGCTAGGATGTGTGCGAGTCCCATCATACAGCTCCAGCACGTCAGGTAAAAAGGGGTTTACCTGTCAGGATATAACAACTGATGTGACAGGAAGTAGAAGAGACAGGATGTGAACAGGGGAAAGGGGGAAAATTAGAATTAATCAAGTTAAAGAACAAAGCAGAAATTAGTGTGCCAGCATAAAACCAAATCAGATGGGTATTTAATTTTCACTGTTATCCCTTAGTCAACCTCTGTAGTCCCAAATCCCTACTTGCCTTTTGTAATCCTTCAAATAGACCTCAAAAGGGCTTATTGTTCCACATTCTCCCTGACTTGGCTTAGCTTCGCCTCAGCAAATGCAAATGTTATGTCTTCTCTAAGAAAAACAGTTAGTGAGAAATGAATTTGGTACTTGGGGTTGTTTCACGCTTGACTTTTTCATGGAAATGACAAGTGGCACATTTGCAGGGTACAACCATAGGACAAAAATTATATAAATATATCTTGGGTTCTGAGATAAAGTATATTTTCTTTGGGCTTCTCTGGCTGACATGCTAAACATTTTGGAACAACCCTGACTGAAGTTCAGGACAAGAGACACACACGAGGTAATTAACAGTTTAGAACTCTCCTAACAAATTCTTGTTGCCAAAAAAGGGGGAAAGAAGAAAAAAAATAGCCTTTTTGTAGTGGCTGTTATTATACAAAACAAATCAAGAGTGAAGGGAAGGGGGCAAGAAGATGGTGCACAGCCTGATAAGTGCATCCTTAAATCTATAATTAAAACCAAAGGCAAGCTCCAGATATAGCCGATTCAGTTATGTAAGATCTTGCAAAAGTTTCACACTGCTTTCTAGCTTTTGTTTTATTATTGTTCCTTTTCATTAGAGTTCATTTAAGGTCAGTAATGGGTGAGGTATTGTAGCCAGGGTTTATGGCAGGATAGAATCTAACAGTGCCCTTCTTGTAAAGATATGCAAGTGTGCACCCAAAGGGAAAAAATTATTACTGGTTCAACTTGAAAGAGAAGAAGTTAACAGTCCCTTTGGAGCTTAGTTCAGAACTTCTCCCAGCCCCAGAAATGCCTTGCCAGCTATTTGGAAGTTACTTTAATGGTGTCCTATCATTCCATAAAAGCCTCTCCACAGGCATATGGTAGAGTTACATAAGACAAAAAAATGATATGAGATATGGCAACAATAATTGGCTACTGTTAAACCACAAGGAAACAGAGAGTAAATCAATCTCATGAAATCTGTAGCAAGTATACAAACACATCTCATGCCTCCTAAAAGCATTCAGTGTATGAAAACAGGTGGATTCCATGTTTTTACTCCCTATATAAAAAATGCTTAGTAAGGAATGGTAGCAAGTGTTAACCCTTAAACCACTGTGGCATTCTATATAGCATTAGGAGGTAGTGGGAGCCCTTTGAAGTGATGCCAGGACTTTGGGATAAAATACTCCCCACCCCCATGGTAGCCTAAGTCAGGCTGAAATTGAGCTGTTAACACATATACCAAAGCAAGAAATTGTATTTAAGCACCATATAAATAGTCAATAATAAATAGCACTATGCAGACATGCAGGCAGTACAGTTATCAGATCTTTTGATGCAAGGGAAAAGGGAAGCAGATTGTAGTTGGAAAAGTCAGAAGAAGACTTTCCCTCCATCAGTGGTCCCTTTAAGATTAGGTTACTATAGATACACATGCAACAAATGTGTACCTACAACTATATGTAGCAGGTGCTCAGATCCCCTAATAAAAGGAGATCTCATCCAAGTGTACCTAGACCAACCAGCAACTGCTGGGTATAAGGATATAAGCAGTTGTCAGCCAAGACTCAAAACTAATCAATCATGACTTGAGGTTGAATAATGACTGTCTAAAATCACAACTAGTTCTTTTAAGTCAAAAACAGGGATTCCCCCCCCCCCCCCGCCCCAAATGTATTAATGAACAGTCTGTGCCTGTTTCTTCCAGAAATCATGGTTAACAAATTTTAGCCAGCTCTATCACAATTGGAAAATGGGGTAAATTTTTGAGTTTGTATGAATGCTTGTGAACAATTTTTCCCTTTTTCCATTCAAATTTGAAACCATAATGAAAAACATTCTTCCAAGAAAACACATACATTAGGCCAGATATCTTTACGACATATTTTAGCTACTTCTGCCTCAGTCATTCTACTGCCTCAGTTCCCAGAGCCTTGCAGCGCAGATATAATTCCTTATTTATAATTACCATATGAAAAAGCAGAGGGGAAACTAACACAGGGTTGTTGTGTAGAGGTAATCTAATAATTTTTTTCTATCAAATTTCTCATGTGCGTCTACTGTAAGATTTTGGAATTAATATTTACTACACAAGTAATCTCAATGGATAATGTCACCCTATTGCTTTAATTCCTCTAGTTCAGGGTATGCAGTCCCTGGCACGTGTGCCAGAGTGTGGCATGTGAAGGCATTTTGCTTGGCATACACACCTTGGGGATGGGGCAGCAGCTGCACTGCCACAAAAGTTGAGTCCCTCTCAGCTCCCCAGCCACCTGCTCCTGGCACAACAACATCTTACAAATCAAGGCTGTGGAAGTTTTTTGACACTCTGCCCAAAAATTTTGCAGACCTCTGCTCTAGTTCAATATGCCTTGGAAAGGGAGCAACAGGCTGACCTTCCTGTGGCATCTTTGTGTCAGGCTGACGACAGTGGAACTCCTTGCATTCCTGAGTTTAAGGACTATTTCAGTCTAACACTGAAAGAGTACTAGCTTCTTCAGTAGCTTAATGATCTCAGCAATGTAACCTCACATCCCCCTCTTCCCAAGCCAGCAGAATCAGTGCTATCTAGGTTGAATGTCTGCTGTATTGGTCCTGAGAGTTATTTCAGTGTTTGTATCCCGGAGGCACCATAGTTCTGGGTACTCCTACTGGCAAAGCCTGTCCCCATATTGCCTGAATGCAATAGCTTCATTTAATTCAGTGATATTTTGCCACAAACTCCGTGATATTTTGTAACAAAGTGGAGACTAACTCAAAGCAGTCAGAATCTGATATCTGTTTAGATGACAGGCAGGGTTTAAAACTGTCCTATAGGTACTTACACCTGGGCATTGCAACATCTTAGTATTGGGCTCTTTGTGCTAAAAATGATTCAATTTGATCAGGTTAGGTAACTAGGATCCCTATAGAGTCAATGGAGAGACTTTGGAGTTGCCTAAAAGCCATCCAGATTTATGTGCCTCCACACTTTAGGTAAAGAATGGCGGGTGACAGGCATCTCCATGGGAAGATTCAGGATGGGGTCTTGGGGAAGATTCAGCATGAATTCCTAGCATGTGGGGCTAGGCAGTGGCAATGCAGGGCCCCTGGGCCCCATCCTAGTGTGCAGGGCCCAATACAGGCATGTGGAGTTGAATCCAGCCTGTAGACTGGCCCCATGCCATTCATCTGGCCCACAGAGCCAAAAATTGAATGTGATTTAACTAAAAGATGCCTTTTTCCACTGCTGATATTGAGTCCAAGCCACTGGGTAACCAAGAGCACAACAGTCATAAGGCCAGAAGAATAAGCGAGAGAGAGCCTGCTTCTGTATTGTAATTATTACTGCATGCTCTTAGAGTGCAGGGGGGAGTCTGGCATTCTGGTGCCTGTCCTCAGGCTGTATATACTATGAGATCACAATGCAGAGAAAAGATTGATGTCACAGAGGATGGTGAGGGCTTTTATGGTAGTATGACCTACACTAGCGTAACTGAGGGGGAGTGACTGGGGAAGCATCTCTCTGACACCAACTTTGAGGTACTGGGAGGTGAGGGAAGCAAAAATAGCCACCACTTCAACTGACAGCTGGTTGTGATACTGGGGCCAGCAGCAGCATAGCAAGTGAACCATCTCATGGGCCACCGCTGCCCAGGGTGTGGAGCTGCCCTGTTAGACCTCCAGTGATCTGAGCATGAAATTACAACACCAGTTCTGTTCACATGAGCTCTTCCTTCTAATTTATTTATCTAGATTTTTAAATGGCATCCAACACCCTGTTACCTGAGCACCCTTCCACACAGCGTTATGAGATAGAAGTTCATGGAAGAAAGTGCAGGTTGACACATCCTGCCAAATTGCTGAGCTGTAAGAAGGTTGAGCCATAGAAACATGTTTCATCAGTATCCTTCGAGAGAAAGACCAAGATTCTAGTGACAACAGACAATTGTCATGATTTGACAAGACAATAGTCATGATTTGATCAACCTGATTGAAATCTGGAAGGAAAACATCAACTGGAAGCTAATCAAGCTCATCAAGCTTTAGCTCAAAAAGCTAATGAAGGTCTGTGTGGCAGTAGGAATGACCTTAGACAGGTGTCTAATTAATTTCAGGTGACCAACCTGAGGCACGTGTGCCACAAATGCCATGGGAAGCAGATCAGAGAGGGTACACAGCCAGCACAGCAGCAGCAGCAGGAAGCAGAAAGCAGATCAGCTGATCAGGCAGGGAGCACAGGGAAGAAAGCAGAAGACAACCATTGGATAAGGCAGAGGATAGGCATCAGAGTAACACTTGGGGAGTGTGCAGGGCTAATTTATGGCACATCTTCCAAAAAGGTCAGCCCCCATTGCCGTGGTTAACAGAGGCAATTCAGTACCATTTATTAGCTGCCTAAAATCACCTAATTGTTCTACTGCAAGGAGTTTCTACTTTCCTTGACTCAGATATCCCAATAGGCTTTTTATGATGTGCACTTTTATCAGAACTGCTATGTTGGGCCCTCACAATCCTTAGTTCATCCCCTTCCTTTCAGCAAACACTAGCTGAAATTTAAGTTTCATTTTACAATGCTATACTGGCACTCTATTATCTTTTTAATGATATTTTATGTCAGTTGTGTCAAAGATATGGCCCATGGGCTGGATCTAGCCTACAGACCTGTTTCATCTAGCCCACGTAGCTCTTGGAGGGGCCAGGAATTTGGGTGCAGAGTAAGCGGGGGGGGGAGGGTCTGCTGCAGAATCCCCATGAATGGAGCACTGTTGGGAATGGCAGGGGGGTGAGTAACAGCTCCATTAATCCCAACACCACTACTAACCCACCACCATTAACCTATTTGCCCCACCACTACCTCTGGGTCCAGATCCAACCAACAAGGAACCTCCTAGTATGGATCTAACCTAGATGGGATCATCAAGTTTGACGTCCCTGTTTTATATCATAGGTTATCATGCTCTCCCAGCCTCCAGGGGCATGCATCATTCATGCTTCATGCCCTCATCTTAAGGATCTGGAATGAGGAGGAAATCCTAGACAACCTCAGGGACGCCATGGTTATGACAATCTTTAAGACAGGAGACAAGTCTGACTTTGGAAACTACAGAGGAAATCGCCTTGCTGTTCACCACAGGAAAGATCATTGTGAGAATCCTCCTGAACCGCCTCCTTCCACTTGCTGAAGAGCTCCTCCTGAAATCTCAGTGTGGGTTTAGAGCATCAAGAGGCACAACTGACATGATCTTCACAGCTTGCCAGCTGCAGGAGAAATGCTAGGAACAACATAAGCCTCTCTACATGGCCTTCTTTGACCTCATGAAAGCTTCTGACTCTGTCAGCTGAGAAGTGTTGTGGAGGATTCTTCTGAAATACAGATGACCACCAAAATTTGTCACCATTCTTTGCCTGCTGCATGATGGTATGCCGGCAGTGGTTCTCAGTAATGTATCTATCACAGATCCCTTTGAGGTTAAAATAGGAGTTAAGCAAGGCTGTGTCATTGCTCCAACACTCTTTTCAACATTCCTAGCCATGCTGCTACATGTGACCACCAACAAGCTTCCAGCCGGAATGAAGCTAAAATACCAAATGGATGGTAAGCTGTTTAACCAATTCTGAGCCAAAACGAAGACCACACCAACCTTGTTCATTGAGCTCCAGTATGCTGATGATGCTATAGTGTGTGCTTCCTTGGAAGCAGACCTTCAGGCAATTGTCAACGTCTTTACTGAGGCATACAAGCAAATGGGACTGATGCTTAAAAATCAGAAGACTAAGGTCCTCCACCAACAAGCTTCTAATGAATAGTTCCCAAGTCCAGTAATTCAGATCCACAGTGAGACTCCAGAGAACATTGAGTATTTCCTGTACCTTGGAAGCCATCTCTTGCAGAAGGTTTACATAGATGAAGAAATCCAACATCATCTCAAATGTGCAAGCACAGCCTTTGGATGCCTGAGGAAACAGGTGTTCAAAGATCACAGTATCAGATCCAAAACCAAGCTTATGGTTTATCAAGCAGTCATGATTCCCACCTTGGCGTACAGAGCTGAGACATGGACAATGTACAGATTTCATAGACATTAGGGCTGGAAGGGACCTCGAAAGATCGAGTCCTGCCCCAGGGGCAGGAAGTCAGCAGGGATCATAGGATCCCAGCAAGATTAACATTCAGATATCTTTTGAAGGTGTTCAGAGTAGGTGCTTGAACCACCTCTGGGAGCAGTCTATTCCAAACCTTGGGGGCTCAGACAGTAAAGAAGTTCTTCCTTATGTCCTTCCTTATGAGCCTGAAATGGTCATGGAGGAGTTTGTGACTGTTCGACTTTGTCATCCCTTGGGGTGCTCTGGTGAGCAGACGTTCCCCCAGATCCTGGTAAGTACCCCTGATGAACTTATATGTGGCCACCAGATCACCCCTGAGTCTGCGCTTTTCTAGGCTGAAGAGTCCCATGGCTCTCAGCCTTTTTTTTTATAAGGTCTGCTTTCTTGACCTCTGATCATGTGTGTGGCTCTCCTCTGTACCCTCTCAAGTTTTTCCACATCCTTTTTAAATTGTGGAGCCCAAAACTGGATGCAGTACTCCAGCTGCGGCCTCTCCACGGCCAAGTACAATGGGAGGATGACGTCCTGGGATTTACTTGAGAAACATCTGTGGATGCAAGCAAGCATTTTGCTTGCTTTACTAGAAGCAGTATCACAATTCAGGCTCATGTTCATCTTGTGGTCAACCATGACCCCCAAGTCCCTTTTGTCCGTAGTGCTAGCCAGCATAGCACTGCCAAGCGTATAAGGATGCTGCAGGTTTTTCTTCCCAAGGTGGAGAACCTTGCATTTTTCAGTGTTAAACACCATCAGGTTCTCATCCACCCAATTCCTGAGCCTGTCAAGGTCAGCCTGGATCACCCTCCTGTATTCAAGTGGACGCTTTGCCCCAGAGTTTGGTGTCATCAGCAAACTTGGCCACTCCGCTTCTGACTCCAATGTCCACATCATTAATGAAGATGTTAAATAGTATAGGCTCGAAGACAGAGCCCTGGGGGACCACAAAGACAGAGCCCCACTGGGGCACCACGATGTAAATAGTATAGGCCCAAAGACAGAGCCCCACTGGGGCACCATGACGATTGACTTCCGTCAACCACCACCCTCTGGGGTCTACCACGGAGCCAGTTCCCCAGCCAGCGGATCATGGTGTGGCCAAGGCTGCAGTTAGCCAGTTTTACTAAGAGGTGATCAGGGGATACCAGATCGAAGGCTTTTTCAAAGTCAAGAAATACGACATCAATCTCTTCCCCTTTGTCCAGGTGATAGGTCACCTGGTCATAGAAGGAAATGAGATTGGTCAAGCAAGACCTACTTGCAACAAACCCATGCTGGCTATCCCTCAGGATGTTGTCATCAGCCAGTCCATTAAAGATGGCTTCTTTGATAATCTTTTCTAAGACCTTCCCCAGGATAGAGGTCAGGCTGATGGGCCTATAGTTTGCTGGATCCACTTTCCTCCCTTTCTTGAAGATAAGCATGACATCGGCCTTCTTCCAATCATCGGGCACTTCACCAGAGCACCAGGAGTTCTCAAAGATTCATGCCAGGGGCTGACCTATGATGCTAGCCAGCTCCTTGAGTTCCCTGGGGCCTGGGGTGTAAACTGTCAAAGCAAACTGACTTGAAGGTGTCCAGCCTCTCAAGGTATTCCTTCACAAGGTCAGCATTGATGGGGGGTAAGGAATCTCCCTCACCCAGGCATCCCTGTCCCATAATGGGCGGGGGCTTCCCATGGGACTGGTGAAAGACCGACGCAAATTACCCATTTAGCAAGTTGGCCTTTTCTCGGGCATCAGTTGTCAGTTGTCCCATCTGGTTTAGCAGGGGTCCAATGTTGCCCTTGCTTTTCCTCTGGCTCCCCACATATCTAAAAAAGACCTTTTTATTGTCCTTGATACAGGAGACATCTAAAGTTGTTGGAGAAGTACCATCAGCACTGACTGCAGAAGATCTTCTGAATCCAGTGGGAAGAAAGACACACCAAAGTTAGCATCCTTCTGCAAGCAAACACCATGAGTATTGAGGCGATGATCATCCAACATAAACTTTGTTGGACCGGCCATGTTATCTGGATGTCCAACTCCAGACTCCCAAAACAAGTTTTATTCTCCCAACTCAGCCAAGCTGTATACTCAGAAAGAGGGCAGAGAAAGCACTTCAAGGATGTCTTCAAGGCCAACTTAAAAAAATGCAACATCAATGTCAACTCATGAGAGATTATCACCCAGGACCACCCCAAATGCAGGAAGTCTGCTGCAGGGACCTCAGTACTTTGAAACCTCACAATAACAACAGGAGATGGAAAAGTGGGAGCAGCAGAGACAGCATGTCATGGACCAAATCAAGAATACAGAACCACCCACCCCACACGGAAACATATGTCTGAGCTGCAGTAGAGTCTGTCGATCCCAAATAAGCCTTATCAGGCATCTTCAGACACACAGATAAGACAATCATCCCCAACTATGAGGGATTGCCAAAGATATAGGTATACTATACATATAGATAGATACAACATCTGAGCTGAATGTGACAAACTGTCACAAGCAAGTCATTAGCAGACCAGCTCAGTGGTTAGGGCAATGAGGAAGTCAGGGGTCAGGAGATAGCTGGGTCAGAGCCAGGATACCAGAGATCATGACAAAGCCAGGCATGGCCAGGCAGAGACAGAGGTCAGATGGCAAGCTGAGTCAGTACCTGAGGTCTGGAGTGGAGACAAAGCCAGTCACTTGGAAGAGGTGGTTGTTGTAGTCTGACCTTGGTCAGCAACTGTGCATCAAACCAGGGAATAAAGGAAGCAGAAGAGAAATCAAACATCTTCCTGCTTCCTGTACAGGCCTTAAATAGGCCAACATGAACAATCCCAATCCAGGAGTCCCAGCCAATCAGAGGCTAGAAGTTGGAGGCTTTTGCCTGTAAGGGGCTCCTTTCTTACTTTGCTTCTCGGTAGGGGGCTGTACTGGTGCTCGTCTCTGAAGCCTCCAAGTCTAGTGTTGAAAACCAAGTCCTGACACAAACTATCCATATGGAGTACACCAAAATAGCAGTTTAACAGATGACTCCCTTGTGCTACCATAGTCTTTTTCTAAGGCAATACTCTAATGCATCCTTTATACCTCTTTTTTTTTTATTTCTCTGAGAATTCCCTAGTATTGGGTATAAACATTATCAAGATCCGGATGCTAGACCTGATGTTTACCATAAGAAAGAACCGAAGGATTTTATCCTTCACTTTTAGATCTCTTCAGAAAACATTAAATATTCTATTTTTGCATGGAAACTCAAGATTAAAAAATAATTGAACCATAGTGAATGTTAAAGTATAAGCAACTACAGTAAAATAACATGCAGCAGAATCTTGCGTTTCTCTTTTCTTCTTTTTCCTTTTTTCTAAATGTATGAATTATAGGAAGAATTCTCCATTATTTTAAGACCTTTTCTTCTTCACTCTCCTGATGTACATATTGCTTCCACTAAGGAATCTGTCTCACTATACAAAATTCCCATTAGAAAGTTTTGCTGAATATTCTTTACTAGCAAACTGCCTGTCAAGAAATCTTGCGTTTCTCTTTTCTTCTTTTTCCTTTTTTCTAAATGTATGAATTATAGGAAGAATTCTCCATTATTTTAAGACCTTTTCTTCTTCACTCTCCTGATGTACATATTGCTTCCACTAAGGAATCTGTCTCACTATACAAAATTCCCATTAGAAAGTTTTGCTGAATATTCTTTACTAGCAAACTGCCTGTCAAGAATGGGGGGG
>NW_005841876.1:3080816-3084169 GCF_000455745.1 Alligator sinensis
CTCGCTGCCTCCCCTCCCTGCTGACTGTTATTGGGGGGGGTGGTGCTGGCCCCTGGCTCCAAGGAGCAGACCCCCCCCCACTCTGTCCCCTCCATTATGGCAGCGCTCTGGTCCTCGTTGTCCCCCTCTGCCTCCAAGGAGCAGGGGAGGGGGGTGAGGCCAGCGGAGCTTCAGTCTGGCCCCTCAGTCCCCACTGTCATGGCAACGCTCCGCTGCCTGTTCCTGTCTGTGTAGGGTACTCTGCTTGGTTGCTGAGACAGCCAATCACAGCGTGAATAAAGCGTTAGGGGCAGACAGATAGACAGACAGACTTAGGCTTTTATAATATTAGAATGCTGAGGATGTGGATGCTTGCATCCATTCATGAGACTTGGTATTCCCCGAGAGATCCTCCCCACCTTTACCTTAGCCATGGCTAGAGCAAATAAATTGATCATTAAGGCTCATAGTAGCCAGTGAATCATTCTATTCTGTAAGCCAACCTTTCATCATTTATATGATAGAAAGAGTCTTTTGGTTTGAGTTGATATCATTTATTAGACCAACCTGGAGGTGGGCTGATGTTTCTAGGAAGCTTTTGGATAACACAGTATCTTTTCTCACGCTAAGTGGAGTGTGGATTATGGTATGGGTACCCAGTGTGGTTGGGATTTAGGCAGGCTGTAGTGAGAAAGAGAGCTCATGTCTCTGTTCAGTCCATGATTTTTCGTGTCCAGAGTGGTGATGAAGTTGAGTTCATAGGCACGTCTTTTGAAGGTGTTCTGTAAATTTCCTTTGAGGATAAGGACTGAGAGATTTGCCAGAGAGTGGTCATTTTGGGAGAAATGTGCCTCTACAGGAAAATGTGGGTTTCTGTCTTTGATGGATTTCTTGCGTGCATTCATCTGGATGTTTATGAAAGTCGTCCTTTCTCCCACTGAAGTAGGATCTTCCTGTAATAAGAAGAAGCTTGTTCAAATGGTCCTTCTTATAGCATTACTAAATCTGGCAGATTTGTTTTACAGCAAATTATCTAAGATGGCTCCAAACCAAGTACTTCAGCCACTACCAGCTACCACTTAGTAAGGGTCCAACCCATCTTGTTCATAACTTGTTTTCTGAAAATAGAACAGACAGAGAAAAGAGAACCTCCCTCAGGACAGGAGAGAAACAAAATTTCACTAAGTCCAATCTTTAAAGAAGGTAAGGTCAAAAGAGAGAAATTGTCCATGTCCCTTTCTTTGCCTCCATCCCTGAGAGGAATGCTGCAGCTGAGACCCACCCCATTCAGTAGACACAAGGAAACTTGTCAACGTCCTAGGGTGCTTGTGACATGGAGATGAAAAATAGACAGCATCTCATACAGGATAAACACAAAATCTAAACACAGTGAATGCAAGAGAGACGCTGTCACAGGAACGGGAAGCAGGCATTTTTCTTTTACAAGGAGGGACTACAAACACCTCTTAGGACTGTGTCTGTGTGTCTTTATATCAATTATCCCATCTGTCTGAGGTTACCCTCTCTCTCCATTCAATACTTGTTAGATGAGACAAAAACAAGGAACAGGCAGAAAGTGTAGCATATCTCTGCTTATTTGAACATTTTCTTCAAAGATAGGGAATTTAATAACAAGTCATGAAAATTGGAGAAGGTTTCATGTGATCTTTGATCAGACCACTTACACAGAGGTTGTGTGTAGGAGGATGCTGGTTTCTGGAATCCTGTGTCTAAGACCAAAGGTGTGTGGGTTTTGTAGCCCCATTGGCTGGCAGGCATTCATATATTATTGACAGTGCTGGCAATATTCTCCTGTCTTAGTCCAATTTAACAACAGTAGCTTAGGGGTCCAGTAAATAATAGCTATTTAGTATCATTTTCCCCCCAAAAAAGACCCTCAGAGCCACAATGAGCTGGCAGTAATTTTCACATTATTCCAGACAGTATACTATTCATCGGCTGACAGTTCAGTTTTTAATTCAGATTTCTATTTCTGCTTAATCTGATCTGTTGCCAGGTAGACTATAGAATTTAACTCTTTGTGTCTATTGTCCTTTGTTGTGTCTACTGCCAAACAGTGCCAGGAACCTTCTAGTAAAGAGTACAAGACTGGTGCCCAGGACTGCATGACTTCACTATGCATTACACAGAACAGTAGACAAACAAAAGAAAGGCAGGACTGAGAGTAACCAATGCCCAGGAAACGTTTCAGCCACAGGAAACTCATCCTTTGAAAAACACACATCAAATGCTATTCACTAACCCTATGGCATATTAAGAAGGAAAAGTGGGGAGATGAATAGGCAATAGATCTTGGCTAATATATTGCAAAGCAAAATTTCAAATCAGCAATAAAATGGGTGTTCATGATCAGTCCAGTCTTGCATACATGAGCAATGATCACCGTGGGCCTTTTAACTAATCCAGACATAACATTAAAATTAATTATTGGTTCATTTGCAATGCGATTCTTTACCTCCGAAGATCTACACATACCCATTTAAATCAGATTTTAACAGGGACCGGTTGTCCCAGAATACTGCAGTAAGTAGAAGTGAAGTGAGAGCAAGTTTCTGAGATTGGAATTGTTAATAGTTTCAGAGGCATATAGGAGGCTCCAAGTGGTATTAAAATGGATTCTCCACAGGTCATTTTAGAGGATGTCTACATAAGGAAAACTTGCTAGAAAATATGAGAGAGATACTAAGCTTCTGTTTGTTAGAACTGTCAGAACCCATTGTTCATATGCCTATAGTACAGTGGGAGAATTCCATAGTTTGATACAGAAGGCACAGTCTGTCAATCATTTTGTAAGTAGGTCATGTAAGTAGGTCACGAGTGGAAAACTCCAGAGCCCAGTGACTATATATTAATGACCTAGAAAAAGTTCCCGCCAATCTTATGTAAATTTGTACCCCTCTATTGGACTGTTCTAAATTATTCCCATCTGGCGGCCAGCGATTGGCTTGCTAGCCGTATAAGAGGTTGAAGCAGTTTCCGCCCAAGTTGGAGAACTCCACACACCTCGTGGAGAACTCTGAGTACACTGTGGAGCCTAGCAAACTCCACGCGTGTTTCAGAGTGAACTTAGCGGCCTGATCAACCACTAAGGACTCCCCGTCACCGACCCAAGGGGGCCTAGCACACCCCCACCCGAGACGTAAGACGACTGCTGGCCCAAACACCCCGAACACATTTGCAGACCGACCAAACGAACTCTGTAATTTCTGCCCGACCCAAGTTTGTTTACAACCGTAATCGAAGCAAGCTTCTGGCCTGCACTGTACGAGCAGTGTAAGTAAACCACCTTTTTGTTTAATCAAAACGTGTCAGTACCTGATTCCACTCCAAGCGTCACAAGTACCCGCCCGCCG
>NW_005841876.1:3084213-3084669 GCF_000455745.1 Alligator sinensis
ACACATTGCCTACCATCAGGCCGGGGGAACAGGACCAAACGCAGTTACCGGTTATTTCTCTCTGAGGGGCGAAGCAGGAGAGGGAAAAGAGTGGAGCGCTAAGCTCGATGTAAGGGCCCTGGGCTGTGTTGTGGGCAGAACAGGGGTCGTGTATAGACCCTGGGACGAAGCGAGAACCCTGTCCCTACATCGGGTAAAAGCGGAGAGCGTAGCGGACCCAACCCCTGCCAAGAAGTTTGCCCGCTGCATCTGCCACATACGAGAGGGCGGGGAAGGAACACCTCCCGACAAGTTTAACTGCCCGACCATGGTACCCCAGTCATGCAGTCACAAACTGTTCACTCAGCTCCGCAAAAATTTAGAGACGGAGGGCCGCACCGCGACTAAATGGGCAGGCCCCAAATGGGACAAGGGAAAAATGATTAATGTTTTATTCCGCGCATTTGTCAATGCAAC
>NW_005841876.1:3086776-3087490 GCF_000455745.1 Alligator sinensis
TGGGATGAGTCTACCCCCAGGCACCCAGAACCATGGTGCCCGAAGTTTACACCAGACGAACTCGTCTGGATTACAATTCCGCATCCACACCAACCACATCTGCGTGTGTATAAAGGCATCATCGTCCGTCCGGAACAGTATCCGAACACCTACACTGTAACCTTTGACTGTGACAACGGACCAAGCACGCTTTTAGCCCACCACAATTGGCTATCACGCCGCTCTAACCCACACGCAACACCCCCTTAAGTTGTAAAACAGTTACTGTTTCCTTGCTTTTCTCTTTCAGCTCCTGACCTTTTACTCCGCCATATCTCCAAGGACGATGCTGCGCGTGTTCTTACTGTTTGCCGTCTACCATCTGATACTTACAAGCGACGCCGAACACCATATTGTCTACGCTGTCAGCTTGGGCTGATGCCATAGGTGACCATACAGGAAGGAACGGTCTGACCGCCTGTCGTCGCCTTCCCCTTTCTGTTAATGACCCGGTGTTAAACCCATTTGTATATCCTCTTAATGTAGATAAGTGGTTTAAAGCCTGGAATACTAATCCGGACCTCAATATTATGATAACTCAACATTCTTATGTATATACTCACTTGCCACCCGATGACGATGAGGTCCTGGACGGAAATAGTCTATAACCCAAGTTCTTAATCTATTGTGTCGTTATCTTGTTAATATCTCTTGTTTATATTTACGTATGTATGT
>NW_005841876.1:3087657-3128628 GCF_000455745.1 Alligator sinensis
TAGGTCACGAGGGGAAAACTCCAGAGCCCAGTGACTATATATTAATGACCTAGAAAAAGTTCCCGCCAATCTTATGTAAATTCGTACCCCTCTATTGGACTGTTCTAAATTATTCCCATCTGGCGGCCAGCGATTGGCTTGCTAGCCGTATAAGAGGTTAAAGCAAATTCCGCCCAAGTTGGAGAACTCCACACACACCTCGTGGAGAACTCTGAATACACTGTGGAGCCTAGCAAACTCCACATGTGTTTCAGAGCGAACTTAGCGGCCTGATCAACCACTAAGGACTCCCCGTCACCGACCCAAGGGGGCCTAGCACACCCCCACCCGAGACGTAAGACGACTGCCGGCCCGAATACCCCGAACACATTTGCAGACCGACCAAACGAACTCTGTAATTTCTGCCCAACCCAAGTTTGTTTACAACCGTAATCGAAGCAAGCTTCTGGCCTGCACTGTACGAGCAGTGTAAGTAAACCACCTTTTTGTTTAATCAAAACGCATCAGTACCTGATTCCACTCCAAGCGTCACAAGTACCCGCCCGCCGACTAGGGCTCCTAAGGCCCCGAACCCTGCGCCGCGGCTCTCGGCGGCGACAAGAACATATTCCAATTTTCTATTGTCAGAAGAAGGATTTTGTTGCAATTATGCTATAACAACTTCTAGGTCATACAGTCATCTCATGACTTTTCAAAACCTGTTGAAGAATGCATCTACAGGGTGATGCATCTTTACACCAAATTAAAATTCTTTGCTGAAGAAGCTTCTATAGAACCAGAGTATCACGTAGAGATTTCAGTGTTTCTTGCCACTCCTAATAGCAGCTACGTTGCTGGCAAGCTGCTTATTGTTATCCCAGTAAAAATACCACCACTTGTACTAGAAGTCTGCAATAGAGTATGAACTGAAGCTGGTGATGTTTCCATGCCTGAAGATCTGTCACCATGGCCTATGTTGCCAGGCACAGTTAGCTTTCAGAGCTTTAGTTCTGATTTACTGGGTGCTTCTACATGGGACGCTACATTGCCGTAGCAACACACTATAGCGACATAGTGTTTATAGTCACAAACTGTGATGCCACAGCTGCATCGCCATAGCAATCTGCTCCCTCATTATAGCACATTGCTATGGCGACATAGCAGTTAAAAATAACAGTGCAAGACACAGTATGGGCTGTTACTGCATCATTTATTACTTCCAAAAGTATTTTTTGGAAGTACTAAACAGCACAGTAACAAAGGCGCCATACGGACACATGCAGATGCACTCACTATCTGCAGGGCATAAAAATGCATTGCAACATGAGAGTACCAAGTGCATGCCTCCTCATCCAAGATGCTGGTCTATCTTCTCCTGCCATATGCTTCAATTGCTAAGATAAGCTCCCTTTCCTGAGCACGTGCCAAACAGTAAAAACCTCAATCATGCATGCAGTATCCAATGCATTAAGGTCACTGAATGTTAACTGGATGATGATGCAGGGACAAATAATAATGCAACTGTCATTTGCTTTTGTCTTGTTTTTTTCCTTGCAAAGCCATTTAAGGCCTCTGGGAAACACATTAATGGATTAGATAAAAAAGAGATGCTAAAAGCAAACAAGTTATAAGTAACTGCCACTTTATTGGATTCAGCATTTACAATTCATTTTTACTCCCTTATGAAAAAGTTCAGTAGAACTTAAGGAGGAAACCCCTGGGTATTGAAATAAAGGAGTAAGCACTCGAAGTATCCATAGAGATCATTAGAGAATTATGTCTGTTCCACTCAATTTAAAAAGTGACATAAAGAATGTACTAGATAAGTATATACATACTATAGAATTCTGCAAGACTCACTCAGCTACACTGTATAAGACTTTTCCATAAGGACCAAGGATGAATTTGATACCATGCTATCAAACTGAGAACATCCAAAAAATAAGCTATTTTTACTGAGGGCACATTGATGATCCTCATGTAATGACCAAGTACTTTGGGACCTCATGAGTTTTACTGAAAATCTTTTTTTATATCAATTTATACATGTTCATGCACTCTGGGTTTTGAAGATGTTAGGTGAACAAACTCAACCCAGAATTTAGCTATATTCGGGCTTCTGAGCAATTACTGTTGGCTATGGAATAACTGAGTTTGGTCCATAGGATTTTTTTTTAGAACTTGTTGTATTATTTAGAATGAATAACAAAATTGTGAGATTTGTCCCTTTTGTCTGACAACTATCCTCAAACTAATAATTGGTTTTACATTTTTTTTTTTTGGTTACTGAAATTTTTTTGCTACAAACTCTAAAAATCTGTCTGTGCCATGAGGGTTTTTGAACTGCTCACAACTACTTCTTTTAATATGCAAAAATGACTGAATGAGTCATGTAATTAATTACCTTAATCATCCTTTGGTCAGTCTCTCCTACACATGGAATGCCTCAACTCAGGTGCAAATCTTTGTTCTGTCTTTGTTCAGACTAGGGACTTGGGCCTCAGTCATCCACAACACATTGTTGACTATTCTGGATGGGTCTCTCTCAAACTTCTATGTTTCAGCTGTTGTTAGAACTATAGAAAATTAGGGTTAAAAAGGACCTCACAAGGTCATCCAGTCCAATCCCCTGCTCAAAGCAAGACCATCCTCAGCTAGATCATCCCAGCCAAGGCTTTGTCTACCTAGGTCTTAAAACCCTCCAACAATGGAGATTCCACAACCTCTCTGGCTAGGTAACCTGTTCCAGTGCTTTACTACCCTCCTAGTGAGAAAGCTTGTCCTAATACCCAACCTAAACCTCCCTTGCTGCAACTTGAAACCATTGCTCCTTGTTCTGTCATCTGCCACCAGTGAGAACAATCTCACTCCATCCTCTTTGTAACCACTCTTCAGGTAGTTGAAGGCTCTTATTAAATCCCATCTCAGTTTTCTGTTGTCCAGACTAAATAATCCCAGTTCCCTCAGCCTCGCCTCATAAATCATGTTTCCCAGACCGTTAATTGTTTTCATTGCCCTCCACTGGCCCCTCCAATTTTTCCACACAAATTCTTGAGCTGCTATGTGTCCATATTCATTGAGCAGGGGCTTAAACATACCAAGTGAGTGCCATTACCATTGTAGTTTTTTGTGATGAGTCCTCATCTCTCTCTCTTTCTAGTTTTGACCATAAACTCCAGCCTGGATCTGAGACATCTTTCCCAAAACAATGCTGTTGGGTGCGGTCTAGTCCCGTGAAAAGTTTCAGTTTTGATGAATCTGCATTTTCTGCCCCACCACCCAAAAAAAATTACAAAAAAAATGAGCAAACCAACTGTTCTCATCATTTCAGTACTCTGGTTTGACATGTCAATAGGCAGTATATGAATGAGGTGCTTATCCAGCCTCCTCTTATCCAGCCTCCTCACCTCCAAGGATGGAGACCGCACTACCTCTGCCAGGAGTGTGTTCCAGGTTCTGATTACCCTTATGGAGAATAAGTTCTTCCTTATGTCCAGTCTAAATCTTCCCTCTGTTAATTTGTGACCATTGATCCTCATCGTCCCAAGGGGTGCCTTTCTGAAGAGTTGCTCCCCCAGATCTTGGTGCTCCCCCCTGACATACTTATAGGTGGCTATCAAGTCACCTCTCAGCCTCCTCTTGCTCAGACTGAACAAGCCCAGTTCCTGGAGTCTCTCCTCATAGGGTCTATCCTCCAGGCCCCTGATCATGCGAGCGACTTTTCTCTGCATTCTCTCGAGCTTATCTGCATCCTTCTTGAAGTGCCAAAACTGGGCACAGTACTCCAGTTGCAGCCTCACCAATGCACTTTGATACAACAACTTGTGAAAGAAGTGTCAAGAAGTGCACCAATGCACTTCATCAGACTTGATGATCTACGAGGTCCCTTCTGACCCTACTTCTATGAATCTATGAATGCTGAGTACAGAGGGAAAAGCATCTCTCTGGATCTATTAGCAACACATCGCCTGATGCACGCCCGAGTTCTATTTGCCCTGCTGGCGACTTCATTGCGCTGTTGGCTCATATTCATCTGCCGGTCAATTGTGATCCCCAGGTCCTGTTCAGATGCTGTGCCAGCCAGTGGGATACCACCTATCCTATAGTTATGGTGAAGGTTCTTCCTACCCAGATGAAGGACCTGGCACTTTTCCCTGTTGAACCTCATCTGATTCTAATCAGCCCATAGAACCAGTCTGTCTAGGTCATCCTGGCTCCTTAACCTATCCTCTGGTGTGCCTGCATTTCCCCACAGCTTGGTATCAAAAGATTTTCAAGGAAATAAATCAAATGAGAAGTGAAAAACTGGAGGAACTGCAAGAGTTTTTGTGTTATCAAGAGCGTTCATACCATTTAACTGAAGGGAAGAATTTGGCAGTGATAAACTAGATGGGTTTGCAAGTATAAGGGTACTGTAATATGACCAATAACATAACTAGGGTGGGGAGACCAAGGCAACCACCCCAGGTGCCAACTTGGGGAGGCGTGGGGTGGGGAGGGCAGATATCAGTTGCAGCTGTATCCGCATGATCACACTGATGGAACAGTGGCAGCCAAAAGTTGCCATTGCACCCGTCCTGTTGCTCTGGGCACTCAGCTGCTGTGTTATGCTTCTGAATATAACTTGTAATTCAAAAGAAAGATTGAAGTTAAGTCTTTCTGTAAATCTCACCAAATATCAAACAAAGACTTGACTCAAAGGTATCAGTAAGATGCACTTTCATACAACAACTTGTGAAAGAAGCGTCAAGAAGCATTCAGGAAGCATTTATCATAAATTCACTTTTCCATTGGGAAGCAATGCACATATGCTTCAAACTGGACAAAAATGGGAAAAGATCACGCAGTTAAACAATACCAGAAGCAAGTAAAATTTACAGAGAAATCTCCATTATGCTTATATAACTTTAGATGAAATAATGGGTCAGCTAATAACGATAGGATGTACAAGTGCAATTTAAATCAGAAAAGATATCCCTTAAAGATCTACTGAACTGCTTCTAAAAAGAATTAAAAGGAAGACCCTGACAGTTACCAGAAGACACACTGATTGGCCCTGATCTTACAAATCCTTATCTAGTAATAGCCTCATGAATTCACTAGGTTCACCCATAGGAGAAAAGGTCTGTGGATTGTGTCTACTGATTGTCACTTAATAGAAACATTTGCTCACTTCAATGTATATAAAAAAAACCCACACGTTATCTTCCTTTGTCTGGAAATTCAGTTGTGGAGACCTGACTGACAGCAGAAATAGAATAGTTTTACTGTACAAAGGCAACAGGATTCTGGGGATGGGGATGATACCCGAGCATGGGCACCCTGGGTAACATGGAGAACATCCCCACTGGATCCATCTGCTTGGCAGAAGCAAAGAAAGCATACTGGCACAGGGTGGGCAGCCTGGGAAAACAGCAAATTCAGACTTTTTGCTGCTGTTCAAATCTTCCTGTTCCTCTGCAATATGGATTTGGGCTCCAAGGAACTTCAGCAGCCTCCATGTTATAATTCTCTGGTTATTAGCAGTCAATCACAAAGGTTTGTTGCCTCCTGTCACATTCACATATCCAATATCCAAACTGACTCAGAACAGATAGCTATTTCCTAATATAACACTGCCCTCTGAGTAAAAATATTAAATATTTGGTATGTAGTAGTAAAATTATTGTAATTGTTTAGTTTTTGAGCAACTGCTTCAAGCCTCTATTCAGCACTTCTTACCAATGCAAAAGCCAAACAAAGTCAATGGGAGCTTTGCTTGAGAAAGAGATGATTAAGTGTTGAATGGGCTGTTATTTAGGAAGAACTTAAAGGCATAACAAGTCAGAAGGACTTTTTACAACACAAGTAATCCTTCAAATTGTATTTTAAAAGGGGCATTGTCAGGGTAAGTGTTTTGTAGCTTTGTAATTTGTATTATACTTTCCATGTTTTTAATACCCACTTAACAGCTTGAACCTAGTTTTTATTTGTCTACCAGCCTTTCCTTTCCATTTGGCAACCATCAGGGTTTCCCACTTGGTTGACACAAGGCAACATGATTTTGTCTTCTTCACTTCTTTGTCATCAGCACCATCACTCACTGCAGCAAGTACACCTAAATAATACAAGCTAGTTAACTTAGCTTGCATTCCCTCCAGAGGCAGGATTTGTAGCAGCCAAACAAAATATTGCAATACATAAATAGAGACAATGGGTTTTTCAATAAAACAGAAAAAGGAAAAGTAATTGCACATGCAGACAAAACTACCTTACAAAAAGCACAAAAATAAAGTAGTACCTGTATATTACAAAGGAAATTACTTTATTTGAAGGTTTTACATATCTTATATAAAATCATTAACTATTCAGTGATATTTTCATGAATTTAATTATTCCCTAGCTGAGTAGAATCATAGAAAAGTAGGGTGGAAAAGAGCCTCAGGAGGTCATCTAAGTCCAACCCCCTGCTCAAAACAGGGTCATCCCTATCTAGACCATCCCATACGAAAGCTTGTCTAACCTACTCCTAAAACTACACAATCAATCCTGTCACTCCAAAAACACCTACAGCATCCTAACCTGCCACAGGTAAAGCGGTGGGGGGGGGGGAGGTCGCAACGGCAGTCAGCGTCCTACCACTGCAAGGGTTGTTCAAATACACTCAAGAGATTAAAAGACAAAGGCCATGGAGCTATACCCCTGCTACAGAAGAAGGTGAAACCCTTGACTACCAATCTGACTGCAAGCTAAAATACCTTCCTGATGCCAAATGCAGTGATCACTCTGACTCTGAATGGAGGGATTTTATTTTATTTGGACCTAACTTGTTTGGACCCTGGGGGTGCTGTTCATATAAATGTAATAAAAATATACCAATGAGGTTTTATTTCTCAGAATTTTCCATAGACAGATATACCCAATAGTGGGAGATCTGAGCAACCCCCGCCACCCAATCTGCTCCCAGTAAGTGAATAAGTGGCTCTACATCGTCCTCAAATTTTAGGCATTTGTAAGCTCCCATGAGGGCTCTTTAATTTTAAGAAGTCCATGTGGGAATCCAGATAATCTTTTGGGGTATCATTCATTCACCCCACTGCATCCCTCTCAATTATAGGGGTTAACAAGTTCTCTGA
The DNA here is from genome assembly GCF_000455745.1 of Alligator sinensis. Classification (NCBI taxonomy): domain Eukaryota; kingdom Metazoa; phylum Chordata; order Crocodylia; family Alligatoridae; genus Alligator; species Alligator sinensis. The sequence goes on from NW_005841876.1 coordinate 3,094,752, forward strand.
TAATTGCTGGAATACTCTTACCGCTCAAATTCTTCAAAGGCGTTTTAGATAAAATTCTATCCAATGCTTTTGCAACTAAAAAGCTACTTCTTTGCATTCTTTCGTGCTTACATGAACGGAGGGGGATGACACTAGAACTTGTATATACATTTTTATTACATTTTTATCTGAAATCTGGACAAAAGCCCAAACCCTTCTTATGTCTCTGTTACAATCTCCATTAAGCTTCCAAAGTATGTTGGATATATTTGACAATGACATCTTAAAGTAAGAGTATTTATTTACCTCACAATTTACCTATATACATATGGATAGAGAGCCCATATACCAATGTGAAGGAAGTATTTATACATTCTACATAAGTGTACATTATGTTAGTGGAATAATATGTGCATATGATACTTGGGCATGTTACTGTCTTCATAACTCAACCCCTGACTGATTAGCTTTTATATGCACACATTAAATACAGTGCTTAAAAAAAAACAACCAAAAACAAAACATACCTGTAGGCAGAGTCTTTAAAATGCTGCATTGTTTGAGTAGCCAAGTAGAACACACTATATAGATGAAGTGTCTTTTTTTTTTTCTTCTGCAGCTTTGGGTTTAAATCTGTCTGAAGGGATGGGTATAGAGTGCAGAAAAGTCTTTCCAGCCTCAAGATGCCAGCAGGGGGTTCACACGCTTTCCATCAAGATTATTTTTTTAATGTTGAGAGTATCAGACTTGAAGAAGAATCAGAACAAGGATTTCATATTTTTTCACATATAGTTATTGCCGCTCAAAAAATTACACCACAGGACTTGATTATGATATGGTATTACTTAACTTAGCTGATTTTGATTTATTTATTCAGTGCTATTATGTGCTGAAATGAAGCATCTTTCTCTCTCCCACCCCCTCTCTTGCTAATAGGATTAGAAGGTGGCTGTTTCCTGTGTAAGAAGAATTGATGATGGTGCACTCTATTATTGTTCCTATAATACCATAGTGCGTATATCTGGGGATGAGAATGCCTTTAAAGGTTCTATATGTCTAAAATACTTTTAAAATGTTAACAGTTACATGAAACAAATATAATGTGATCCATTATTTTAACCCCAAAGTAAATTGGTTAAAAGTGCATTTTTAATTAAGACATTAATTTATATTTTGTGGCATAAAAAAAATCACTAGGGCAATCCCCAATTCTTAGACCTACAGCAATTTTCCAAAAATTATTCCTCAGTAATATTTCATTGCTCCTGGATCAGTTCCTATCTTAACATCTTAAAGTTATGTATCTTTTCTTCCAGGAATATCTCTCTCTCTCAATCTCTCTCTTGTGTGCACACACACAGGTTTTCCTTCTGGCTTCCATTAAATAAACTACTAGGTTTTCCTGGGGGGTTTTTTACCTCTTTCTACTAGGTTCTCCGTCTTTTCTTTTTCTCTTTCCTCTCTTGTTCTCCTGCCTCCAGGACCTCATCTTTACTACTTCATGCCCAATCGCTCCCATTCAGCCTTGTCTCCCTCATTTTCTCTGTGCCTCACTTTAAAAGAAAAAAAAAATCCTTTGCCAGCATGCATATTCTCTTAGCACTCTTTTCCCTGAACATGAAGAACAATCATCTGAGCCCTTCTCCTCTCACAAAATTGATCATTTCTCAGTTCAGGTTTTTTTTTATGTTGTTCTTTGTGTGACCCGTGATTTTATTATCCAATATCTGGTTTTAAAAAGACTTTATAGAACACCTAAATGAAAAACACTTGTGATTCAACTTAATACAACTTATATTCAAAAGTTTGATAGTAAGGGGTTCATGAGACCTGAACTATTACTATTGACTGTAATTCAAGTTTTACTAACCACTGTATCAGAGCAAATAGGAAAGGTCCATTGTCCACACTGGAATAGAAAGACTATGTTGCAACTCCACAGTGTTTAGTTTTTGGACACACTTTTTACCCCTCAGGACTTACCTAATGTCTCACAAAAATTCCTCCCCCTCTCTGCTTACATGCATATTCAATGGACCATATGCTTGATCTCAAATATCTCTAGGCATTATGGATCCTATTCATCAAGTGGCTTGTACACTCATCAGTAAAAAAAAAAAAAAAAAGGCTTTTTCAAAGAGCATTCAAGGGTTTTCTGAGAAAGAAATCCCAGTACACAGTGACCTGTACATACCAGGGTGTGGTCCACTTTAAAAAGTAGCCCACACTTTTCTGCAGAAAACACACATAGGAATTAAGAAACTCATTATTTCACCATAAAGGGGCCTGTATAGAGATCTCATGAGGGATTTAAGCAGGAGCTTATTGACAAATAAAAACCTACTGGTTCCTTGGAATCTGTAAGAGAGTCAAAAGAAAAGCAGTTTGCAGGGTGACAAGGCAGCCCATCACCAGCTCAAAATGCATGACAAAGGCAACAGCAGCTCCAAAGCTGACACACCAACTGCCTCTAGAATCTGCTACGCAGCCAGATGCTGTGTTGGGAATTTTTCCCTGTCATTGTGGCATATGGGCTATGCATTGCACTTTGAAGAGTGAGGGATGGGCTGGAACAATTTAAAGGGGGCGGGAAGTTGGGGACACCTCAACTCTCTCTTATTTGTTAGTTACGTGGCATGGAAACTTATTGTTGGCTTTAGGATTATTTAAAATCTTGAGCTCAGTATAGCCTCGGAATAACTTCGCTGAAGCCACTGGAGTCATAGCTGGGTTTAATTCATCCCTTAGCCCAGGGGTCGGCAACCTTTTTGTGCAGAGTGCCAAAAACACCCACAACAACTTCAACTTGTAAGATGTTGGCATGCCAGGGGCAGATGGCAGGGGAACCACGAAGGGCCTGATTCTTGTTATTGCCATACAGCCCAGCCCCTTCCCTGCCATCCACCTAGAGGCATGCATGCCAAGCCAAATGTTGCCTACCTCTGCTCTAACCTTTTGAATAAGTTCAAATAATTTTTTCCACAATCAACATCTTACCAAAGAAATGCAGGAGCAATGGCAGAACTATATCCATACGTAGTTTATGTCACTGTATAAGGTCACTTGTTTCTTAATGCTGTAGCACTTTGTTCACTAGCTATCTTACCCTAGTGAGCAATTCTCTGGAACCTCATAAATCGCTTCAACTCCAATCCACAAAAGCAGGTAAGTACCGGCACAACTTTAAGCAGTAAATAGTACCAATTAACATGGGTGGGACTATATATGGACTTAAAGTTGTGCACGTGATAAAGTATTTCCTAGATCAGGGTCTCGCTTGGCTGAAGTCACACCCCTGAGCCATTCGAAATGCTGAGTGCATTAGACAGAAAGAAATTATTACATTCACTGTTGGCAAACTGTTCTGCAGCCTAGCATCTTCAGTAAGCTGACAAGTTAAATGGCGTTTACTCTTCTTTCTTTCAGATGTTTCCATGGATGTCCAGCCTCTCCACCAGCAAGAGCTCATATTTCCCTAAGAGGAAATAAGGCACTGAAAGCTACCTGTTCCGTAAGAGGAGGAGAAAAAAGGGCTGGAGCCACCAGCAGGAGTTGCCACTAGGAGTGGGACAGTCAGTGGGAGAAAATGAGGAAGCAAGAGGGCAACATCACCAGGAGAAGGGAACCAAATGGCAAGAAGTAGGTGCAAGGAGAAAGGACACCAGAGAAACATTTGCATATCAGAGGAAACAGCCAGGAAGAGGAACAAACATCACAGAATGGTCATGTGCACTTGTGTGTGGCAGAGGTGTAACTACCTGGGTCTGTGCTATGGGCTGCCATTCTTGCATCCCCTCTTTGTGGTGGTGCCCCAACTGCCCACAGTTGCCCTCATTATACTACTCATGTGTGGTAATTTTGCTTAAAAGCAGATAAAAAATAAAGCCTGTTCTCAAGACAGGATTTTGAAAGATCTAGTCATGCTCATTCTTGTTCAACTATATCACAGTCCCATCCATCTACCTCCACAATGATTGATATGAAAGACTATCCCCTTTCTTTCTCATTTTTAAGATCTGAGCTAATCATTAATAGTTGAGACTTATCTGATGTAAACCTCTGCCCTTCTATTGCTGTCCCTTCCTCTACCTTTAAGGCATAAAAGTTGCTATGTGATGTTATATACAGCATATCTGGAAATGCCAGGGGCATCAACAACATGTTTGGGTGTAAAATGGAAAAGGGAAAGTTAAACACAAGGGGAAAACTGGCTTATTCAAGTGCTAATTCTTTCCTCTAATACCTGTGGAATTCTTAAAAACAATACATATATACTTTGAAACGTTCTGAAAAAGGTCCTGGAAAGGACTACATGTAGGCAAGACAATTCCTGGCACACCACCCATCAGCTAGGAATAAGACAGAAAACATTTGAGTTTGTGCTGCTGAAGCTACCTCAGACCATGGTGCCCAAGAGGTAGTCAAAGCAAACATACAAATGAAAGCAAACATACAAATAAAGCCAAAGAAAGTGCTATTTTACACCTTGTATATGTGTCATCACATCATGCACACGTTAAGATTAAATAATTGCTTGATTTTTTTTCTTGCTGTCCCATTTATTGTTCTCTCATTCCCATCTCACATTTATTTAGCCTGTAGGCTCTTTTGGCCATGTACTGATTCTTCCTGCTTTATGGATACAAACAGATATCACATTTGTCACTGGATAAACCATTTTATCCCATGCAATAATTCAGATATCCACCTCTGTTGTTTATAGATAAATCCTAAAAAGGTTCATGGAATAAAAAGTATTAACAGTTTATCCTGGGACATCATAAAATCCATCTGAGCAGTTATCCTGGGATTACATCATTGAATCAATGGGAGAAAAATGGCAATGCACTCAGCCATTCACTAAACCCTGATTAGAATGGCAATATGTGTACACGCCAATCCCAGGATATTTCTGCTCCAGGACAAATACAGTCACAACTTGTCCAGGGATAAATACAACATCTTTTCCCAGCCTATGAAACATTGATCCTGCAATCCGATCTGTGATGTTAATAGGACTCCCAATCCACCAGTCTAGCCTTGCCCCAATCCCATCTAGGATCTTCAGATTCCACCACCATGGAAAACATTACAATACATTGGGTCAACAACCATATGTTCTTGCTGCAGCCAATACAAAAAAAATGCTGGGGTGGGCAGGGGTTTGCTACACTCTTCCAGCTTCCTACTTGCACTTAAAAAAAACATTCAAATTGTAATTTTTGGATCTTGCTCTACCTCATGCAAGGGTTTTCTCCTGGCTGAAAATAGGCTTATACTGAAAGTAAATTACTAAGTCATCTGTGAGCTTTATTTCTTGGCAGGGAGAGGGTACAGTATTTTTCCTTTTCCCATTCAAATAAGTGACTTTGTTTTCTTGTCCTATAGTACTACTACTGGCCACTAGAATTTAATAAGGACAACAACATGTGAGACTAAATTAATTTATTCATAATCGCCTCTCACACACACCTGTTTGTTTCTTTTCTGTCTTTTTTTTTTTTTTGCAATGATACTTGGTTTGTTAGCTTAGTGTTTGAATATAGCAACTTGATACACCAGAGAAAGGAGCCACTGGAATTTTAGAACTCACAAAATATTTTTTTTTAAATTACATGACAAATTAAGAACAAAGAGAACTCAACTTTAAGAACATCTATGTATACAGTCACACAACAGGACGTGCTGGGCCAAAATAGCTATTCATGTTCATTTTACATTAATAGACTTACATCAATGGTGAATTTGTTCCATTGGTGGAAAAGAGCCATCAGGTAAACATACATTTTCAAAATGAATACACAATGGGTGGATCTACACGTTCATTAATGTGCTTCTCCTAATGTGCATTAAATTTAGTACCTCCAATGCAAGGTACTAAATTAGTGCATGTTAGGCTGCCCTAATGCGCAGTAGAGCAAGCGCATGCTTTTTAGATGACACTTAATGCACAGTAGCCTAATTTACTTTGCATTAGTGTAATAGCATGGGTTTTTTACTCACCGTTTAATGTGCAGTAAAATAGGCTACTGTGCATTAAAGTGCACATGTAGCTGCACCCAATGAAAGCTTTGTTCTGAACTCATCTCAGCCTGCTTTCTCTCTCTCATCCCCACATTTTTCCTATTATGCATACATTTTTTAAAAATCAATTAGTTTTTATTACAGCCATGCAAGCTCTTCCAGATTCATGCCACAGCTTTAATATGTAACTATATTTGGATAATAGTGAATAAAACCATATGGTGAACATGGGCGATTGATGTCTTCTGAGTCGGGGGGCGCTTGGCCCCCCCCACCCCCAGTGGCCGGTCAGTGACCAAGGAGGGGGAGGGGTCCCCTGCAGCCAATCGTGCCAACTGGGGGTGGGGGGGGCCCTGCCGGTTGTGCGCACTAACCCAGAAGTGCCAGCAGCACACCAGGAAGGGCCAGGGGCACACCCAGAAGTGCCAGTGGTGACTCTCCTGGCACCCCCACTCTTTTGCCCCTCACCTAAGTGGGGCATGCTGGCTGTCAGGGGGTGCACCAGCACCCCCATGCACCCCCTACGCATCACCACTGATGGTGAACAACTAATATTGAAGAAAAAGCTGCACCAGAACTGATGCTGCTCCCTCCACAGCACAAATCTGGTCCCTTGCAAAAAGGAAAACAAGTACTTACAAAGGAAGGAATATAGAACAGGCCTGAAGTACTGATGAGGAAACCAGTCTTGGAGATATTATGCTGGCAAAGCTTCCTGGTGATGACTTCAGCAGCAGTTTTGCCTAAAAAACCAAAAACCTTCCTGTTTAGATTCCAGAGATTTCATTTTGAGTGAAAAAGTAAGCAGGATTTGGCCAAAAGTGCTGATCAGATAGAAACCTAGATTCTGCCCCATTTGAAGTCAGTGGGAGTTTTACCCATATGAAAATATGACCAGGTTTCAATTTCACTTGGGGTTTTCAAATATAAATCTAGCCCCTAACTTCAATGACAGCATCAGAAAGTCACTAATTCAGGGGCAGGCGATTATTTTGGGCCACTCACTGAGTTTTGGCAAGCCATCGAGGGCAAGCCACATGACAGGCAGCCCAAGGCAGATAAATATTAATTTTCTAAATTTTTTAGGGGCCTTGTGGGCCAGATAGAATGGCCTGGTGGGCCGCATCCGGCCCCCTGGCCGCATTTTGCCCACCCCTGCCTTAATTGGTGCCCTATGACAGAGATGCCAAAAAGCCCATTTTCTCTCCTGGATGGACTTTACCTGCATAGGAGCCAAACAGCCGGGTGGGTTTGAGTTCTCATTCCTCCTCTGCCTCAAGGGGCAGGTGAGTCTGTCTTCCCTACAGAAGTGGCAGGAGGATCGGCCTCCACGCATAATGCCCTTAGACTGATGTAGATTTCAGAGAGCTTTGTAATAGCATCACCAACCCTAGCTCCAAATTAACCCCATACTGCAAAGGACCCATGTTGCCAGGCTCTATTTGCCAGCCCCTGTTCCTTGACCTCATTTCAGGAAGGTAGGGAGCAATTCATAACACAGAAGGGAAAACCTGTGCAACCCTCATAGCCTTAACGTAAGTCTCTGCACAAGACTGTCCCACAGAGTTAGTGCAGCCCAATATTCAAACAGTGGCAAAAGCCCACCAAGTACCCACAGAGGTGTTTCCAGTGGTTATAGGGAACTGGAAGAAAAGAAGGAAGCAATCCGCAGAGTTGGTACTCCCCTCTATCCTGGTTCCCCTGTCCAGATCTGCCAAGTTCTCCTAATCCTCAGGGTAATTCAATAGGTATTCTTTGCCTGGACAAATCCACTTTCCCCTTATGATATTTTAGTCATAGAGAATCAGTAGTTTTAAGAATAGATTCTCCTGCAAAAACACCACAGAATACCTTAAGTTTGCACCACAAACTGTTGTGCTACAAGTTCCTTGGTAACACAAAACAGTGCTCTAGCTTTCCAAATATTTGTGCTTAAAACTCTAACAAACATTTCAAATGGAAGTTTTAACCTCGTTTTGTACTAAATGACCTGCTTTTTATTTTTTTAAGAAGTTTTTATGATGTCTTTTCTTTGACAAGTGTCATTTTATTCTGGAATCCCTGGCGAATGCTACTCTTAACTGTCTTAAAATAACTGCACACACTTTTTTGGTAAAGCACATATTTGCAGTCGTTGACTCAGACATAAAAAGTAATGCAGTGCAATTATGTTTGGAGACCTTCTCCATCACTAACTGCGATGTTATATCTAATTATTTCAGATAATTCAGTCAGTATTTTTGGAAGACAACAATTAAAATGTAATTTTAGAGAAATTAAAAAAAACCCAGATTGACCTTATGAATATTTTTAAATCAATAACTGTATCATTACAACCACAGCACCAGTGCTAGAAAAGTTTATTTATTGCACCAATGTTATTAATGTAGATTTAATTAGGCTACATTTAACATCAGTGTTTTATAAAGTTATTAGTCAACATTCATTCAGTCCCCCAGTGGTGATCTAGCACAGAAATATAAAACACTCTATGACACATTGATGAGCCATTTAAAGCACTCCTATCCTTCTCATTGTATATCACTGGTACTGAAATCTTATTCTTTTTTCCTGTGCTCCCCCCTGCCCCACATTTTCTTTTTTCCCCAGCACTGTGTACTATCAACATTTCTACCAGATTTTGAATTAGTTGTATTTATCATGCATCCGCCTAAAATACGTATCCTCTTAGCTAAAGGAAAGGAAAACTGAAAAGCAAAAGTCTATTTTTAGCAGGTGGTTGTAATTATAAAACTTTCGGAGAGGTTTCTCGCTCTTTCTCCCCCTCTCTTTTTTTGGTTCCTGGGTTGTGCTCCCTTCAATCTTGTCAGCTGTAAAATGGGTCCCTTTTTAACCTATAATGGATCTGTGAGATTAAAGGTGAAGTCATGAATTAGTAGTAGTGACAGCCCAGCACGATGGCCCTGGCAGCAGGGGGTCTTCTTTTGTATTCGTCCACTCTGACCTCCAGTGCCACTCTATGTCTGTGGGAACCGGACAAGAAGAATGTAGGGGTGGAGTTAAAAAGCACAAAGTGGCAGATCCTGCTCCTGGCCAGAGGAGAGTTGACATTCTTTTGCTGGAAATAGTCTGACATCATCCCAGTTGCACCTCCTTGGTAGTTCACTCGTTAACTCTTTTATGCTTTTAAACATGAAAAACAATGGATCCTGTTACAGGCTAAAGAAGGAAGAAAAAAATCTTTCATAAGACAACTCAGATCTTTACCTCTTACAATGTAGTTTTTTTTAATATCTGAAGGTCACTGGGTCTATATTGCTTGAAACTGAAGCTTGAGTGACAAATGTAACCCAAACAGCTGACAAAACTACAAAAGCTTCATTCCGGTTTTTAAAGTTTATTAATATGCGTCTAAAAAGAGGCACGTCATGAAAAACTCAGTTTGTTAAACATTTACTTTTTCCCCAGGAAATACGTTAAAAGGATATAGTAAAGCGTTCAGCTGTGATGCATTTCCACTTTCTTCCAGGAAGGGTTACTCTAGGGCAGCATTCTCCCTTGAAGGAATAAATCAGGGAGAGGAGCAGAAACAATATGAGATTCATCTGTCAGGCAAGGGAGGAAAGGGGAGTGGAAGGGTTCAGGATTTGTTATCCCACTACAAAGGGAGTGGGAGATTCATTGGAGCTGGGTCCTTTTCATATTTTCCAAGGCCATATTCTGCACTCATTCTGCTTGCAATCTACTTATTTCAGTGAGGTACCCAGACAAGGCCTAATGAGGTCTGCAGAAGGAAACAGTCCCAGAAAACTTGCAAAAACTAAACAAGCCCCTCTTCCCCCTCTAGCAGGAGAATGTAGAATTATTGGCTGTACCTATGCTGTACCATACCTGTATGGCTCCAAGCGTTAGTGCCACTAATGCTTCCTCCAAACCTTAGTGCCACTTCTGAAGCAAACTGAGGACCCACCACCTCTGCTCCTGAAGAAGTTCCTCAGGACCTCCCCCACATTCCCCATGAGATTTAATAAGCCTGGGAATCCTTGATGAGCTTCTGTTTCACTGAATGACAGATTACTTGATTTTGTGTTGTCTGGGTCAGAAGAGCCTATAACACTTATGGGTAGGTCCATAATGAAGGGGAAATTGATATCAGGGTTTGAGAAAGTTCACAGGGAATAGTGGGGGGAAGGCCCCCTTGTCTTTCTCCCTAAGTTGCTTGCTCCTTCCATCCTCTTGAAATCTGTAGAAAGGGACCTCTGATCCCAAGTTCCTTTGGGGTAAAGAAAGGGATTTGCTGGAGTAATCAGAGGTATTTTTCCTCTTCCTGTGAATACCCATAGGGTCTGCAAGGCAAAAGAATCCGAGCAACCCTTCAGAGGGTTGTAGCGATAAATTATCATTTAGAGGTGCCCCCAAACAGGAGACTGAGGAAGATAGAAATTGAGAGATGGCTCCTGAGTTAGGTAGCAGTTAGTTAGCTAGAGATGGACAGATGATATGGAGAGGCATGCCTACTGTTCCACAAATTATAGTGTGCTGCTCTTCCCATTCATTGTATGCCTACATTTATTGAACCCAGTGATCACTACTAGAGTCACTGTCCTCCAGGCCCCAAATCTACCTTAGCGCATTTCACTTTAACAAGTCTATTTATTTCATCAGCGGGCTGGTAGGCCAATTTTGTCTTAGCCAAGTCTCAGAAACTAAGCCCTAATTCAGCTCTCCTTTGGGTGGATAAGTAATATTTACAGAACTAAAGTTAACTGCATAAGTGGCCTTTTAGACAATTCACACAGGTTTTAGGTCCTGTGCAACCCATCATATCATGCTGAAAAGAATCCACCTTGGTCACTTGTGCTCTGTAGCATTCCTGTTCCATCCAGGAAGGAGCATTAAGTTCCTGAAAAGTTAGATGCAGAGAAACCACAAATAGTGAGGACAATCCTCCTACCCTTTCATCCAATAGCCTAATAGTTGAGACAGACCCAGGGAGGCTCACAGCTCTAGACTCCAGAAGAGGCTTTCCCATTTAATAGAAAAGTGCCTTAGCAACCATGGCACAGGCAATACGTTGCCAGATGCACCCTTCACCTCCCCTATTGAAGCTACTGGGTAGTTAAGTGGGGGAAAGTATGTGGAGCAAGGAGGAGAGCAAGCCCAAGAGAGTGTGGCCTGGAAGGCAGCTGGTCCAAGATGCTGGCCCCTGCTCAGGCCTCCAATGGGATTTATGCATTTTGCATTTAATAATAATTGAAAAAAATGGATATACAGCAGAAGAGCTTTTGCCCCATGGTGGCAGTAGCTAACAACCAGGGCCTGAGCTCAGCCTGCTAAGGCAGCACTCATCTCACTGAGCCGCGCATCCTCTGGCTTGCTTCTTTCTGGCTCAGTAGGCCAACTCCAAAAAAGGGGTAAAGGATACCCTTGGCAATACCTAGCCCATGCCCTGATGTAAGGGCACTTTGCTAGGAAATGGGGAACGCAGGTTCACACCTTCTCTGAGTAAAGAGATTCTAGATCTGGGTTTCCCACACCCTAAGCAAGTGCTCTAACCATTAGACTTTTGGACTAAAGGCAAAAGCTGCCTCCTTACCTGTGTTTTGTTGTGAGAACACATTGTCTGTTAGAAAAGAAAAAAGGAGGATGTAAAAATCCATGTAAATGACCTATGTAAGTCAGTTAAGACCTGTAAGTGTTACTTACCCATCTAAAGGTGGAGCTGGATTTAAACATCAGTGGGCACATCTACATGAGACACTAACTGTGCAGTAGCCTAACAATACTGCACAGTAGCACATCACAGCACAAACAGTGCCAATACACTACTGCACAGTATTATTAGGCTACTGTGCAGAAAGATCACTAAAACGGTGCTTGCCAGCATTACTTCACAGTAATGATGAGGTGAAATGGCAGTTTACAAGTACTAAACTAATGCCCAGTAACTACAGTGCATTAATGAACATGCAGATATGCCCAGTGCATAGGGGGAGCCACAAGGAAACTGCAAACGCTAGCACAGGAGGACTTTGAAGTGCACTGGGAAGGGAGAAGCTACAAGTACTATGTACTTAGAAGACTAGCATGTGTTGGCATGCCTAACTTCACCTGAGCGACACTTCTGTGAGGGTATTTAGAGCTTAGTCCAGAATGAAATTCTTTTTTTAATATTAGTTTAGCCTCTCTCACCTTACAAGTGTGTTTGCAGTTACTTCCACAGGAAAACTCAGTTCAAACAGCTTCCAAAACGAACAACCATTTTTCAGACACCGATTAGCACGACTCACACAGAGAACTGGAGGGAATCTGACATATTCTTCAGTGGCATGAGTGATGTGTGTGAATAACAGGGATTGGAGGGAGTTTCTGAATAAATGATGTGATATAGTCTTAGCACAATAGCATTTTAGCCCCATGTTGGACATTTCTACTTTCTGCAGGTCGATGCACTTTTTCACAGAGCGACCTCCATCTAGGTTTGGTGTCTGTAATGCTGCAAGCCATAACACTACTTTATTTTGAAGACAAAGATTAAAGTGTATGGAAGCCGGAAGGAGAAGAATTCAAGATCCCCATTGCTTAATGCTACTTAGCAATATTCATGAGGCATATATAAGAAGATAAGTCCTAAATTGAATGGGACACACATGATTTTTCATTCGAATCCCAGTCCATTTTGATCCTCCCAGACCAAAGCCAACCAATACCCTTTTCCCCTGTCCCCCAAGCCCCACCATGTTTCTTGCAATCTTGGCTACAAAGTTGTATGGCTTTAACAGAAAGAGTAAGGAGTGTTCACACCTAGATTTCCTGATTGGTTAGAAAACCCTCCTAGGAATTGTGGGTATGAATTCCCTCAAGAAAAGAAGAAAACTGGACCTGGGTCTTCCTCGTTTCCAGGTCTAGTGCTCTGCTCATTAGGAAATTATATAAACAGTGAGTGGCAGTACTGCTGTCTAGGTTTTTAAATGAAAGCTTGGCCACTTCTAAGCTCTTTGAAAGAAAGGAAAGGTTTTCAGACTCCTAAGGAGGCAGAGGCAGCCTTGAGTCATCTACCTGAGAAGAAAGATTTCAGACTTGACCCCAGCACCAACATTTTCTTCTCCTACAGAGCATGCTGGATGCTTTGAACTCCACAATGTAGCACCAACTCTCCCTGTATACCGTATAGGGAGCCGAGACATCTTACATGGGATTCTGGATTTCATTCCAAGAGTCAGGTATCTAATATCTCAAGAGGGATGTGGATAACCTGGAGAGGGTCCAGAGAAGGGCCACTCATATGGTTAAAGGCTTGCAGGCCAAGCCCTACAAGCCCTACTAGGGCCCCTGGCCCTCTCCAGCCTCTGCAAGAGAAGGTTGAGAGGCAACCTTGTGGCTGCCTATAAATTCATCACGGGGGTGCAGAAGGGAATTGGTGAGGCTTTACTCACCAAGGCGCCCTTGGGGGTCACAAGAAATAATGGCCATAAGCTAGCAGACAGCAGATTTAGATTGGACATTAGGAAGAACTTCTTCACAGTTAGAGTGGTCATGGTCTGGAATAGGCTCCCAAGGGAAGTGGCGCTCTCCCCTACCCTGGGGGTCTTCAAGAGGAGGTTAGATAGGCATCTGGCTGGGGTGATCTGGACCCAGCAATCTCTCTCTATTGAAGTCTCTTCTGACCCTAACATCTATGAATCAGATGTTGCTGCTTTTAAGTTTCCAGCCCCTAATTTCTTCATTGGATTTGGCCCTTCCTTCTCAACTCTGCTTCTTTCACCTATTATTAACTAGTATCTGTGAGGGATTTCACTCTTACATGTGCTACAGAGCTGTCCTATTTTAGGGGTGATCAAAAGTGATTGCAACAAGGTATAAAGGCACTTTGGCAGGTAAGGGGTTACCAGGCCCCTGACTATCACGGGGATGACCCAAGCAGGGTTACAGAAGGAAAGAGGAGACTAGAACAAAGGAAAACTAAGTGTTGGGGATGTTTTTTCCTCTCCCAGCTGGCTGACACTAGAAAAGCCTCAGGTGGTTATTACTCAGTAGCTAGAGTTGATTTGTTCTGGTTTTGAGTTAGTGTTTTGGGAAATAATGCAAACCCAGAATAAAGGGGATGTGAAGAGACCTCATTTGGGACACCATTTGTTCATCCCCAGCTGGTGAGTCTGCACGCCAGCTTGCACTATGAAGCACAGGGAGCTGGAAGTTATGCCTGAACATACTTCCACCCATACACAGGAGAGGAAAGAACACCATTAAACTCAAGGGCCTTTCAATGCTACAAACTCTCATGATTTTACTCAAGCCTTCAGGGCTCATGTAATTAGGTGAAAATTTAGCTCTCATTAGATAACAAGCTTCTCTTATGGCTTTCCAGAAAAACTTGAAGCATAAGGCCCAGATGTCTACAATCCCAGAAAACCAAGAAAAAGAAATTAAAGCCTTTTTATTTTTTTTGGTAATCTTATGGTTTTTTAAATTAATCTCATCATTTTGGAGGGGTTGACTCATAATATCTGAATGCAGAAGGGTTCAGAATATGGGCCCACTCTACAGTTCTAATGAAAGAAGGAAAGGCTGCTGCCAACAGTATCAGAAGTTGAGGCAAAGACTGCAATAGAGGTAAGGAGCAAAAAAAGCATATGAGGAGTGATACATTCCTAATAGCAATAACCTTTCAATATAACACTGAACGGCCAATTTTGTGTGTAAAAATGAAGAACAATGGAAGAATTTGAGCGATCATCAGGTATAATTCCAAGATGAACACTAAGTACCATTATACACTAACTGGAAAGTGTGTCCAGCTCTGAGTTACTGATTCAAGTTAGAGAATAAACAAACCTCCATTAGAAATCCAGGACATGTGAAAAAAGTACAGTTGATCATTTAGTTCCCAAGGGAAGTGTAGTTTAATGTACGATACCTCAACATGCATTACCAGTTGTTTTGAGGGTGTAATATAAAAATAATTCTTAGTAATTTGACACCTCACTCTGCCACAGAGAGATGTCAAGGAACGGCTATTTTGTGTGTGTGAATTATAGGTATGTAGATTAAGAAAACATAAACTAGTCAAGTTATAAATAATTTGATGTCTTTAAAAATATCAATCCTGATTTACCACTGTGTTATTACAGTGTTAGACTGCTGTACCAGCAT
This sequence comes from Alligator sinensis, assembly GCF_000455745.1. NCBI lineage: Eukaryota > Metazoa > Chordata > Crocodylia > Alligatoridae > Alligator > Alligator sinensis. The sequence continues at coordinate 3,109,869 of NW_005841876.1, forward strand.
TGAGGCAAGCAGTGTTACATTAACACAAGTGGAGTTGCAGAGTAAAGAGTCAGGTCCATGAAGTGTATCTTTGTCAGAAGACTGCTTACAGATGCACAATATACGTGTGAATGGAGTTGCAGGACACACTTCAGTGAGCTCATACAATTACGCATATCTTTGTATTAGCATAAAATAATTTGCATCTTGTTCTCTAAGTTCCCATCGAAGAGAGTTTAAGTTAAAAATTAAGCTGTAATACAGGAATAAACATCTAGCTGAAACTTTCTGGTGCAAAATGAGTTAGGGCAGAATGAACCGTATTCAGCACCTATCATTAACCACAGTTTGATACTATGGCCCAGGTCACAGTCCTCTTATGGGAGAATCCACAGTCAGAAGTCCAAGAGACAGACATACTCCATGGGCAAAATCATGGCCCCATGCAAGTCAATAGGAATTTTGCCACCGTCTTTACTGAGGCAAGGATTTTACCTTGCAAGTTTAACTTTTTGGAGTTGCAAGGAATTATCCCCCAAGGATAAAGATGTTAAGGAATCTGTAAAGGTGAAAGCCTCCCTGCTTGGGGATTTGAGGAAAGTCACTCCTTAGCTCCACAGAGGCCTAAGACAGCTTAGGCCTGTTCTGGACAGCTGTTCTTCCTCTACCCCAACCCAAGCTACTCTGTTCCACTCACTTTCCTTTAACAGCATGGCTCTTCTTGGATCCATGCTGTTTTTGGCTGAAGCACCTGAGGCTGCCTATTAGCTACTGAAGAGGAGACTCAGGGGGATACAGTCCCAACTGTATTAAGTTTCAGCTGTATTTCCCTGTGAAAATCCTGATTAATTGCTAGTGATAATCCTACAAGTTGGCACCGACAGCACCACAGTAATAATGGGTCAGAAGCGCCATAAAAAGTATTTAACTCCTTTCTATGCCGCCTTCTGCCCTGGCCCTCTCTCACACTTCCTGCAGAGCCCTGAGCTCTTGGAGTTTTCCTGGAGGGGCTCACTTCGTATGCCACAGAAGTAGTACAGAGGTGTCATTTTCCCTTTCCATCTGGAAAGGCAGAGATTTACCTGTACAGTACACCTGTGTACATATATACAGGCCCTCTGTTCTGACTGAAGACTGTTGCAGGTAGTGCTGCATAGTTAGACTTTCAGATCTCAGCTTGAGGTGGAAGTTGCAAAAAATCATATTTTATTTGAAAAGTGAGTATATTTGCTCCGGCAGTGATCAGGGAGTAACGAGCTTTCCTCCTCCTGCAACCCAGACACACTGAAGTCATCACCACACAGCAAAGCTATATACTGATTTGTCCTCTGGAAAGTGCTTTAAAAATGTTTGGACAAAGGGCCTCTAGGATGTATCCTCTCCTATTAGCATGTTATGGGCATAGTTACACCCCATACCCAAAAGGGTATGTACTTTGCATGAACTGCTTGCATCACATGATGGAGTATGGGCAGAAGGGATGGTCAGGAATGCACATTAAAACAGCCTCTATGAAACTACAGTTCTCCCTCTGCATGCCTTGCGTGGGATAGAGGCTGGAGCTTTGATCCTCCCACTATATGTATCAACCAGAGTGGCTGAGCAAGTCTGATGGGGAGGAAGTAATCTGTACTAGGTATGGAACCCAAAAAGACCACTCTTCTTTTGAAGAGACCACTTCAACACCCACCCACCCCATTCTCTGCCTTCTGACCATACTGTCACCATATGGTCCCGGGTCCGCCCCTTAATCAGAGCTTGTAACAAAGCCACAGTTTAGTCCTACACCCTAATCTATTGCTGCTTTTATAAAAAAGCCGTTAAAAATGCTCACTCTTCTCCACAGACAACTGAATATCAAATCAGAGTGTTCAGCATTCAAAAAGGATCCAGCTTCAAAATGAGCTAATCACCAAAAAAGAAATAAAAGCCAAAATTTCAACCACTATGTGCATACTTATGTCTTATATTGTTTTCTGAAAAAAAACCAACACAAAGAAATACGTTGTTTTCTAATATCAGGCAGTGAGAAAATGCAGGCCAGGCACAGAAAAATATCAAGCTTTCACAATACTGCAACTGATCTCAAGTGCTGCTAAAGACAACCAAAAAATGTCTCCATCAGAAATAAAAAGATATATTTTGCTACTGTCCTACTCCAAGACCCTTTATTGATGTTCCAGAGTCAATTCCAGTCCCATTTTACAGGTATCTATTAAGCTGTATTGTAAGAAAAATATAAAGAAATTTTATTTCAATTAGATTTTTATTTTAATCACCTAAAAATCATTCTTATGGAAATGAGAAAGACAAAAAGAATCCCCAGGGGCTGAGAAACTTCATTGATTTGCATCGTTAGCATTGAAAAGAACTTGCCTGGAAGTGGCCCCTTCACATTTCCTTTTATTTACATTTTCAAGCAAAATAAAATTAATTTCAACAAGGAGGATTTTTCTAGATTCAGATCCCATTTGGATTAGTGTAATTATTAAAATGTGAATATGGTTTACCACCCTTCGAAGGCCTGGTTTTCTCTTTGTTATAGTGAAATGTTTTTGAATTTTCTATCCCATTTGTATAGGGTTTGGAATAGGGGAAAGTCTTAGTAGCCAGCAATTCTATTAGCATTCATAATTAGCACTAGTAATTGGTAAGACACTTTTTGAACAATTACCATTTTCAGTAATGGAATGAGGGGGGAAAAGTGACATTCATTTAACTAAACTCTCCAGTTTTCATTTTACAAGACTGTCCAAGCATGAGCAAAAATGAAAAACAGAGAATATTAAATATATATTTAAAATGCAGACATTTCTATGACAAAGTAATTTCAAGACTCAAATCAAAATTTTAAACAGTTTACCTTCTTTTTGTCTTCTAAAGAGTTTTATGTAACAAACTTTCAGTGTCATCACTAATAGCAGTTCATGCCAAGGATTACTTTCTTAAAACTGCTACTCAAGCCTTGTGATTTGCAGTACACTTCTTATTACAGGATACATTATGCAGAAACCCTCTGCTATGTGATGGGACATGGCAACCCTGCTGTGAGAATGCCTATCAGCGCTTCTTTTAAGGCCCTTTCTCAATTGTCAGCAAAGTATTTTTTAAGGTTAAAAGGTGTAAAATTATTCTGAAATGCTTTTCTGACCTGTCGCCTATCACTGCAAAAAGCTATAGATCATTTTTTTTCTAAAATTGTATTTTTTTTAATGTGGTAATATTATAAGAATAAATCTAGTAAGAGAAAAAATAGTTTTCCATGCTTTTCATGATCTTTTTTGTAATTTTTTTGGTACTGGCACATTAAGGTTGGTTAGCTGTTTTTATTTGTAATTTTCTTCATTGTGATTCTCACTTTCCAAAGAGTCAGTTTCAATACACCATTAAAACAAAAACAGCACTTCTAAAAATCTTCTCATTTATATTTTGCTGATTGTTCAAAGGAGTTTTTATAGCATATTCCATAATGTAAAAGTCAAATGCAGTAGGGTCATGAAACATAATCTCATTATGCAGGGGCATAAAGCTCACATGATCTGTCATTCTCGAAGTGCTACCTGTACTTTGATTGAAACAACACTTAATACCAGCAGGAAAACCAGAAGAAGGCTTCTGTTCTACAGACTTGTGGCTGGCTTTCACGGTTTTGCAAGCTGCTTAACTCTAGATTTCCCAGGCTACATGAATCATTTAAGGTCAATGATCCTATAATTTTAAATCCGATGCACAAGAGGTTACCATCTCCCATTGTCTGTAGCTTAGAATTTCCAATTGTAGCTAACTGTTTATACTCCAGGATAATGCTGGAAGATTTTCAAAATCACTTTATACCAAGTTTCATGGAGTGTTTTATAACATTGTATAATCAAACCTATATAGGAGAACTCAGCCTTGGAGTAAAGATAGCAACCAGTGTGGAACAAAGTGTGTATCGAACTCTAAGGGCCTGATCCGATACGCGATACATAGACACAACGGTGTGAGTTGCCACTGGACTAGGGAACAGTAATGCTCAATAGATTGGGCAAAAAAAATTTAAAAGTGGTTGAGCTGTCCTTATTTAGAGAGGTAGACAGCATCACGTAAGTGAAACATATATGCTAAGTGCTGCAGCAGAAAAGGTGGAATGGCCAAGAGAAAAGTAGACACGTCCATAAACATAGTACAACTTTCCCTCTACAACATGTAGCAAGGAAAGGCATAAAGAGCTCTCATACGGACAGTAGCATAACTGAGAGGGAGGTGACCAGGGCATCAGTCCCAGGCAACTACTTAGGCAGAGACGTACAAACAGCAACCGCTGCAGATGCGGGCCAGCCACGTCACCAGCAGCTGCCTCTGCCCTGTGCATTTCCACTGCCCAGGGTACAGGGAGGCTCTGTTACACCTCTGCATATGGACTGTGGGGGGGTTTTCAGCTCTGATCACCTGTGCACCTAAGAGTTGAGATTTTGTTCCCTATTTGACTGAATCCCATATGTACAAAGAACTACAACTCTCCATAGCTTGATCTCTGATTGCGTCCTCTCTGAGCGAGTTCTCCATACTAATACATTTCAGCAAGGCCCTTTATCCTTGTTACAAGGCATCCATTTGGACTCTCTGTCCCCATCTGAAAGGCATATCTTAGAGCATGTCCCTCACAGGGTGCATTTTACTCTGACTGAAAATATTCAGAGTTTGTTATTCTTGAGTTTTTTCCTAGCATTTTCACAGCTCGAAAATACCCTGTGCTTCTCGCCACACAGAAAAAAATATCAGATTTGTTGATTTTTTTTTCTTTTGTGAGGGTGTTAAACTCCTGTCTTAATAACAGAGTCTCTTTCCTATCCTGCAAACAAATTACACAAATCTGAAATGACAAAGGGTTCCACAGCAGTTATGTTAACTGTATTGTCCATTTCTCCTTCCCAACAGTAGCTTTTAATATCATGATTTTACACAGTTAAGTATTCCCTTAAGGCTTGTCTACAGACGGGAATATTTCTGAAGCTTTCCTGCCTCATTTTGCTGGTTCTAGCAATGGAGAGTTTTCAGAGGGTTTCAGTAGCAGCAGCATGACTTCATATTCAGCTATCATTTGGTGTTTAACTTCCTGTTTATTAGCGAAATATATCCCATGATCCTAAACTTCACCAACATAGTCTGCTTACTACTTGCTAAAATAGGAGTGCAAAATTAAACTATGAATATGCAGAGGCATAACAAAACTGAGTCACACATCATGAGAAAATAGAAGACTAGACTCTGTGATTTCCATACAGACTGATGGAAGGTGGTGGCAAGGTCTATGCAGGGTGCTGCAGCCCTATGGGAAGCATCATGAGAGTTTATGTTTCAGAAGTTACAGTCTGTCCCCAAGCCCCTTGGTGCAGAAAAGGGTGAGCTCTCTGTGCTACTTCCAGCTTGTCATGCCTGCTCCTCTGGCTCTGTTGCTGGGATAGTGCTATGGTCTTCCCTTGGGCAATTCACTTCAAACAGATAAGAAGGGCCGAGTAGTCCGTGACCACAAGAACTGCTACTGCAATCAGCTCTTGAGTGAACCACACAAGGGAAAGAAAGGCAAGCTTCATACTCAAGAGCATGATCAGGCCTCTCAGGACTGTTTTATGAAGTATATACAAAAGGCTGGGAGCTCTCAGCTTCCCACAAACATAGATACAAGTTGTACCCTGTTCCAAAGGTTGTGTTTTATGAGTAATGGGTTCGAAAGCTCAAGGACTGAGTGGTACTTGTAGGTAACCATCCCTGATATTTGATGGAACTAATGGGTTTTATAGCCACCCATGTTGTCATGCACTTATTTAAACTATTTGTAAAGATTTTAACCTCAGATATTTAGAGCTAAGAACTGCAAAGTGTCAGGAAGGTCATTGTCACACATGGTACACAAGCCAAAGAAATCCAGTTTCCTTTCTGTGAAAGAGCCTGAAAACAGGTAATTGCATAAGATGCTATCAGTCTTGGTGAGATGAGCTTACAAGTAAGCTCTAAGCCCTAAAAATCTTGAAACAGGTATATTGGAAGACCAAGAAACTAAAAATCTCAGATTGAACTACTCATCTTCATGAAACATACACCAGAGTCTATCCTTTCCTTATTCAAATGCCTGTTGGAAACCCACTTCTTTCACAACAGGCACAAGGACCAAATGCAATGTTCTCCTCACTTCTGGGTTTCTCTGCACATTGCATCTTCTCTGGGTCTATCATTTAAGATTTGTTCCTAGTTATTATTTTTAGAGCAACCAGAAGCGTGTAAGGCATTGCCTAAAACTTAAATACAGCTTGTTTCCTGACCTCTAAAATTCACAAGCTTATGGCCTGACCCTGAAGTTACTTATCCTTGTGCTTAATTTGGTGTATTCGAGTAGTCCTACTGGGCGCATCCCCACAAGCAGGAACATGCATCTCTGGGGACAACTAGCCGTGGCACATATTTATGCTGCTGCTCATTGTCTCTGGGGAACGCCCCTGCATGTGTGCTCTGGCACGCCACAAGTTGCCCTGGGTGGGGCAGAGGAGGCTGGAACCAGCACCTGGGCTGGCCCCAACAGCCTTACCTGGGGTCCTGGAGGCCTCCTGGGGCTCCAGAAGTGGCAATGTGGATGTGCAGTGTGTGGCTGGCAGCCGGAGAATGGCTCTGGCCAGCCAGGCTCCAGTTTTGGGTGGCGACCCACTTTTTTTTGGTATGGGTTTTTTTGACAACAGGATCCCCCAGTGTCAAAAAACCCGACCATGCTGCAAATTAACAGCGTGGCAAATGCCTGCATATGTGGTGTGTGAAATTTGCAGTGGTGCAAACTACACATGAGCACTTGTGGGGGCACACTCATTAACCTCTCCTGGGTGTTAATTTAAACACATACATAAATGTTTCCAGAGATATGGCCCAGGAACAAAGGAGGACTGGAGAATTCCATATCAAATTAGCAGCTTCGATAAGATCAAACATTTAAAAAAAGACCTTAACATTCTTAAAAGCTAAGGTCTTTTTAAAGTAGTAGCCTCCTTCTTCTAAAAGTGAAGTCAATTGGAGAGTTAGAGTTAAAACCATGCTAAGCACTTTTGAAAATACCACTGTTGTTTTGAAAATTTAACTACTCCTATTATTAGTACTAACACAGTAAAGTATTTGACAGTCTTTAAGCACTGATGCTTCCTATTAATTTTAGCCCATTTCATAACTGAAGATTTTAGAATCTATTTTTTGGGGCCATTTATACTCCAAAAAGACACGCTTATGAATCCCATGTTGATGCTTTATGATTTCATTGTCATGCTTTCTTTAAAAAGCATCTAGCAGTCATCAAATAATTGGAGAAGTGAGTTTGGCAGCCCCAATTGAACCGCATACTGCTGTTGCACTGCTATTGGCAATTCAGCTAGTTAATTTGAAATTACTTTTGGATACGTCCACATTAGCCTCAGTGTAGACTGAAGTTAAAGTTCCAAGTCAGGATATCACATCCTCAACCAGGGTGGGAGATGAGGTTCTAAAACACAAACAGGCAGGAATAGGATAGCAAAGAAAAGGGCAGCAGTGACAAAAATGAACATGCAAGTGAATTTTTAAGTTGAGTACACCCCTAAAGCCATCAAACTGCTATCAGATCTCTTTCTCTTTTGAGTATTAAACACAGCAAATAGAAAAGAGAAAAAATAATCAATTAAACTGAACTAGCCATTTTTAATGGACCAAACAGAGAAATTCAGAAATTAAACAAATAGCACAAATAGTGATAAAGGTAGAGTTTATTTTAATGTTCTAATAGCATAATCTAAAAATCAGGTGGCAGGTTTTTTGTCAAATATATTACTTTTGCCCTGACTGTGGTCCTTTAACTTTTTGGGATGTACATTTAATAAGACAGCAATATTGTCACCATGGTACAGCAGAATTTATTTTTCAAATCAATGCACTACTGCAGGCTGTCCATTCACAGAAGTTTGCACACATCTCAAAAGAATCTGATGTTGAATGAAAACATAAACTAGTTTTTTTCTACAATCCAAAAGAGGATTCATACTCAGAAAGTAATGACTTTGTTGCTGTTTTTTAAAAATGTTGAAATAATGAAGAAGGAAAGGGAACAGAAACATCTGCTTTGATTTGATTTGGTTTGGTCTGGTTTGAAAATCTTGATGAGGATTCATATGTATAATGCACAGAAATCAGATGAGGTAACAGCACCCCCTTCTGAGTTAGTACTGAAGCATATGTGTTACCCTCACTTAAAAGAAGAATTGTGACTTTTTCATTATGGCTCCATATCTATAGCTCCTCATTTGTAAGGAACATGTTTCCTTTTTGTTCCTTTCTGCCAGATTAAGGGATGTACTCAGGGCTTATTCAATATGTAGATGCTATACATTATATTACTGAAAACACAAGGGGAGCTGTGGTATGAGCCAGCAGTTATATCCTATATAATTCTATTCAGCTCACTGGAGCTATATCTTTTGAGACAAGTTCTTATGTCTAATATACCATCCGATTAATTTACTTAAATCAGTGACTGCAACAAATAACCCTTGTAAGGAATATTTCCTATTTGGAGGTCTGATCCTGGCTTTTACAGATGCAGGATGTGATGCAATGAAAGCACTAGGAAGCATGTTGGCTGACTCAGTGCTCCTGGGAACTACAAATTGCAGGGGCATTTCCACCTCCCTTGTGCAGCATACGCTTCTTCTCCTTTCCTTCTGAACCTATCCAGTTTAAATGACTGGTGAGCTAATTTTGTAGCTAGGATTTTCTTGTTCCTCACTGCCTCTTTTTGGGTGGTAGGTGCTGGCTGCAGTTTTATAAGGAACAGTACCTATACTCCTTAATAGGACTATGCCCTGTGCCCATGCAGTACTACACGGGAGATAACAATGCTTGTTATGCCATCTCCTCCACTTGCATGCCTAAAGCCACCCCACTCATTTTGTAAATACAGGCAAGTCCACTGAGAAGGATGCATTTCCTAGGCATTAAAACATAACTAGAGACCTTCATTCCATTTTGTGGCCCTCATATTTTGGTAAATTGCTTAGAGTGGTCTTTAAGAAGCAAGGAGAGCAATTTACCCAAACTATACACACAGCAGGTTAAATTCACTGAGCCATACTACACATATAATTGCTCTTTTAACTTAACAATGGACAGACATGTGATTGGCTGTATCATACCAATACAGTTAAGAGCTGTTATAAATATATTAATATAGTCAAACTATACTAATCAGTCCATAGTTCAATAGCCCTAACCCTAAAGAAATTGCATCAAAATCACAGAAAAAAACATAAAACCACTATCAACTACTTGAGAAATATATCCTAAAGGAGAATATGAGAAACCTCTCAAGCACCCCCAAACTAAAAACTTAATTATGTTTCTAAACACACTGGGCAAACAACAATTGGCAATAGCACTGCAGTAAGAGACTTCCACAAGGTCTGCAACAAAGCAGCTAAGCAAACAGTAAAACAGGATTTATTCCCACTTGAGTTGCAAAGAAAAAGAATGGTTTGATACACGCTGCTATAAGCTAAAGAAAATAGCGAGGGAACTCTCCAGATTAAAACATGAAGCCCACGTGACACTAAGATGTACACAGTTTACCAGGACAGATTTGGGCTCCATCAGAAAAAGTCAGAGTACACGCCAGAAAAAAATAGCACATGTTGACAATGCAATGGAAACCGTACCCTCCTTGTAAGCCCATAAATACCTTAAGGCCAACAAAGCAAAACAAAGACCAGCAACACAGAAAAGGAAAATTAGAAAAAGCACATTTCCAAGATAAATACAAAGGAATCCACTCTAGAAATTAGAAGAACAGAGCATATTCAGAACAAATCTACTTGAAAATACCATTAAAAACTCCTAAATCCCATGGTGGTCTCTGGAACAAGACTACAAGGAACAAGAAATGATCTAAAAATCCAAATCTAGAATATCATGTTGTTCAAACAGTGTAGAAAACAAAATACTAATACAGCAGTAAATGTGGAGGCCTTTTTAGAACCACTGAATCCAAGTTTCTAGTCCCTAGTTCAGTATGTAGTTCTAGTTCAGTATGTAGTCTGACGGACATACAGCCCCATACATGAAGTGGAGATACTTCAACCCAAACTACAGAAGTATTCAAAGGCACATACAGCCATTCACCTCACCCAGCCTACATTCACACTGTTTACTTTAAGCCATATTCATGTAGACTTGAAGCAGTGCATGCAACCATTCTTCTTTCCCAAGAGCTGAAGAGAGAGTAAGCAACTTGCAGTGGGACTTGGGAGAAGGCTACCATGTCCATGGGGTAAGGAAAATTGGTAGGATCGGCAGGGGGGTGGAGGGGGTGGGGAGGGAAAGAAGGGCCTGGTGGGTTGCCCAGTTTGGGGGCTAAAAATAGTCCAGTCAAAGCTGGGGAGGCTGAGAATAGCACAGCCCCAGGCCTGGAGCCAGGGGATGGGGTTTCCCAGCTCTGGGACTACAGTGTGAACACATAATGGCATTCAACAGATCAGATAACACTTTCTTAGATCAGATTAACTCAATCTCAATCTAAACTAGAGCACCTACTCAAGTGAACTAATTTAGATTGGGCATGTCATTTTTAGGGCAATTTGAGCCCTCTGCATGCCTGTACGATTGGGCATTTAGACTGACCTAACCCTGGTTTGGTTGATTTAAATGTAACACCATATGTACCCCATATTATCAGCAAAGTTGGCAAACGTTTCTGTAGGATTGCCAGGAAACAAATACAGCATCTAAACAAATATAATAGTAATCCATTAAAAATGAATCACTTTCCTCCCTGAGGAAAGAAATACAGACTACCTTTTTACCCAGCAGATGTTCTTTAACAAATAAGTAAAAACACAAAGCACGAGAAAAGCTGTACACTTCAAAGTTTAAGAAAAACTTTTAAAATGAGTTTGGCACCTATGACTGAACTATTAAATTATTAGTATAGGAGGACACATTGTATACGAATATACATGAATCAGATGACCCAGTATGTCATAAACAATGTTGCCAAACTCAGGCTTTCAAAGCAAGAAAGGAAAGCAAAACAGAAACATAACCTCACCCTGATACAGTCTGGTCTAACTGCAACAAGGTGAAAAACTCAGAGACAAAATACCCATTATATACTGATGATCTGGTCATTCTCTCTCTTATTTAAGATGGTGTCCAGAGATACATTTATTTGGCCATATTCTTTAGCTCATTATATTAAAAAGGACCCAGGGGGGAAAAACATCTATTACAATACCTGGGCAGAGGCCAATCTGAAAACAAATAACCATGGCATCTGTGGCAGGAGGCTTGTTGCTCCTGCCACATCAAAAAGCAGGCAGGCTAGTGGTAAGGCAGCCTGCAGGTGTGGCCAGGGCTCATTATGGAGTCATTTAACCCTGGAGGAAAGCTGGGTCTAGGCAAGATATAAGCCCAGACCTGAGTGCAGCCAGCAGTAAGACCTTGGAGCCTACTGAGGGAATATTGGTTTAGCAGGATGATTGAATACCAGCAAGGAAAGTGCAGTCTGAACCAATCTGGAGGTCTGGAAAGCAACTAAAGGGTGCAGGAGGTTTCTGGGGACCCAATGAGAGGTCTGGAGTCTAGAGGGAAGCTGAGTGTGTGGGACCTAATTGGCAGGGATCATGGATTTCTCCGATTTAAAAAAAATCCCAAATTTTCAGTTAAAAAAAACTAACCGCAAAACCACATTTTCCACGATTAAAATGAAACATCACTAATGTATTGATGGTGTTTCATTTAAATCATGGAAAAAAGTGGATTTGGGGTTACTCTTTTTTAAACTGAAAATTGGGGATTTTTTTTAAATTTGGAGAAAACCAGGATCCCTGATAAGGTGTCTGGAGCCTAGAGAGGGGCTGAGGGTATTGAGGGGCTAAGCATGTAGAATGAATCACAACTGTGGGGCATGGTATAGGAGTATACTGGAGCCATGCAATTAATCCTTAAGGTGAGAACCACAAACACGTGGTGATCATGGGAGATTGAGGGCTGATTGGGAAGCCCTGGGGCAGCCTCTTTTTATATAAAAACAATTCCAACAAAGTCTGGCAGGTGAGAGAAGGGGTGACTGCCCAAAGAGAGCAGAATGAGCTAGGGCTAGAGGAACTTCAGGTGCTTTATGGCCACCCCTGGGGTGGCACCCTGTCACAGGATCTCCAAACCAACAAAACTGTAATGGAAAATATTCTAGAGATCGAGAGTATGCTAAATAACTTGTACTTCATAATAAATGCATTGTGGAACTTCCAGATAGCTGCAGAAGCATCACAAGAAGTATGTGCCACATAGTAAGCAAACAATAAAATTGAGAGTATAATCCCAAAGATTGTATCAGATGTGATTGAAGCCTGGGGCCCAACCGTAACAAATTATATAGCATGGGATAAACTCTCTAAATCAGTGATGCTCAACCTCTGGTGCATGGAGCAGTGTCATCTGGCCTGCAGGGTTCCACATGAATTTGGAAATTTGGAGCTGGGAGACCGGTGGCAGCATTAATTGCTGTTCCCCTGCTGCCAAATCTCCAGACCTGTAGGTATGCCCATGGGCTGGATAATATGGTCCTTCATGCTAAATTGTGCCAGCCAACATGTGTGGTTCCTCTACTGCTACATCCAGTGCTCAGGGGTGAGCCACATGTAGAGGTCAGGCTGCTACCACATCCAGTGTGCAAGGTCAGGGTGGAGCACAGCTAGATCCAGGCATGTGGGGGCAGACTGGCATAGGGTTGGATCTGGCGCACTGGATCACACCCCACACATTGCAGAATCTCCATCTCCAGAAAGACTGTGGAATCTCCATCCTTGGAGGTTTTTAAGGCCCAGCTAGACAAAGCCTTGACTGGGATAATCTAGTTGGGAAGGGTCCTGCTTTGAGCAGGGGGTTGGACTAGATGACCTCCTGGGCTAGGGACAGACACTACACATAAACTGGTGTAAGTGATCAGAAACTGGTTTAAACCTGGAACGGAACAGACCATGCACATAAACCAGTTTCAAAATGGCCTAAGTCTGTTTGAGATAAACCTGGTTGAATATAGTATCAAATTTAACAGATTTGGCATCTCCCTTCAGATGCCATATTAACCCAAATAGCAAATGTCTTCCTTTACAGTAAAGCAACAAAGGATAAAAAATAATAATGGAACCTGACCCACTTCTAGTAATCATTATCTACCAAAACAAACAAGTCCAACTATCTAATCAGCTGCGCAAGGTAGTTATTTAAAATGAAAAAGCAATCAAGATACTAGACCTGTACCTGATGTATCAAAATATAAATCACTGGACAAAACAAAACAAACCAGCAGATCCCTGCAGGGAACTATCCCACTAGTCTAGTTGATCACCTCGGTACTGTGAAATATGCAAAATTAGACCAAACTCTTTTCACATAGGGAATTGGTGACCACTAACTAGGGGTGGGAAGAGACAGCATCAATCAAGAGTTGTTGCTGTGGCACAGACTCGTTTCAATATTTGCCATGCCAGGGACTCTATCCCTGACATGGGCGACTGGTGCCTCCCAAGTCTAGAGGGCAACCGCAGGTGCCACCATTGGTGGTGGAGGCAGAGCTGGGGAGCTCTTGCAGGCACCACTGTTGGTGTCAGTGGCAGGGCCAGAGCTGGTGAGCTCCTGCAGGTGCCAACATCAGCATCGGCAGCAGGGCCGGAGCTGGCAAGCTCCCGCAGGTGTTAGCAGTGGCGGCGGCCCTTTCGGGGGAGCATGTGCCCCCCCATACTTCCCCTACACGTTGTTTATGATCCTTGATGGCCTGATGAAATCACAAAAGCTTTCTCCAACAAGCAATTGGGAAAAGCTGTGCTGGTCCTGGCAAGAATGAAAAATATGGCATTGCCCTATGCAACAAGCTGCCACTGGATCAGGACAGGATCTATAAATGGACACAAGATATCAAACCCCAAACCTGGTGTTTATCCTTGGACAGTCTTACCTGTTTTGGCCATATTTATTTAGTTCATCATATTAAAAAAGGCTCACTGAGCCTGAATTGAGTCTGCTTCTGGCAGTGGAACAGAATCCCCCATACTGGTAGTGGAATGCTATCCAGCACTGGGCAGGCATTAAAGCTTTGGACCCCGCCACCTCCCCTTAACCTGCTGATATATTGTCACATGAAGCATAAATGGCTTAACTGAGGCAACACCTCTTTATAATCAGTGAGTCTTGGCACAGCATCCCCCTCCGCACTCACCCTCCCACTGCAGGCAATGCCATTGTTCAGTCAATCCCCTGGGCTCAGCCCACTGGCACATCTAAACTCATCTAAAACAAAAAACAATGTGAAGGGACACAATAATGCCATGAGGGAACAGAATGGGAAAAAGGAGGGCAGAAAATCCAATGAGAGAAGAAGAGAAGGAGACAAAAATGAAAACTGATTCTAAAGATGGCTCTTTATAAATAAAACATTATACATATCTGCATAACTCAATTTTTCTTACGAAGATGAGGACATGCATACTGTATCTCTGAACATTTTAATCATGTCTGATGCAGCCATATAATGTAAACTGTGCCCATATAACATAAACTGTGACCAACTACCGACATAGGTACAATAGGCACATCAGCAGCTTATGTCTCTCATTGGCACAGCCATTTAGAAGGCACTGTCCTATGTCTTGGGATAAATGTGAGAGGACCAGGAGTTTCCATGGTCACAAGCTCCACAGTTAAGACAGTGCCATATTATTACATGCAACAGTTAATTTTACATCTGCTATTTCTCCTAGAAGCAATTATATTCTGCTTTATTAAAATTTCATTCCTCTTGGCTCATATTTTTTTTCCTTATCCGGAGCTTGTACAGATCCAGTCCTTTAGAATTCCATCTATGATGTAGGCAAAGATTTTTTTGGATTATATATTTTATTGAACCATGTGTGCATGGTTAGGATAAAGTTAGACAAACTTTTGAATGCAAGGCATTCATCAGGTCTGAGCATTCAGAAACTTGTCTAACTTATCCCAAACATGCAGCTGGTCAAATAAAATAAGTACTCTAAAAAAATTGTTGCCTCTCATATTAATCCTGGAGAATCATGGCCATAACATCACTCCAACACTACCAGATCTATGCTGTAGGTATTGCCTGCCCCTCAACTTACTACATATCATTATGCACAAAATGAAATTTTGTATTTCACATTAAATAAGTTTAAGTTCATAACATGAAAGTTAGCATAAAATAAAATCTTATTTCCCATAAGACTCAATAAAGGCTTCTGGATTTGGTCTAACAATTAGGCAAGACAACCTAAATTCCAGTGAGACAACAGATTTTTCATGGGCCACTCACCACTGATTGGCAGAGGGACCCCAGTGGCCCTGCCTCTTGCTACCAATCAGCAGAGGGTGGCTTCACTCAGTCTACCCCACTACCACAGAGTTTTTTTGTTTGGTTTTTTTTTGGTTATTTTCATGGGAAATTGTGGCCAATGACAAATTTTTAGTGATTGCAGCAATTGTAGACACCGCTGTTTTTCACAGTTTCTGAGAAATCCAAGAAACCACAATTTAGGTAAGTTCCTATTAATAATGCTAATAACTACATTCACTAAACCCTTACTCACATGAACAGTTCTTATTCATATGAGAGGATCTTCTGAAGTCAACAGTTTCAGATAATTCTTTTTTTTTTTTACTATTTTGTAATCAATGGGATTATTTAATTGAATTAAGAACTGTAGAATCAAGTATAGTTCAAGAAATAATAGTAATAATTTCAAATTGCTTTTAAAACTATTTATTATAATATTTAGAAAAGGAGTTGTTAAGAGATTTGAAAGTAGTATTTTGAAAGTTCTCTAACCCTGTTTGCAAGTAAACTTGTCTGTTCAAATTCTGGTCCACTATGACACTTACAGAAAAAATATATTTAAAATTATATTATTGATGTCCACAATACTACTGGATAGGATCCAAAAGTATTCGAACTATGAAATTCAGATTCTCACAGGTAAAATCAAATGTCACAATACAAATTTGCTCTGGGTGATATTGATTCATATGGACGAAACCTGCTTGGCTTGATATTGCACACTATTGCTAGTTTTTTTTCTCCACTAGATTAAAAAAAATATGTAGTCAGCCACAACAACGTATAGGCATTTTGTAAAATATTTAGGATTTAAAAATCAGTTTTCTCCCCTTGGGTAAGGAATTTGATTGTGTGCAATGACATAATGAAGCTTAACACTTAATCACTGATGACATTCAAGTGTGACAGGCATGTTGGAAATTAAGTTCAAGTACTTATATACAATACTATATCTTTTATACACATTGAAACGGACCACGTTTGTACAATGTAGTATAGTACAGTAAAATATAGCCTAGATTATTTGAAATGCAGATAGAATGTTGAATCATGAAACTAGGAAAGATAATATTATAAACATAAGATTGGAAGGGATATCACAAATCATCAAATCCAGCACCTGCTACCATTGGCAACCAAAGGATATTATCTGTCACTGGAACTCACACTCTTTGTTAGAAAACATCAGGCATTTTGTATGGATAGGATTTCATAGATTTCATAGACATCAGGGCTGGAAGGGACCTCGGAAGATCATCAAGTCCAGCCCCCCGCCCAAAGGGCAGGAAGTCAGCTGGGGTCATAGGATCCCAGCAAGATGAGCATCCAGTTTCATCTTGAAGGTGTTCAATGAAGGCGCTTGAACCACCTCCGGTGGCAGGCTGTTCCAGACCTTGGGGGCTCGGACAGTAAAGAAATTCTTCCTTACGTCCAGCCTGAAACGATCTTGAAGTAGTTTGTGACCATTCGACCTCGTCATCCCTTGGGGCGCTCTGGTGAACAAATGTTCCCCCAGATACTGGTGGTCACCCCTGATAAACTTGTAGGTGGCCATCAGATCACCCCTGAGCCTACGCTTTTTCAGGCGAAAGAGCCCCAGGGCTCTCAGCCTGTCATCGTAGGGTCTGTTTCCCTGACCTCTGATCATGCGCGTGGCTCTTCTCTGAACTCTCTCAAGCTTCTCCACATCCTTTTTGAATTGTGGAGCCCAAAACTGGACACAGCACTCCAGCTGCGGCCTCACTAAGGCCGAGTACAGGGGGAGAATGATGTCCCGGGATTTGCTTGAGAAGCATCCATGGATGCAAGCCAGCGTTTTGGTCGCTTTACTAGCCGCCGCATCGCATTGCGAAAGTGTTAAAAGTATTACAAAGCATTACAAGCAAGGAGAAGAAAAATATTTGAGTCACTTCCAATACGGATGAATAAACTTTGTGGAAACCCCAGACAATCATGAAACAATACATAGAAAATTAAATAGTAAGATGGGTCAGGATTACAATTTGATAGAGAAACTACTATCATAATTTTCCTTGCCCAGCACTTTCACCACATCATCCATTTTTTAATCCATCTTTCTTCTACTCTATCAAAATCAAAAGTTTACCTTAATATTGAAGGTCCTAATCATAAGTCCTTGCCTACTGATGTGCTCTTGTCTCTTACACACTGTCCTCTCTTTCATTTGGTCAGGATGCCAGTCCTGACTAACTTCTTCCCCCTTGATGTCTTCTTCCCCCACTGATGTCTTCATTTTTCTCCACATCAGCCTAGCTTATGGAATACCCCCTCTGTGAACTGACCTGCAAAAGATTTTCTTCTTCAGTTACCTTTTCAAGACCCTCTGTGTCAGAAATATTATCAGGAAGTGGCCCTTATTTACAGGCTTGATCAGTGGCAGCTGGGGAAAGTCAACAGTAATATCCTTGTAACTATTAAACTAAAAATACCACATACATAGAATACGTACATAGGTATTGGTGATAGCCTCTCTGTCTCTCCCCTCTTTCTCAAGTAGACATACCCAAGCTAGTTTTAAACTAGCTGGGTTCTGCAAGCAGTATAGCATGGAGTTCAGCAAAGGCTGCAAAATCCACCTAAAAATGTTCATCCAGTGAGTCACAAGCATCACTTGGTTTGTCACAGATGTGTTCCTGGAAGACCTGCCCTCTGGGAACTTTGTAGACTGAACAGACCTCAAAAACCAAGTCATAACCTGAGATGGTTACAACTGCAAGATTGGTACTGCAACTGCAGAGAACACAATGTAACCCCTGTCCAATTGAAGGGATGCCAGCAGGTGTGGGAACGCTGTGGGAGCATGGTGGTTTAGCTGCAGGCCAGCTCATCTCTTTTACCTACAGAACCAAAGCTGAGACCAGAACACCCAGTGATACTTAACTATTTGCAGGTTTAATTTTACAACACAACATAAAACTTATCACCATAAACTTACATCTAAATAGTTCTCTCTCTCTCTCTCTCTCTCTCTCTATATATATATATATGCACATACATACACACACTTTATTTACAGATATAAATCTACACCAACAATAGCTCTTATTCACCCTTATCTTAGGCACAGGCCTATTCCTCTGTGGCCTCCTGTTTAGTGTGTAGCCCCTGCCCCTCAACAGGTGAAGAAGCACTGAATAACAAAACACAGGTTAATGATCAATTCAATGACAGAAATACTTGGCGGTGACAGGACAATAATTGAACAGAACACAATAAGGTTACATCACATGTGAAAAAATAACCAATGCAATAGATTCAGACATAAACAGTGTACTCTCATATAGCAACAATAAAGACGCAATATTACAAACAGAATGCCAATGGCATAAATAACCAGACCACAACCAATGGCACAGCAGTTATGCCTGCAGAAGAAAT
>NW_005841876.1:3128650-3138956 GCF_000455745.1 Alligator sinensis
GGGAAAGATCCAGTTACCTAATAGAACATCATTACCCTCTCCCAAATTGCTCAACTAGGAGGGGCCCATAACCATGACACCGCCCTTCACAAACAGGGGCCCTGTAGGAATCCCCTTTCCCTGTGTAACTCACGACTCCCAGCATCCTTCCTTGCAGGGGTGGTTGACCCATCTGGTCGTTGCTCATGGCAGGAAGGCCCGAGTTGTCCTGTGCAGCCACTGGGGCCTATCAGCCCTCTCTCAGTCCATTGTGCACTGCCCTGTGCACTGGAATCCATGCTGCTTCATGCAGCCACAACGACCTGTCAGCTCTATGGCCCTGTGCACCAATCTATGCCCCAGTGGCCAAGGACCTGCCTCAAGCAGGGTTGGGGACCCATGCTGCCTCATGCAGCTGCCAGGGCTCCGTCAGCTCTTCACCAGCCCTGTGTACCACTCAGTGTACCATCATTCCTGCCTCATTCAGGGTTAGAGACCCATGCTGCCTTGTGCAGCTGCTGAGGTCCTGTCCACTCCCGGACCCTCCATGCATCAATCATTCCTGTCTTGTGCAGGGTTGGAGACCCGCACTACCTCATGCAGCCGCTGGGGTCTTGTCTGCTCCCAGACCCTCTGTACACTGACCCATGCACTGACACCACGGCTCCATCCATGGTGGCGCTGGGACGCAGCCGCTTGCTGCTTCCCCGGTTGATGGAGGCGTGTTCTGGGCTCCTTTGGGGCAACTGCTGTGCCACACTGTTCAGCTCAACCAGCCTCTTCTACAGCCCTCTGCATAGTCTCTGATCAAAGCTGCCCACGTGCTCAGCACATGGGCTTTTATTCCCTCTGGAGGCTGTGCCCCAGACTAGGAATGGACCAATGAGAAAGCCTGAGGGGTTAGTTCCCTTTCAGGACCTCTGTTTTACATCACCCCTAGGTCAGGGTGGGGCTTTCTTCCCTCTGCCTTCCCCTGGTTGGTAGGGAAGGAAAAACTGTCTCAACCAATGAAGCCTGAGCCCTTCAGGCTCAAGCTAACTGGTGAGCCCACCGGCCAGCCTGCCACATCACAAAGGGCTTTAAACCAAGAACCATGAGAACAAATACAACAATAACGTTTTCCCGTATGCAAAACCTATGGTCTAGATTCTGAGAATATAGAGTGATTCCACAGACTCCCATGAAATGGAATTGGATTTGGGCTGGTATAACAGAACAGAATATAGTACCGTTAGCTTAAAATAGGGGTATCAAACTTAAGGCCCACAGAGCTGTGCCACAGAGCTTATAGAGAGGCTGAGAATTTGGGGGTAGGCCAAGCAGGAGGCAGGCCCTACTGTCAAAACCTGGGGCAATGGGCCCCCTTGGGGATGTGTATCTGTGGCAGCTGGGGAGCAACAGCACCATTAGCCTCCATAGCTGCTAACACTTGCCCCAGGGGGTCTGGATCTGATCCACAGGGAACCATATTTCCTCAATCCAGCCTGGAGGGTAGGTGAGTTCGACACTTCTGGCCTAAAACATTCTATTAGAACATTTTTGCCATCAGAGCCTGGGCAATACTCAGCCTATCCTCTTGTATACTCCAGCACAGTTTAGCCAGTCAATATTCCCAGTGTCTTCTATATTTCTGCTACTCTTCTGTCCATAAATTAGGCAGCATCTCAGAGTGTATGTGTATATGTGTATTTGCATGCATGCATATGCATTTCCTCAACGTTAATACATTTATATCTTTTTGGACTTCCTTTTGAGACCAGGAAAGTTACTTGCATGTGCACTTGATCTGCACTTTCCTGGCTGTGGTAGCAAGACTCCTGAAGTCTCTCCTGAACCTGCATCTCTTGCATTTGGTAGCAGCCACTTTGTTATCACCCTAGCCAGCATCCTTTTGTTGATCAGTGAAGTTTTGGCACCAAAGATGTGATAAGAATAAAAACATTTAAGCAATCAGTTAATCTAACAAATATGTTAAATATTACGAGACAATAAGATCGAATGCCCACTGCTTTCATTTACACGGCCATAAATCTCAGAGAAAATTGTACTGATGCAATCAGCATCGAACACAAGAAGTGTTTGGCGCATTTCAGCTCTGCTGCCCTGAAGATAAGACTTGAAAAAAGGACAGCCTGCCTATCAATACCTTCACAGAGCACACCCTTTTGAGCTTTATAAATACATTACATTCTCACAACAATACTTTTTGCAGGCCTGTCTTTAAACACACATGTCCTCAATTCTCACTTAAGAATTTTAAAAGGCACCCTTTTGATAACTTTCCCCAGCTCTGAATTATTAGTAAGCTATTTAATTGTAAGTAACATTTGTTAACATTACACAAAAGTCACTAGATGTGCACACTGCTATTTATAAAATAATTAGCATTTATAAAGTATTTATAATAACCTAGTTGTCATCTATTTATAGGTGTCCTTGAAAGTCAAGTCTTACTAATATATTATGGAGGGGCTGGGAGTAGGTCCCTGGAGGAGGTTGCATGGAGATTTACAATTAAAGCAAGAATATTTTCCTATTGTTTTACACTATAATGGCTGAATATTGTCTTCAAATTAGAAACATTGACTCTTTAAGGGATAACTAAACAGTCCATGCCATTTAATTAAAAACTCTGCTAACTTTTACAGGAAAAAATATTGTAAAATGTTTGCTGTTAGTAAATATGCCCTGATTTTCCCCTCACGACTTCTGAGCTCCTCTAGCTAAACAATCACAACCCCCAAACATCTCTCTCTCATGTTCATGGTAGATACAGATCACTTCTGAATTTTTCAGTTTAAACAATGCTTATTTCTCTTTTTCAGGAGAACCTAACTGAGAGCTTGTCTACATGCGGGCACTCAAGAAAGTCAATTTGTATTCACTTTTAAAGATGTTAGATAAACCACATTAAATTCCTGTGTGCATGCTCTTATTTGGAATGGAAATGTTTGTCTATACTGCATCAGCAGCATGTGCTAGGGAGCAGGTGGCCAAGCATGCCTGCCTCCTGCTAACAAGCTTAAAGCTGGAAGCTCACCTATGTGGCTGCTCTGAGTTTGTCCTCAGAACCTACTCATAAGGTGCATCTATACATGCTATTAATGCTATAACGGCTTACTGTGAAGTAAAAAAACCTGGGAAAGGGTTTTGTGCAGGGTGCCTTGTGCATATGGAGACAAGCCCCATGCCCAGCGAGGATTCCCCATGCAGCCGGGGGCTGGCCGGGATGAGGATTTCTGGGAGAAGCATGACAGTTCCCAGCTAGCCCCAGGCTTTGGGAGAAAACCCCCACCCAGCTCAGAGCTGGCTGGGAGCTGCCCCAGAAGTGGGACAGCTTCTGGCCAGCCACTGGCTGCTTGGGGAAATCCCTGCCCAGCTGGGGGGTGGCTGGGAGCTGCTGCAGAAGCAGAACAGCTTCTGGCCAGCTCCAGGCTGTACAGAGAAATCCCCACCCAGCCCAGAGCTGGCTGGGAGCTGCCCTAGAAGCAAGACTACTCTGCGCCAGCCCCAGGCTGAGTGGAGAAGCAGATTACTCCCCAGTCCCAGCACTGTTTGGCTCCCAGCTCCTGGGGAGAGCCAGGAGCTGAGCAGTGCCAGGACCAGGGGAGTTCCTCATCCCCTGTAGCCCCCTAGTGTTGGGGCTCACTAGGAGCAAATTTGTTCCCAGTCAGTATCTACACATGCATGCACAGTTAGTTACTACCTGTATTTAAGCTAGTAGCTAGCTTCTCAGTAGACAAATTGTACTGCTCAGTAAACAGTGCACACATGTAGCCAATTATACATTACTGCGCAGTAGATCAGTCTACTGCTCATTAAAGCATCTCATGTAGACACACCTCAATGTCTGACAACCCCAGAATGCCTTTGACTTGGTTTAGCTTAATTCTTTTCACACTGTATTGGTTGTACATTGTCTTCAAACTGAGCATACTCACATAAACCAAAGTAAGGCTGCTTTAATTCTGAGAGTGTCATCATGAACGTTTAATGTGATTTAACTAAACAACTTTAAATTTACACCTTTCACTAATTCCAATTGACTTCCCTGAGTGTCTTTCTCCAGACAAATACTAAATTATGCTAAGACTGATGCATAGTATTATTAGTCCATTGTGGGCGCATCTATGTGTGCAGTAATGTGACTTTTCTAATGAGCATTAAATTTAGTACATCCAATGTGAGGTACTAAATTAATGTGCATTATGCTGTGCTAATGTGCAGTAGCACACTTGCATGCTTTTTAGTGATGCTTAATGAGAAGTAGACTATTTTGCTGTGCATTCATGTAATGTCATGGTTTTTTACATGATGTTTTAATGCGCAGTAAAATAGTCTACTGTGCATTGAAGCACACATGTAGATGCACCCAATCTGACCAAACATGCAGTCTTTCATCAAGGTGACCTGACCTCTTGACTTTGTCATTGCCCTTTTAACATTCAGGGTTCTGTATCCTTACATCCCCACAACAAATACAAATCTTTGGGTAAAACCCAGGCAATGATAAACACAGAAAGACTTGAAAGCATGATACAATGTTCTTAAATTTAAGATAAAATCTAACTACCATTTCATCCTTGAGAACATTGTATAGCAGGACCTGAATACCTTATACAGGTAGGCTTGTAACCCTTTGACAATGAGGGTCTGCAAAATAACCAGGAGTATATGAAGCTATAGCAAATAGCTATGAAGGACTGCTGAGGTGCTTCAGCTTTTGCCGAGACTTTATATTTCAACAGTCATTGCTTCTCCAATCAGCTGCATGGAACTCTTTGAAGTTAAAGCAACAGTAAGGAGCTGAGTGGCTTGTCCTCAAGTTAGCACCCTGTTGGGAATTAAGCTAGTTGTGAACTGTCTGAATATGAATGATCTGGGTTCTACTCTCTAAGACAAATAGTCCACCAAGATCTGCAATTATGATGTTTTAGAGGCTCAGTACAGAATAATTACAAAGGGCAAGCAGATACATATAGGTTTAAAAGGCCCATTTATGACTTTGGTTAGCACCAAACTTACGTTTCAGAGAGGAGGCTGCCAGATACGAGTGTAGAGGTTTGTATAGCCCTTTAAAAAAATTCCGCATAGGATGGACAAGTACAATGATCTGCTCAATAAGGATGTGGCTGGCAGAGACAGAAGGCAACAAAACCAGCTACTGCTAAGATTTGCCAAGTTTTTGGCAACTTTTCTCTTGTCATCTGACCAGCAACATAGTGGTATGAAGTAAAAGATTTTTCAGAAGAGATGGGTCTTCACATGGCTCAAAAAAATACAGGCCCTATAAGCTAACAGCACTAAAAAAAAAAAAAAAAGCATTAAAATGTACATTAGCATAACTTCCAAATGCAACTATATACACCTATTCCAACTGTTATTGTGGGGGTCATATACAATTTTTTTCTGTATCCATTGTGTAGGAATTGGATGGGTGGAGGAGTTACCCTCTATGAATGAGCCCACGTGTACGCAGTGGGTTATATATGTATTTATAAGACAAGAGTGGAATACTGAGTATCAGCCTCCTTGGTTCATCTTTCCTTGGTTCCTTGGTTTCTCCCACACCTGGGAATAGATCAGGATCTAACTGTAGGCAACTTGGCCAAATGTAATGAAGCCCTTGTTTGAACCATAAGGGGAAAACAAACTAGAGACTACTGAATACAAAAGCATGAGTCTTGATCATTTGTACTAAAAGCCAGATTTCTTAGTGTGAAAGTCATTGCAGAGTCTCAGACCCATATATGTGCCCTACCTACTGGAGGAGGATGCAGCCTCATTAGATATATCAGGGTTACACAAGCAGTTAATTAGAGATGTTCTTTCCAAAACATTATGGGCATGTCCACACGAGTGCGCACATGCCTCTTGCCCCACCTCAAACCCCTTTGAGGCGGGGCAACAGGCACTGCAGGAACAAGAACAGGAGGAACTCGCCCTCAGAATAGCTAGTTCAAATCCAGATGTCGTAGGGTTAACAGAGACATGGTGGGACTCATCCCATGACTGGGCAGTTAACATTAGGGGCTATAGGCTGTACAGGCGGGATAGAGAAGGCAGAAAAGGGGGGGGGGTGGCACTTTATGTCAAGGAGCACTACACATCCTCTGCCAGCAGTATGGGGTCAGGGGAAGGGCGAGCTGAAGTGCTCTGGGTCAAGATCCAGGGGGGGCAAGGCGAGAGGGATTTGACGGTGGGGGTCTATTACAGACCCCCCAATCAGGAGGAGGAGCTGGACAGGGAATTTTCAGGCCAGCTTGCGGAGACACTAAAAGCAAGGGATGTAGTTGTCATGGGCGATTTTAATTACCCGGACATCTGCTGGGAGGAGCAGTCAGCCGGGACGGACCGCTCCAGGAGGTTCTTGGCCGAGTTGCAGGACCTCCACTTGATTCAGGAGGTGCACAGTCCCACCAGAGGAGATGCTCTGCTGGACCTGGTCCTGGCCGCAGGCGACGACCTGGTAAGAGGCCTCCAGGTTCTTGACCACCTGGGCAATAGTGATCATCGCGTGCTGGAATTCACCATCCAGCGTAGAGTGTCAAGGGCCCGCAGCAAGGTGGTGGCCCTAGACTTCAGGAGGGCCAACTTCAGTGAGATGAGGAGATTAGTGGGAGAGGAACTGGGGTCCTTGAGGGCAGAGGAACTCAGCGTCCAAGAGGAGTGGTCGTTCCTTAAGGAAACGATACTCGGGGCCCAAGGGGTGTCCATCCCGACAAGAAGCAAGGCGGGCAGGAGTGTCCAAAAGCCCCCCTGGCTCACCAAGGGTGTCCGGGAATGCCTGCTTGCCAAAAGGGTGGCGTACGCCCGGTGGAAGGGGGGTGTAATCTCCAAAGAGGAGTATACCTCCTCTGCTCGGGCCTGCAGGCGGGCTGTTAGGAAGGCCAAGGCGGAGATAGAGCTCGGATTAGCGTCCAGGATTAAGGATAACAAAAAGTCCTTTTTCAAATATATTGGGAGGATGAA
This sequence comes from Alligator sinensis, assembly GCF_000455745.1. Lineage (NCBI taxonomy): Eukaryota > Metazoa > Chordata > Crocodylia > Alligatoridae > Alligator > Alligator sinensis. Next base: position 3,135,602 of record NW_005841876.1, read on the forward strand.
GAAGGCGCCGGGTAATGTGGGGCCCCTGCAGGATATGCGGGGCAATCTGGTGGTTGCGTCAGAGGATAAAGCGGACCTCTTTAACCAATTCTTCACCTCCGTTTTCTTGTGCAGGGACCGGGACTTCCCTGCTGTGATAGAAGCCGGACGCGAGGGGATCGCCTTCAGACCTCAGGTTGGGGAGGACCGGGTTAGAGAGCTTCTGGAGGGGCTGGACGCGTTCAAGTCAGCGGGTCCGGATGCTCTCCACCCCAGGGTGCTGAGGGAGCTGGCTGGGGTTATTGCAGGGCCCCTGGCACGGCTCTACGAGCGATCGTGGTGCTTGGGCCAGGTGCCAGACGATTGGAAGGTAGCTAATGTGGTCCCCATCTTCAAAAAAGGGAAAAGGGAGGACCCGGGCAATTATAGGCCCGTCAGTCTTACCTCAATCCTGGGGAAGCTCTTTGAGAAGATCATCAAGGAGCACATTTGTGATGGGCCGGCATCCGAGATGATGCTCAGGGGCAATCAGCATGGATTTATTAGGGGGAGATCATGTCAGACCAACCTGATTGCCTTTTATGATCAGGTCACAAAGGCCATGGATGCAGGTGTCGCGGTGGATGTAGTCTTTCTGGACTTCAGCAAGGCCTTTGACACCGTCTCTCACCCCATCCTAATTAGTAAACTAGGCGACTGTGGCATAGATGCCTACACGGTCAGATGGATTGCAGATTGGCTGAAGGGTCGCACTCAGAGGGTGGTGGTGGATGGATCATATTCGACTTGGGGGGAGGTGGGTAGTGGAGTCCCTCAGGGCTCGGTCCTGGGCCCTGCGCTGTTCAATGTCTTCATCAGCGATCTTGATGTTGGGGTGGAGAGCAACCTGTTTAAATTCGCTGATGACACCAAAATTTGGGGGGAGGTGAGCACGCTAGCAGGGAGAGAGAGATTGCAGAAGGATCTGGATAGGTTACAGGGGTGGGCAGACAGGAACAGGATGCGTTTCAATACGGACAAGTGCAGGGTGCTGCACTTGGGTAGTAGGAACCAGCAGCACACTTATACGATGGGGAACTCCCTACTTGAGAGCACGGAGGCGGAAAGGGATCTTGGTGTCATTATTGACTCCAAGATGAACATGGGCCGACAATGCGAGGTCATGGTTGGCAGGGCTAACCGGACCTTGTCGTGCATCCACAGGTGCATCTCGAGTAGAGCCAGGGAGGTGATCCTCCCCCTCTATGCGACGCTGGTCAGGCCGCAGCTGGAGTATTGTGTCCAGTTCTGTGCGCCCCATTTCAGGAGGGATGTGGACAACATGGAGAGGGTCCAGAGGAGGGCCACCCGCATGATCCGGGGACAACAGGGCAGACCCTACAGTGAGAGACTGCGGGACTTGAACCTATTCAGCCTCCACAAGAGAAGGCTGAGGGGGGACCTGGTGACCGTCTATAAACTCACTAGGGGGAACCAGAAGGGTTTGGGGGAGACGCTGTTTCCCCTAGCCCCTGCTGGCATAACAAGGAATAATGGGCACAAGTTGATGGAGAGGAGGTACAGATTGGACATCCGAAAAAACTACTTCACAGTCAGGGCGGCTAGGAGCTGGAACCAACTTCCAAGGGAGGTGGTGCTGGCCCCTACCCTGGGGATCTTTAAGAAGAGGCTGGATACTTACCTGGCTGGACTCATTTGAGTCCCGTTTTTGTTTTTAGGGTGAGTGGTTTTGTTTGTGTTTTTGGGTTGTTCTCCCGCCCTGGCGGGGGGTCGGGCTAGAAGATCTATTAGGTCCCTTCCAACCCTAAAACTATGAAAAAAAAAAAATGCTCATTGGCATTAATGCTAGCTTGAGTTTGGAGCAGTTATAATGTTCCCCACACAGCAAGTTTGGAGCGTGGGGAGAAAATTAGACCCCTGGATATCCAGGGGTCTAAAAAAATCAATGTTTAAAAAAGCGGAGCAACCTCTGGTTCCCCTGAGGCAACCAGAAGCTGGGTCCTCCATGGAGATGCTCTGGCTGCCACAGCATCTCTATGGTTGCCCCTCTCTCTGGTGCTGAAACACGTGGCCGGCCAGACTGCATGTTTCAGCACCAGGGCTTTGGTGCCGGTGAGTAAGGGGTTGGGGGCTGGAGGAGGGGGGAGGGGACCATGGAGGGGCTTCCTTCATGGCCTCAGCCCCCACTTACTCCCCCAGCTCCTCCCTCATTTCCCCAGCTCCACAATCTCTTCCCCAGGTCTTACCAGCTCTCCCCTTGCTTCCGCTGCTCTCCCCTCATTTACCCTGCTCCCTAATCACTTGCACCCCAGCCCCCTCCCCTCGCATGGCCTGGGTTTACTGGCAGTGGCAATCAGGGCACCCGGAGCCTCGTGGCACAGCCCCCACAAATGGTGCAGGGCAGTAGGGAGCAGTGGAGCTCACCTCCAGCCACCTGGCACCCACCCTGCTGCTTTCACATCATGTTGGTGCAGCCCAGTGCTGTACACTGTCTGGCAGCTCGAGGCTGCTGGGGATGAGGCGCTCTGGGAGCTCAAAGTCAGTTGGAGCCTTTACAAGAGGCATACCGAGAAAAGAAAATAAGAGAAAGTGAATTGCTGAGAGAGGTGGCTGAACAAACTAAATTTAAAAAGGAGGTGGAAGTCTTAAAGGGTATGGTGCGTCAGCTTACCCTTGCATCAGGAAAAGCCCCTTATAACCATAGTTGCTATGAGGCAATCATTAAACACACAAAAATTAGGCTTTGCAACTCACCGTGGAGCATGTGGACCTTGCAAGGGGGCTGGTAACCCCTGTGGGGGCCATTTGGCCCCCATTGGGGGGCCGTACCCCTTGTGAAGGTGCTGAACCCCCTGTTGGAGGGCCGAACCCCTTGTGAGAGGGCTGAACCCCCTGTTGGGGGCCCATATCCCTTGTATGGGGGTTGAAACCCCTGTCGGGGGGGCCGTACCCCTTGTGAGAGTGCCAAACCCCCCGTTGGGGGGCCGAACGCCTTGTTTGCAGGTTGAATCCTCTGTTAGGGGGCCAAATCCCCTGTTGAGGGGCATACCCCTTGTGTGGGGTGCATCACCCTGTGGGAGGGCAGCAAAACATGTATTCATGAATTCATGAAACATGTATTACAGTTCACTTTATTATTATGATAAGAGACTTGCTTTAACACTGTAAGATATATCAATAAAACATTGTCCAATTGATCACTGTCTCTTTCTTGCTCTCTGTCTTTATAGTGGCCTTTTGTTTTACTTGTGGAGGAACATGGTTTTGGGGGTATTTTACAGAGTGACTTTCGGATTTTTTTTTTATCAGGGATTTTACAGTTTTCCAATAGGGAACACCAGAATTCCTGCTAGGGAGGCCAGTGGCAGGACCCTGC
>NW_005841876.1:3138966-3144437 GCF_000455745.1 Alligator sinensis
GCTGTGGCTGACCTCCTGGACAAATGGGGCCAGGAGGACATGCTTTGACAGTTCAAAGCAGGCCACCACACCCGGAATATCTTCTGGGTGATAGCTGCCCAGATGGCCGGGCAAGGGGCACAAATGGCAGTAGTGCTGCACAAAGGCCAACCCTGCAACTGCAGTCCACTGGCAGCTGGTCCAGAGGGGCAGATGCCTCTACTGGCTGTGCTGTCCCCATCCGAGTCTGGCAGGTGCGCAGCAGGTCACAGCCAGGCAGCAGCCCCCACTGCCAGACTGCTGCAGTGGGTAAAGGGGGCAGGGAACTCTCAGGACTGCTCCAGCCGTTCAGCTGGTACAAGGGGTAGTGTCCCCAGGTACTGATTGGTTGGGCCTCAGGAGCTCCTGAGAGCTAGTAGCCCTGAGCTACTTGCCAGGGTGACTTTTATACTGCTGGGGCCAGGACAGGGTAGCTTTTTATACTGCTGCGGACAGTACAGGTGCTGGCCCCGGGCTCTAGCTCCCCCTGGCTGAAGATCCGGGAGGAGTCAGGCAGGGTTTTGCCCCAAGTCGCACAATTTGCTCCACAACAAAGTGCATGTCTGAGCACGTGCACTGAAGCAAAAAGCCCTGGCTCCAATTTGCACCGCTTCTATTTGAGCTGCTGCAAGTGCACATGCTTGCATGTGTGGATGCGCCCTATGTGGCCAAGAAGAAGAGACCTGATCTTCACCCTGCTATTACTGTGCTTTTCTGCCCAATGCAAGGGCAGGAGCAAAAGAAACAATGTAAATTGGCCCTAAGCCCTAGATCCAGGTTTTTTTCAGATTTCCCAAGTTCAGGAACTGCAGTTGTAAAGCTGCCTTGGAGGAATCTGCTGTACTGGCACAAGTGATGTTACAGGGGTAAGTGAGGGATTCAAGGGCAGACCACAAAACCAATGAGCACTGCACCCTATGGCACAAAACTACTGTGACTTGGACAGATGCCTATAGCCATTTAAGTTATATGGGGATCTTCTCAGCTCAGAGCTGGGAAGGCCCAAATGTGGTTCTGAGCTGGGAAGATCCAAAGGTGAAAGAATGGGTGCATGCTTAGCAAGCCTGTAGATATTATCAAGTTGGGTGGAGTTGCAGACACTCTGGAGAGTAGGCTGGGGTTCAGAATGACCTTGACAAATTGGAGAGATGGTTCTAAAACAATCAAATGAAATTCAGCAAGGACAAGTGCAACATCCTGCACTAGGGATGGAATAAATGCATGCATAAGTACAGAATGGGGAATGACTGGGTATGCTACACTACTGCAGAAAAGAACCTGGGATTTATAGTGGACCATAATTGAATAAGATCCAACAGTGTGCCCTTACTGCAAAAAACAAAACAACCCCCCCCAGGAAAACATAGGGCTGTATTAATAGGAGAAGCACTTCCAAATCAAGGGGAGTGAGTCTTCCACTATATTCAACACTGATGAAGCATCCTGAAGTACAGTGCCAAAAATGGCACTCAGGTGCATAAACGTGTGTGTACCTGTGTGCAGGCTTGAGGGCCTTGAACTTAGGGGGCTGCATTGGTAGCTGTCATTCCTGTTAGTCCAGTTGCCACAGCTACCACTGCTGCTGTTGTTGCCCAGGGTACAGCCCCTAGATGTTATGCCTCTGATTATATATAATTGAGACTACTTATACTGGTAAAAGCAAGCAAGTGAACGAATGTCTGTAGTGTCAAGATATACAAAACGACATGGAGAACATAGAATGACCTAAGAAATTCAGAAGAAGATTTAAGAATGCTCAGGGATGTGTCTGAGGAGATGGTGGTCATTTTCTTTTTATTTGTTCATTCCTACCATTTCACAAGGAAACCCAATGTCATTAGAGATGTTCTAACTCTGATATACATTTGAAAAAGCAGTTATGATATCTGTATTCATCTGCATCTCTCTGTACACACATAGCATGTGATACCTAATGGGCAGCATAACTGGTACAGGTCTGATACACATGGAACAGAGAATAGAGGCAGGAAGGCCCATGTACCCTATATGTTCCTAGGTGGTAGGACTATTGGTCCAATTGGCTAAGCACTCAGGGCAAGGGTAAAGACAATAATCAAACACAGACAAAAACCCAAGTTGGTATGTTGCAGTCACAGCAGCCTTCAGCAGCAGAACTGGAATAGCGCAGGAGGAATTCCATCTCTCCTGAGCCCTATGGATGTCTGCATGCAGAGCTTGAATTTAGGGTGACTACAACTCATAAGGACCAAGATTTGATCTATTATGTATACGTATATAGATATGTTTCTTTGCGAGGACCTTAAACTGTTCCTCACAATAGTATTTCTTTGAAGTATCATTCAAGTTCAGAGAAGGAGAGAGAAGGGGCAAAACTTAGGACAAGAATGGATCAGGATAAAACTAAAAACCTGCCTAAAACTTTCAAGGGCTTACCTGAAAACAACCTGCCACCTTCCTATACTTGCTTATCAAATGTCAGAACACATACATACAATCTCAAAATCTGCGTATGTGGGGAAGCAAGGGTGAGTAAACACACAAGAATGCATTGACTGCAGGACTAAGTATGGGTGGCCTGTGTGCATACACACATTTCTGAGAGCAGACCCAAACATGAAAGTTCTCAGAATAATTAAATACATGGAAAGCAGGGCATCTGGAAGGATTCCAAATGTCTTGTCTTATTTATTTAATCACCTGGAAAAACACATTTCAGATAATTCTGTTTATATTATTTACATGTTTAAAGGCAAATCACATACTGTAGTTTTAATGAAATAATAAGAAAAAAGAAAATAATTTTGGCATAAAGATCTACTAAATAGATTTTTTTTCCTCCAAATTAACTTGCCCGATACATCCTTTGCTGCAGTTTTAGTTCCTTGTTCTCTACATTGCAGTTCTTTTGGTCAGACGCCAAAGCCTGTCAATTAACAGTAAGCCTATCCCCTATGAACAGAAGCAGGGACTGTGATCATGTTCAGCTAAGATCAAGGATTAGTAAATCAGCATGGCACCAGATTGCAGACACTATTTAAACCCCACAGGCCTACAATCCAGTGCAGTTATATTATATTCTGCTGGATAGGAGAACAGAATCTCATGGTAATACAGGAGCTCACTTTTTTTTTTTTTTTTACCTTTCCTGTACAGTCAATTACAAGTCAACTTAATATGAGCACTGATTAAATCATGTTGGCCTGCTCAAACACCAGCTAGCAAACATCAACATCCTACACTGATAACTTATCAAGGACTTTCTATCAAATTAAACATATTTCATTACACCTACAATAAATTATAGAAGACTGGATTTTTTTCCGGCAAATCAAATATTGCACGGGGGTTGGCACCAAGGTTTCCTTTCAAAGCTTGAAAGAATGTAACTGTATCTTTGCATTCTACAGCTCAGAGAGCTGGTTTGAGGCCTGCCATTTGAGTCCAAATCAAGATCTGACCCTGGTAAAAGAATATTTTTTAATCTGCTTAATAAACAGATTTTAAACTTATTTTTTTGCCCCAAAAGGCGCACACATCCCAGAACACACCCTGTCTTCCTTGTAATTATTTCTTCCCTCACTGTTATTTAGAAAGAAGTAGGCTTCTTTCATCCCAGATCAAATGACAAGGGAGGGAGCTGAGATGTTTACTGCCAGGTAGAATACAAAGTCAAGGAGGTCCAGAGGGACCGCACTCCACAACTTGAGTGCCAGACTGAAAACAAATGATATTATCAGAAAATGGTCACAGAAAGCAAGCCTCCCTCATATAAAAACAGTCTTTATTAACCTCTCTTTGAAATGACCTGAAAGCAAAGTCAAAGAACAATGAGCAAGGGTGACCTGTACCCCTATTACTCCCCCCCTCAAACATCTGCAGCAGGAACAAAGTGCAGTGCACAGCCAGGCTGCCAGTGTTAGGACAATGATTGGTCTGTAACTAGAAAAGATATGTGGGCCTTTAAGAATAAACTTTGCTTCAACACTGCTTCCTCCCACAGAGCCCAAGTTTTCTACATTTGTGAACTGCAGGGCTTTGAATAAGGCAGGAGAAAATTGGCTCTTGAGTTGTCATCTCAGCAACCTGCAGCTTCCTTTTCTCTGCCCTCCACCTCCCCACTCCCCCACCCCACTTTCCCTCGATAAACAAAAAAGCAAAAAAGTGAGATCATCCACTCATACCTCCCAGATCTGCCATCAAAACATGCAAAAAAATATTTTTAAAAAGCAATGCAATATTCCTTTAAGAGCATTTTAAAAATCAACCTGACCCTTAGATGTGTTGGTGTCTGTGCAACTAATCAGTGATATTGCCCCTTTGCTGAATAGTATGAGATTTTGATGGGGGCAGAGGTCAGAAGTCAGTTTTCCTTATTTGTGGCACAAATCAATGATGGATTCTGGATAATTGTTTGGTTTGATTTTCTTTATTTACAAAACATACATACGTCCTGTTTTCTAGAACAGAGGTCATAGGTGACATAGAAGTCCAAGACTTCAGGTAAGGTATTAGTGCCAAAAATGTAGCTGTCTTTGGCCTCTGTCTCACTCCAAAGTTTGACAGTAAATTACTTCACAAAACAGTGCTCTTCCTGCCCTATAAGATCTATGCTTAGGAAAACTCTCTAACCCATAACTTATTCCTTGGGAGCACACATTTATCAAAGGAGAGCCTAAGGATGATATCCTATTTTGGGCAACTTCTATTTTTTCCTGATTGTCTAAGGGTCCATATTTGGTCATCTACATGCCAAAAATGCCATTTACACATAGGCTGGCATTCTATTCCTGGGCAGGTGGGCAGCTGGGTATACATGTTGTATACCCAGACTGGGCATATGCACTGGCAACAGAGAGAGGGACCAAATCTGGATACTTAGATGACCAGGAAGAGAACAGAAGGTCACTTCGGCCACACAACATATTAGTACCAACATAGCTTGTGTCAGTTTGGCACACCAATGTAAGTTGCAATCTGGAGCAGACAAGCAGTTACTTTACTGATGTTGTCCTGGGGCTCTTACAGCACATTATGACTGGGCCAGAATGCAATATCTTGTTTTAACTGAGCAAATAACTACTCTGGCATAATTGCATGCACATGCCTATGGAGGTGTAACTTATGCCAGTGTATTTTACTTCTTTTTTCCCTGGGGTAATTCTACATTTGATTCTAGTAAGTTACATCAGTGCAAGATTTTATCCCATATATGTACTCCCTTTTTATACAGATGTCAAACATCACCTAGGACCTGTTTTTCACAGCTGTTCCGCCATAAAGAAGAACAGAACTAAGGCCAGTCTTGGATTCAGAAGCTTGTCTAACTCTATCTCAGCTATACAGTTGATCCAATAAAAGATATCACCCTAAGAAATCTTTGCCTCTCGCAGAATTTATGGACCATCACAGCTACAACATCGTTCTTACATTACCATAAGAAACAATGTCAGAGTTTTAACTGCCAGTCAGCA
>NW_005841876.1:3144468-3173683 GCF_000455745.1 Alligator sinensis
AGGAACCACACAATTCCTGTATTGATATTTCCCTTGATGATTATTAAAATATGCAAAACCGTATTTCCTAAGAGACCACCCTAATAATGGATGCACTTCTAAACTGAGCTATGCAGATATATTCTGTTTCTTACCTTGTAAACTTAAGTTTAAGGACATACATAAGTTCCAATAGTCAAGAAACTTTAAGCATGCTCTTAAGAACTTTGCTGAATACAGTCAGAGGATCAAGGCCTCAAGTACTAAATTATCCGTAAGAAGAAGTGTGCCTCATACTTGTCTCATGAAATTTAAATTACTTTCTTAAAATTGATAGCTATCAGATACTCAGTACTAGGGATATCATAAGGCCAAATTCACTCTCAGGGTCACTAAAGACAATGGAGTTGCTCTAGGTGTGAATATAACCCAGTGTGTGTGCTAGTTTTGCCTGCTTGCTGTTTTTTTTTTAATCGTGGAAGAGAACTGTACTTGAATTTCCTATAAAATTAGTAATAGATTTTTTTTTCTCATTTTGTATTTGTGCGGGCTGGGTGCGATCCGGGCCCTTTTTGTGCTCCGCACGGGCTGTGGCCAGCAGCCCGGGCACACTGGGTCGGAGAAAACAGGCGGCACGCTAGAATTAGGCACAGACGCGTAATGGTTGATTCAAGATTGTTTACTTACACCGAAGATGGTCGCGGTGTAGGCTGGACAGTTTCCCAGGCACAGCTCCGCTGAAATCCTCATTTGAGGACTCAGACAATATTCGATCACTCCCACGGAGTTGTCGAGGCTCCGTGGATCCTTTTGCGCGCAGGGAGAGGGATACGTCGAGGATTGCGAACGGCGACGGGGAGAGGCTAGAGGCTGATCAGACCCCTGTTGCCTGCTTGAAATGCACTGGGTCCGATAGGCTCCGCAGCGCTTAGAGATCTTCACACAGCGTGAAGTCTCCTCCTCCTGGTGTTCGTGGAGTCCTCCAACTTGGGCGGAAACCACTCAAGCTTTTTATACGGCTAGCAAGCCAATCACTAGCAGCCACATGTGAATAATTTCACGCAAGCCAATAATGGGGCTCGAATTAGAATACGAATGGAGGGAACTCTTTGCAAAGTGCATTTCTGTGCTGCAAAGAAGAAACGCACACTGCAAAGAAAGCTACAAATTGGCGGGAAAATAATTCAGTGGTGCCAAAGCGCACACAAAAACAAAAATCACACCTTTGGGTTGTGACAGTGTTGTGTCCTATGAGGATGGGTATTGGCTTCAGTGTTGTCTGACAGTCTCTGAACAGCTAAATACAAGATAGGAAATGAGCAATGCTGAAGAAATTCTGAATGTACCAGCAATAATTATCATTCGTTAAAAAATACTTTCTGAGGTCAAGTAGAAACGCAAGATCTGAATGTAATTGTGCATTGACAATACTTGTTACTGCTCGTTCCTCCTAACCAGGTCCTCAAGATTTGGCTGTGAGGGAACTCCTAAAGCAGTGGTACATCAGGTCTATAAGGACCATAAAATGTATGTCATTATCTGCAGCCTAGAAAGAGGGAGGAGGGATTGCAAAGAGGATGGAGCACTATGAGGAGCATACAATGAAGCCTGACATAGGTTTTGTAGTTCCCTTTAAAATGTGAATGCAAAGAGCTTTTCTATGCCTGTGAATTCTCAAGCAATATCAAAATGCACGTCATTTTTTCCATCCCAACAATACAGAAAATCTTTCTGTTTCTGACTCTTCTTTACATGTCTAACTAGGAAGGCCTAAAACAAGTTACAAAAATATGCATACAAGCCAAAGCGCATTTGTCTTTGTCATAATCATTCATCATTATATTTGTTAACATATTACAAGCTGAAGCATCAAATAATCAGTAACATCATCAGCAAATGAGTATGAGTTGTGTTCAATTTCAAGGATATATACGTGCCTTACTATAACTGCATAACACAGCATTTTATTCAAACAAAAAAACCCACAGGCTTCAGGATCTTTTTTTTCCCCCTACTGATCTTCTGCTGAATTTATCAAGCCAAACAATCCTGGAATAAGTTTTACTTAGGATCCACAATTTCTCCCATGAAGCTTAGACTTAAGGTTTTGGTACTATCCCTGCCATCCACCCATGATAATCATGAATCAAGATTTTTGTTCTTATCTTCTCTACTGTTATATGGAAACACTATATTAAATTTGCCCAGGCACACACTGTCTCTGAAAGCATCTGAAAAGAATATTAACCCAGAAAGTCAGTGTTGAGTTTCCAGGGCACACTGAAGCCAGTAGCAGTCTTTAATTCTCCCCTTATTTTCAACCTATTGTCAGGCATATTACATGGTAGCTTGGGTTAATCTACCTCCCCGGCTGTTTTGGTTTTATATTCACTGAATATATTAGTAGACAGATAATCTGTACTCTGTGTCCTTACCTATGCTTTAGAGTAGTGATTTTGTAGTGGGAAAATATGTAGCACACTATGGTATGCTTTACAGCCAAATATATACATAATTTACTGCATGTATTGGTGCTGAGGTTTGCAATGGGCTTCCCTGAATGCAAAATAGCTTCAGGCTGTCTTTTCATTAGGTACACATTTTCAACATCCTGGAAGGTTTATTGAGATTTCAAGCATATTTGTTTGAAGCCTGAATTACCTTTGATTTTCCTCTTCATAACTGTTTTCTTTTTATTGATGCATACTAGCAGTGTGAATGAACGTGATCATGTGTGAAGAATCATCAAAGTGGAAGAAAGAAGGGACTTCTCATGAGAAATTAGAGTATTATGCAAATTATCCTTTTAAACCAATGTTTGCTTGGTAACTATATTCAAAAACAGGTAAAACACAACTTAGAACTTGTTACTTTGCTATTCCAGTACTTGGGCAGGAAAGAAAATAGGCAAAAGACCATGAAAATGAGTTTTGTCCCCTCAGAACAGCTATTCCTTCTAATAATACATACCCATTCACTTGTAGTTGAATTAATGTTTACATTTGCCACCCAGTACCATCAAATATCTAAGATCATAGCATTTGCTTAATATGATTATTCTATTTTTCTTCTCCTCAAAGTAGCCATTACAAATTTTGCCCTGAGCACCCAAAAAGTCAAATCAGAGCTTCCACTGAAATGAATATGACAGAGATTACTACTGATCACTCAGGCAGTTCTCATGAAGGATATTATCAAGGTGTAAAATACAAATTATGGAATTCTTCCTTCAGTGTGAAATCAGGCCATAGTAGATTCTTTCAAGGATGTCTTTAAAAGCCGTTAGATTCCCAGTAAGTTGCTGTTGATATATACTTGACCCAGATGATGAGTTAGCATTATTCATCTAGTAAGTGCCTAAACTACCAGCCTATCAGGATTGGCTTACAGGAATGAGAGTTCTGTGATAACAGAAAATGATACATGGAACATTACAAATCTCTTATCTGTACGTAGCTAACAAAAGGATGTAAGATAGAGCAGGGGTTACTTCCCTCTGTTGCTACTTCTTTTTGCTCATTGCTGTGTAAGTTGCTACCCAGACTCAAAGTGTGTGTCGAGACGTATATTGAGTAAGTAGGAAAGTAATATAAATTGCATCACTATTTATTATATGTCACTACTGAATTTGGCCCTGAAGCTCTCAGGTCTTTCTGCAAGACCTGAATGTGAACCATCACAAACTGGTAAGCATAGCATGATGTTCATTTCATTGAAGAAGTGCTCTCAAAATACTGTGCCTTTTCCACCAAATACTGCAAATGGGCAGGAGGGGAGGTATGTCACTTTTTACACAAATACCACAAAAGCTGTCTTCTCAACAAAGCTGATCAATATATAATACTTCCTACAAATGATACATTGCTTGTCCTGGGTGTAAAGATAATGAAAGTAAAGATTTATGAAGCATCACAGTGGCCACAGATACATGGCAAAGGTACATTTCTATAATCTGTTTAATAAAATCAGTTTCCTTTCTTCACTCCCCCTTTCCTTCTCTCTCTCTCCCCCACCCCCCCCCGAGCAGTTTCAAAAGACACTGAGTGCAGCATAAAACTGTAACACATTGTCATTATTCAACAGTAACAAAATAAATATCTCTTCAGGTGCACTTTGCTTTTATTCTTTATAGTACAACCATGTATCACATGTGCGTGCATTTCTGTGTGTGTGTGTGTACGTGCATTTGTGTGTGTGTGCGTGCACACACGCACAAGCCATGTAACTATGGGGTTTAGCATACAGAATAATGTAATTACTCATTCCTGAATAGAAGGATAATTACTGTCACAGAAACCCACATAACTTACAGATCTTTTTTGTTCTTTTTAAAATGATAAATACAGTATTTTCCATTTTGGAGCAGGATGCATCCTTTTCCTTCAAAATCCCCCCTCCCTTGCTGAATTATATACATTTTGAATGAATAACAAAGGGTATCAGTTCACACAGGGGATAAGACAAGATTATTTAGAATTTATAAAAATACAAGTAATCCTGTGTCTCTAAAGTCATTATGGTGAGTCACCATTAGTTAACAAATTGGGTTATCATCAGTTACGACCTTACTTCACATCAAGTTACTGCTGCAACACATCTGGTAGAAACAGGAAAAACAGGAAGAGGCAAAAAGACAAATCCAGCAGTCGCAAACTGAAATTAAAATGATTAATTTGAACATCTTGGTTTAAGAACAGTGCTTACTGAAGTGTATCATTATATCAGACACTTAAGGTTAAATTTATTTTCAGTCACTACGTGCCTAATGTGTAGCTGCCATCCACAGCCAGGGTCAGGGAGGCATTCTACTTTGCCTGCACACCATTTTCCTGTGCTTTCATTGAGGAGATATTGTGCAGCTTGTGTGTCCCCAGAGCTGAATTCTACTTTAGCCTGCAGAACCATACAGCTCTCTCACTCATTTCAATAGGCAGCACTCAGATGACTTCAGAGATGGATCCTTGGTTACCCAGAAAGCATGCCCATTCATCTCAGTGGAGAATTTTAACTTCAACTAAAATCATCTGTCTGGTCAGAATCCCACTCCCTCCTGAGTGTATAAAGTGTATGCATCACACCAGGACTTCTCATGTGCACAGGCAACTGGACAACTACATCTACCTACCACACCACTTAAAAGTTGTCTTCCTCCATAAATAGCCTAGAGCACTTGCCTAGGTTGAGGGCCTTGTTACACATTATACTTTGAGCCACACAAATGAGGACTGGCTTAGTGCTGCCATGGAGTTTGGAGCAGTCACATTTGGCAGTCTAGAAACCTTCTCTAACTATCCCCCACCTGCACAGCTGTGGCTTTCCACTAGTAGCTTGGTGAGCACAGAGGTTGCTTCCAGCCCTACATCTCTATGGTTGTCTATGTTTTGAATGCCCCTTGCCCACCGCAGCACCCATATTCTAGACTGCAAGGAGGGGGTGAAGGGAGGTGACAAGATCCCTGGAGAGGGAGGCTGAAGGACTTGAGTGAGGGCTGCATAGCAAGGTCACTGTTCACCTGGCTCCCACGTGCTCTGGGCTTGCTATCACACATGTCCAGGTGCATCTCCCAGCCACACACATCCCTTAGGCGGTGTGTCCAGGCAACTTCAACCTGAGTGGGGCTCAAATGATCCCCTTCCTCTCTCCCTACCCACTTTGCCTCAGCTGTGCACCACATCCATATTGCCCCCTCACTCCTTGGTGCTCCCAGGCCTGGTGGAGGCAGCCCAGAAGTGTGCAAGGTGAGCAGAAAGACACCCCTGTGCACTGGGGTTGGGGGAGATCCAGGCAGTAGCACCAGGAAGTTGGCAGCAGTGGCAGACAGGAACAGCAGGCACAGGGCCAAGGCCAGAGCTGGGGCTGGGGGCTGCAGTAGTGGGAGAAGCTGGTGTAGCCAACTCTACCCCTACCTCCCCCCCACAAGTTGGCTTCACTTTGCAGCTGGGAGCGGAGTCTGCCTGAAGCTGGCTCCCATGTCCACATGAGCAACAGCAAAGCACCACATTTGCAACCCAGATCTACCCACAGCAGCCCCACCTTGGAGCAGTGGCTTTCCCAGCAGCAGGCTGCCCCCCATCCTGCAGCAGCCACCACCAGCTCTTGGTGGGCTGCATGTGGATCAGGTGCATGGAGCAGGGCGCTGTTCTAGCCGCAAGGCTCGGAGCCCAGCTGGGTCTGGGGGCTCTCTGGGGTTGGCTACACTTTTGTCTGCTCCCCAGGGCTTGGCAGGGTGGGGGAACATGGGGTCCAGCAGTGGCTGCCCACCCAGACAAGCTCAGCATGGTGGGGAAAGGTGCATTAGGCCACCAGTCCTGGACTGGAGGACTGGAGGCTGGGGGAAATAGAAAAGCTGTGGCTCCAGTCCCTGGGCCACTCCACTAAGCAGCTGGGGGTGTGACAGCCCACAGAACAGGAGGTTGGAGGAGGGACCACTGCATCCTGGGATACTGGAGAACTTCAACTGGAGTGGCACATCCCGGGGGAATGGCCACGTGTTAATGGAACAGGAGCTGGATTGTGCAGAGCAGAGATAATCCTGTCCTGCAATGCCATAACTTTGAGCCACTTAAAGGTGTTAATGTGCAGACAATCCAGGGGTTAGGAGCTCTGGGAGCCACAAAAAATTAACCTGTAACAAGGCCCTTAGCTGTGTCTATCCTAAGCCTGAGGGTCAGGCTGCTCTTCTGGGACAAATCCTCTGGGGCTGGAAGGACTCTAGAAACCTGAGCTCTCAAGGCCTCATTACATGTTACAGTGGGGCAGAGCTGAGGGGGATGGGTGGGGAGTGCGGGGAGAGACAGGGGAGCTGCTAAGCCCCCTTTGAACAACCCGAGGGATGCATGTGGCCAGGAAAAGTGCCCGGATGTGTGTGACAGTGAGCCCAGAGCACATGGGTTGCAGACGCCAGGAGGGCAGTGACTTCCCTATGCAGCCCCCCACCAAGTCCCTCAGCCTCAATCTCAAGGGACCCTGGCTCCTCCCTCCCCTCCCCACAGTCTAGAACAGCAGCTCTCAACCTTTTTTGTACCAGGACATATTTGTAAACATTGATGGCCAGTCCCGACCCCATGCCCCTCACTCCCAACCCTTTGCCCCACAGTGTGTGGGGAAGGGGTGGGGGCAAAATGGGTGTATGGAGCAGGGGGGTGTGGGGCAGGAGGGCCCCAAGCCACCCCTTGCAGGCTGAAACCCTGCCAGCCTGTGAGGGAAAACCACGGTTTCCCACGTTTTGCTCCTTTAAAGGAAAATCCATTTTTAAAGTTTGTTGATCCATTTTTTAAAGTTTGCTCATGACCCTTTCATATATTCTTGCAACCCACTTTTGGGTCATGACCCATGGGTTGAAAAATGCTGGTCTAGGGCTGCTGCTGTGGCAAGTGATGGACAGGTGAAGCATGGAGAATCATAGAGAAGTAGGGCTGGAAAAGACCTCCCTGCTCACCAGGCCTCTAGTGCCAAAGTACAGCTGTGCAGATGGGGGACAGTCAGATAAGGGTGCTAAGTGTGACTGCTCCAGACTCCAAGCAAGCATTAAGTTAATCAACATTTGTACAGCTCAAAGCACAACATGTAACAAGGCCCTAAGAGCACCTTGCACCTCACTTCTAGATGGTTGAAAACAGGGAGGGGAAAATGAAGGTTAAAGGACATGGGATTACAGTGTTTTCTCTTAAATAGGTACACTTAAAAGGTACTTTTAAGCCCCGTTTCAAAAATAAGGTATATATCTTATTTGGGGGCAGGGGAGGCATGTTGTATGCAAGAAATATGGCATTTAGAAATACGTTTTAGAATTCTGAACTATCTGACCATACTAGTCAAAATGTTGTTGATAAGTCAATTTTTTTCTTTCCTGGCAATGAAGGGAAGATTTGGATATCTTATATGTGTAAGCATGTCTTATCTAAAAGGTGACAGAAATTGAGAAGCCTGTTTTCATATATTAAGAAGCAAATAATATGGCCATACATCAGTATGTTTACATACTCTTAAACAAGCTAGCTTAGACTACTCAGTGTAGCAGCAAGACTACAAAGGTAAGCATGGGCTATCTGCTGAAACAGGGGTTTTCAACCTTTTTTAACAAGTGCACCCCTTCTGTCTCAAAGTTTCTGCTCATGTACCCCTTTATATTAAAATTATTGGGGGCGGGGGGCTGAGCCCGTGCCCCCCCCCCTCCCCCCCTCGCCAGCAGGTAAGTCTGTGAGGGAGAGGAAAGGCTGTGTTGGGGGTGCACACTGAGGCCCCTGCAGTGAGGGAGGGAGTGGGGCACAGACTGAGGTAGCGGTTGGGGTGAATGGGGCCCTGGTCAGGCCAGGTCATGGGACAATCAGAGCCCAGGTGGCTCATCTAGGGGTATGAGCGGGCTCCCACTGCTGTGCACATCCTGGAGGAGGCTCAGAAGACACGTGCCCCCCCAATCTGTGTGCAGGGCAGAGGCAGCTGCCAATTCGTGTTGGGTTTTGTGTGCCACTGCAGCTGCCCCAAGAGCCGTGTGATGCCACATGTGTCCCACCGCTGGGCAGGCAGGGGGCATGGTGCAGCCTGGTGGCAGCAGGCACATAGTGTTGCACTGCTCCTGGGGCAGCTGCAGTCACGTGCAAAGCCCAGAGTGCAGCGGCAGCCACCTCCGCCCCACATACTGATCTGGTGGGAACATGCCCCCTGGGCCTCTGCCAGGGTGCGCATAGCAGCAGAAACCATCCCTCTCTTCCCTCCCCACCCCCCCACCCCCATATGACCTTTTTAATTATGCATACACCCATTTGACAACCACAGTGCTAAAATGTTTACCCATTGTCTCAGTAGGGTTTTGCAGTAAGCACTGAGCTCCATGCTGCTCTGACTACACTGCTACCAATATCTTAAGCATAAAGCAGTGTTTTCAAACTGTTTTCCACGGATCCCTGGGGTTCCATGATAGGTCACCAGGGGTTTGGCAAAGAGATTTAGAGTAACTGTGGAGCAGGCAGGGAAGCGGTATGCTGCTGTTGCCAGGCCAGGTCACCGGGCTCCATATCAGCCCACGGGATAGGGGTGGCTGTTGCACAGTAGAAGTGATATGAAAGGATTCTGTGACTTTAGGAAGTTTGAAAACCACTAGCATAAAGCTAGCTTGGGTGTATCTAGACAAGCAGCCATAACTACAGTATAGCTATACACTAAGGCAAAAAGAGGAGGGGAGTCAAATTAGGCTCCACCCACTAGTACAAATACTTTTGAGAAACTGAATCAGCCTCAGAGAAGTCATTCTGGATTCACTGTAATGAAAAAAATAGATTTAATGTCAAAGGAATGTTTTTTTCTGTTTTAGTTCCAGGAACTGATTTTTAAAAAATTAGTAAACAGATTAGTACAAGCTACACTTCACCCCACCAGAAATAGCAGGCTGCCTGTTCCATGCTCAAATGGAGATGCTATCTAGTTGAAACAACTTACTTAACAAACAAAAATTACACAAAATGATTTATGTATGTTAGGAATATCCAAATACCCTACACTAGGGCTCTTATTTGCCTTAATGATTCAGTTCTAAAGTAAATCCCAAATGTACTGAGCTCTTTTCCATCCTGAACATACTCCTCTTGGATATGACATATCTTCAGTGAGAGAATGCCTCTAGGCTCCCTCCTGGCAGTCATTCCACCTACCACAGTTGCTCCTGCCCTGGTGGCCAGAAGGGGACTAGGGAGCCCCAGCTGTGTACACAGCAAAGAATGGAATTGGGCTACCAGCATGAGGGGTGGGTGGATGGGTGGGTGGGTGGTGTGTGCATCTGGGAAGTGGGTGATGAGTGTACAACAGGGGGAGATGGGCTGCCTGTGCTGGGAGAAGAGAGACTGCCTGCATGGCATATGTGTCCAGGACTGAGAGAGGGAGGGACCAGGTTGTGTGTGTGGTGAAGGGGTAGGGGTCGGGGTCTAGGCAGTACACATAGCCAGGAAAGGTGAGGGAGGCACTGGGGAGCCAGTCCGCCCAAGCTGTGCAAGTGGCAGAGGCAGTTGGGTTTCCCATGCTGTGCACACACCTGGGGATACTGGGAAGACCATACCATGGACAGGAGCTGGGGCATGCCTGCCTGGCAGTATGGCATGTGACCACGAGAACACCAGAGTTATGTCCTTCCTCAGGATATGACTTTCTTGAGCCTACCCACTACCACCCACAAACACCAAATCCAAATATGAAGCAGTGATGCTGCTTGGGTGATGACAGTGAGGGGAGAAGCATCCTTAGCTACTCTCAAAACCTCTCTAGATGGAGGTCATGTGGAGCGCCCCCAGAGCCAGTTCACTGCCTTGCTTCACTGCACGTAAACAGAAGCAGGTGGGCAGAGCATGTTCAAGAGTGACGTTCCCTAGGAGCCCTGGGGACACAGTATAGGCAAGCCCCAAAGTCCTATTCCCAGAATCTTGTCCCATAAGGGAATGAGCACCCACAGATTCACTCTCTCTAAAGTGCCATTGGACCACCTGGAGTAAAAGACTAGAAATAGACTTTGTTTTCATGGCAGCACACAATGAAAGCAAAACAGATGCCCATACCTATTTTCATACCACATGTCATGGTCCATAGGAGTGTCATGCCTAGTGGGTAGAACCAGGAGTGAACCAGGGATTGCAAAGGTAAACTGCGGATTAAAGCAACAGAGGGCAGATCTGAATTATAAACCAGAGAATCAGAAGTCAGAAGCTAAGCACCAAGACAGGGGGTTAACCAGGATCAGGGTTCAGGAAGTGAGCTGAGGTCAACTGGAGTTCAACCATGGAGGCAGAGGGTTACCAGAATCAGATGTTAGGAAGTAAAGTGAAGTCAAACTGGAGTCCAAAGTCCAAAGGGCTGAGTACCTGGTGAAGGGTACCAGGGCAAGAACCAGGTAAGTCTCAAGAGGCAGGACCCACTCAAAGACTGAAGCCAGTACATTGTGCAGCAGGGTCTAGGTGCTGCAGGATTTCCTTAAAATCGGTCCCAGAACCAATCAGGGGAAGGGGCTGGGTTTCAGCTGGTCCTACTTAGGGACTGGAGTGCAGCTGACCTAGTTACAGGCCGGCTGCATGGTAGAAGCCTCACACGCAGGCTGCAGGGTAGAAGCCTTACACCACAAATGCCCAAATTTCTGACTACAACAAAAGGCAGTAATAATTTGCACCTCTTTATTGCAGCAGACATCTATTTGCTTTATGGAGGGTGAATGTGGACAGCCTAGAGCTGCCCACACTCTTCAGTTTCCCCACAGCTTGAGCAGCTCGGTGCTTTGTGCCCTGGGAATTCCTGCACAGGATCTGGTCCCTCAAGCCCTGGGAGACCTGGCCCAGCTTTCCCCACTTGCAGAGATATACTCTGGAGATAGCTGGAGATTCCTCTGTAAGTGAGGAATGTGTCTCCCATTGTACTGCACAATCAACATATGGGACAAGGGGTGACATATTTAACCCAAAAAAAGCAGATCATCTGTGCTGAGACACATCTTGGCACAGCTGAGCCACTTCATTTGGAGACATCCATTTATAACAAAAGTGAACAGGTCAGTTCACTCCTCTGCAAAGATAGCTGCAGCAGTTGGTGCTAACCTCATCCTGTATTTTGTTGATACTGAAATGTTCTGTGCCATTCAACATTCAGTTTTTACCTCCTCTTAGCTTAGCTTGTGATGTGTTTAGAAGTATGGGTCTATTGTTTTGCTTAGTCAGAAGCATGAACGGCACATGCCCCCAGTGGCTAGTGGGGCACAGCTCCGCTGGCAGTGGCAGAAGCATGGAGGCGGGAGGCCGGTGGCGGGAAGCACGGAGCTCCCACAGACACCACTGGCACTGCTGGCGGCAGAGGAGGGGGGTGGCAAGTGCCAACCAAGGGTCGGTGACCACCCACAGGCACCACTGGCAGCAGCGGTGGCAGCCAGCGGTGATCGTGGACCGCCCGCAATCACCACCAGTGCCTTTTTGCAGGGGGTGCACCGCCACACTCAGGGGATGCACGTGCACCCCCTACATGTCACCCCTGGTCAGATGGCTTATATCTTTAAAGAATCTTTATTATAGTTATTTTCATATCCCACTGTTAGCATTGGCTGATCTATACCCCATTGAAACCATGATGAACTGACTGAAGACACTTCAGCTCTTCACTAGGAATTTGATGTTAGAATCTCATATTTCTTTAGATACGTGGAAAATATTTACGTTTTCTTTGTTATTATCTTGCATGCAGTAGTTTATATTAGGGGTGCTCAACCTCAGTCCAAAAGCAAGATTCAACCTGCAGAACCATTTCCTACAGGCTCCTGGGCTCCCCATCGGTCTGAAAATTTGACAGCAAGGGAGCAGTGGCAGGGGGAGACTGGGCACACAATGCTGGGGCAATGCAGGGCTGGATCCCAGCTTATGAAGGTGAGACTGGGCCCAATCTGGGCACACGGGGCCAGGGCACTGCAGGGCCCAATCTGGGAACATGAAACCAGGCTGAGGCAGCACAGGGCTTGATCTGCAGTGCATCAGGCACACAGGGCACCAACCTCACATGGGATCCAGCTGTGGTCTAGCCATGCACCATTGGCCTGCGTCACTGAAAGTTTTGAGCACCACTGGTTTATGTGCATTTGAAACCTGAAATATTGCTATTGTTAGATCCAAGGTACTTCTAAATTTCAGCTTGATTTTGCTGGTACTTGATTATTTTCTTAAGCTTAGGGTGGTCTCTGATCTTGTAGTCAACAGTACATTATACAATAATCCTAACCTACCTCTCAAAAACATCCATCACTTCATTATTATTGTTCCATCTTGTTAAAAGATGAGCGATTAAAACTCTCTGACTAATATTCTGGCCTTTTTACAAACATATTTGTAAGTCTGTTGAGCATTACCTGAATTGCTTTTCCCATTTGCTCTTGAGTTCCATAGCAACAGACTAACCTCATATTACTTACAGATGATGCTATGTGATAGATTTGCATCAGTGAGGAATCCAGGAGCACTGCCGAGATCCAAATTCAGTTAACCAATTGTGAATGTGAATCTTTAAGCAAAGGAGACTGTGCACACTTCAAAATACTTGCCTCTGCCCAATAGCATTACCTTTGTCTTGATTGGGTTCAGCATCAGCCAGGTATTCTTCTAATATCAACCAAGCACTGAGCCATCTAAGTGACAGTGGGGTGGACATACATGGGAAATAAGTAGAACCTTCTGTCAAGGTAACACTGGCACTTGACTCCATATTATGTAGCCAGTTCACTTAGTGGCTGCCTGTAGATGTTGAAAAAGATTAAAGAGGAGTTTAATCCTTGTGAGGCTCCTCAGCATTCAGAGTTCTTCCTTTTTGTGCAGAAGCATTAAGAGGTAGATCAAAAAATGATGCACCATTCAGGTTTTAATTCCTTCTACCACAAATGCTGCCCTCTCATCAAGCATTTAAGTTTTCCAAGTACTTAAATGTGACCATGCCATAGCTCTGCCTACTGGGAAATTACTAATTATAACATCCCTATTGTCACATTGATTTGAGATAACAAAATAAAAGATGAATGCCTTGATCTGTTTACATCCTTATCATCTATTATAGCCTGTAAAGACTTTTAAAATATACTCATAGAATCACAGAGAAGTAGGGCTGGAAGGGCCCTCCAAGGTCATCTAGCCCAACCCTCTGCCAGAGGCAGGATCATTCCTATCCAAATCATTTTATACAATCCATAATCTGAATTCTACATAAGACTACCATCAACCCTGGCACACCCTAACCTGCCAATGTCCTGCTACTATAAAAGATGGTCAATAGGGTTAGGGACAAAAGTTGCACATAAACTGGTTTAAGTTATCGGAAACTGGTTTAAACCTGTAACAGAACATAAGTTCAGTGCACATAAATCAGTTTTAAAATGGCCGAAACTGGTTTGAGATAAACCGGGTTGAATATAGTATCAAAGTTAAGTGATTGAGCTCAAACTGGTTTATGGAACTTCTGCCCCAGACAACACACACCCCCACAAGGCAAAGGGGGCAGGGAAGAAGTTTATTCCCCCCTCTCTCCCCTCTCCCACCAGCACAGACCTGCCAGGCATTTCTCCACTCGCTGCTCCAGCAATGGGGGCTGTGGCCTCAAGTGAATTGACCAGGGAGGTGGTTTAATTCACCCCCTCCCTGTCCCGCTAGCACGAACTGGGGTCCTTCTGGTGCTCCCCCCTCACTGCTGCAGCAGCAGGGTCACAGATGTGGCCAGCATGGCCCCCTGAGGCAGAGGGGGCAAGGAAGAGCTTTATTCCCCGCTCCAACCCCTCTGCCCCCGGGAGACCACAGCCAGGGTCTGCTAGCCCCAACTGCCACCTCTGCTGATCACTCCATGCGAAGGGCAAACGGTGGTATAAGCTCTGCCCCTGCCCCCTCGCCTAAGAGGGCCATGCTAGCGGGTCTCTGGCCACACCCCTTCCCCTGGAGTGACGAGGGGACAGGGACCTTGATGGGGGCAGCAGACTCTGTCATAGTTTCCCAGGAGTGCAAGCCATTTCCCAGCAGGGGGGCTGCACTATGGGTGGGAGTGGGATGGGCACAGCTGCCGCAGACTGTGCGGGGTGAGCAGCAGCGGCACTAGGGGGACTATGGCCACCCCTCTGAGCCCTGGTGCCAGCACCCAATGTCTCTGAGGAAGGCTTAAATCATTCTGACACAAGTAGCCGGGGTGGAGGGGAGACACCCAACAAAGCCCAGAAGCATGGACAATACACATAGTAGAACATAACAATAGTTATGCCTAGGTCATCCCTAACCAGTGGATGTCCAGCCTCTTCTAACACCTCCAGTGATGGAGAGTCCATAACTTCCCTTGGCAGTCTACTCCACTGCCTCACTGTTCTAACAGTAAAGATTTTTTTTTTGGATATCCAATGTAAACGTACTTTGCTGCAACTTCAAGTCATTGAACTGCATCCTCCTCTCTGCAGCAAGAGAGAAAAGGTGCCTTCCCTCTTCTTATGGCAGCCATTCAATAATTGCAGACTACTATCATGTTCCCTCTTAAGCATCTTTTCTGCAAACTGAACTTGCTTAGCTCCTTCAACCTCTCCTTATATGACTTGCTTTCCAAATCCTTTATCATCTTTGTTGCCTGCCTCTGGACCCTCTCTTCTAATTCATGTTAACATCAAACACTCCTCTTAAAAAACCCTAAATACCCCACCTACCCTCAAAAAAGCAAAAACAACCCCCACAAAAAATCCCACTTCCCCTCCCCCTCCCCCTCCCCAAACCCCAACCTAACTCTACTTGTTCAGCAAATTAACTTTTCTACTCTGGTTTTTGGAGATGTATTTTCACTTTAGTGTATAACTGGCTTTTTGATGCTTTCCAGTAGCCTGGAAATCTTAGACTGTTGTTGAGTTGCTGTATTTTCAAGCAGCAAGGCCTCCATGGATAAGACATCAGTTATATCCATCTCACTCCCTTTCTTGCAGAATACATCTAACATGTTGTGTTGCAGTTCTACTGAAAATGCTTTGAGTCACTATCACAGTTCCTTTCTAGAAATGGTCTTTAGTTGATTATGGTCACTTTGTCCCTGGCACAGGGCTAAAATTGGGAAGTTGTTAAAAATGATCATTCATCCAAATGGAATGAATTAGGCAAAAATGATGATACAATGATATAGTCAAAACCAGGACAAACCAGGTTTTAAAAATCTGAACTCCACAGGAATGGTAACTAAAAAACAGATCACCTGACAAAGGGGGTAGAAATTATAAGAGAAAAAGCATCTGATGAAGTAAGGAGTGAGTGAAGCAAGTGAAGACATCAGCAGCATTTGATGAAGTGAGATCAAGTTTATGAAAGCTTATGCTCTATACATAACATTCTTTAGTTAGTCTGTAAAGTGCATACGTACCCACCCGTATACCAGAATACCCATAGGCAATATTCAATGTGAGAGGCTTTTTATGCAGCTAGTGTCTTAAGAGGCCAATGGTATGCTGGTGGGGGGCTAAAGCAGCTTGAGCATGAAATCCAGTTTCTTTGAAAAGGTAACAGCCAGTCTGTACCCAGGAAGCAGATGAGAGAGGCTTAGAAAAGAGGCAGTACTGGAGTCTACTCATACTAAGCTAAAGATACATGGACACGGTATGGGAAGCACAAATGCCATAAGAATCCAGAACAGGTATACTTCACCAGCATGACACAGATTTGTGTAAGTAATGACATTCATTAAAAAAGGAGCCACCTCAAAATCAGAAGAATTTTTAATACGCAAGATGAGCTACTTTTATAGTTGTCTTTAATTTTCACGGGACACAATAAAATGGTAGTGGCATATGAATAAAATTCTTCCTTCAGAGCCTGGAGATTATAATTGGTTTTATTCCACTACAAGGAACATAAAAGAAATGCAAGAGTGTGGTGTTGTGGTCCTTTGGTTAAGACAGCTTACATTTTGTGGACTTTAAAAAAAAATCAGCCTTATTTTACCTTGCAGTTCCTGCATATTCATACTTCAGATGATGGTACATTAAATAGAACATTTTTCATTTTATACATTTGAAAAATGATTGGACTGTAGCATTTTAACACTGCTCTATAATAAAGGCTTTTTGTAAGAAGTTCATCTCACTGGTTCAAATGGAGTGGCATTGTCTGCGAGCTCTCATTTCAAAATTATTGCACTTTTATCATTTTCGTCATGCCACAAGATGTGAAGTCCAAAATATTTATGTTTCTGATTGTCAGTCTTTCCTTCAGAGAGATGTATGAGTGAAGACAAAATAGACAACTCGTTTTGTTGACTCAATAGAGGCATATTATCACAGCAAGATTATAATTCAGGTGTACAATACCTGTATTTTACGGAGTACAAAAATGAAACTGCCATGTACTGTGTGTCACAGCAGGTAACTAATATCAACAAAGTACCAAAGACTATGTTCAAATAACATTGTATGGGTCTAACTTCAACCCACAAAAGCAAGGCAATTCAAAGTTAAGCCTTAAGCTCTATCCTTAACCTACTCTGCTGTGCTTAGGAATTGCATTATAAATAAGGCTGAATTCTAATCTCAAGTACATATGGCTGCACGTTGCCATGCTTCTGAGAAAAAAAATGCTGCTGCTTTTATATGCAGATTCCTACTGAGCTACACTAGATTTAGTAAAGACATTGTGTACTAGTTGTATTTACCTAGGTTGGAAATAGCGTGATTTGTGGATGTCAGGACAAGGATGGGAATGATGGTAGGTGTTTGGTTGAAGTGAAGTTTGGACGAGTAGATATTTCTATTTCAGTGTCATGGATGACAAAAGGTGGGGAAGGTGCAGTTTTGCAAAGCAGCATGCTTTTTTCCCCCCATTTCTGTTGCACTACAGTTGCCAAGAGCCTGAGAAAAATAGTTCCTATATCATGTTGAAAATAAAATATTGTTCCTTCATCCCCTAAGTGCCAATTATACTAATCTTGAAATCTGGAATCTCTTCACTCACCATCAAATAATAATCTTATCTGGGTTTGAAAATGGCAGCTCTTAAGATCACACTAAAAGGCAGTGTAAGAAAGGAAAAGGGCCATAACTAACTGAAAGCAGGAATTTGTCCATAACAGCTGGTCTAACATATTTGCTCTTTCAGAGAAGCAGATCATACATTTCTATGCATAGGATCATAGGGAAGTAGGGCTGGAAGACACCTCCCAAGACAGTGGCAGCCGGACAATATGGGGTGCTCAGACGCTGCCCCACCAATTTAAAACGACATGATCAATGTCATGATTATGCTCATGCATTACGCATACACAACAAAAAGTTGATTATGCACAGGAAGCACCTCAGGGTGATCTCATTACCACCCAAGTGGCGCATAAGCAGTAGAAACACTTGAACAGTTAAAATGGATTGCAATAACCACTTGTTTAAGTGGGCAGTGGGGTGCCTGTACTGATGCACCAGCATGGGTAAAGAGCTGTTGAGAGGAAGGCGGAAAGACAGGGGGCACCACGTGTAGAGACATGTACGTGGCCCCAGGCAACCTGTAGAGCAGCTCCAGCAGGTAAGTGGAGAGGGGGATTGAGGCCCCTGTATGGAGGGAGCTGGGCAGGGCTGGGGCTGCTGTTCAGCCAGGTGGGGCTTGGGGCTGGAGCCTCACTGCAGCCCTGTGTGCAGGGGGTGCAGCACTGGGGCAGCGGGGGTGAGGTGGGAGAAGCAGCGAGGAGGGTTTCTGCATGGCTTCTCCACTCCTTGCAGCACTGGGTCATGCAGGGGGAAGCAGAGCGGCAGGAAACAGCAGTGAGCAGGGGGCCTGCTGTTCCCTGCTGCCCTGTTTCCCCCCCACACGACCTGGTGCTGCAGGAAGTGGGGGAGCCACATGGAAAATCTCCTCACCACTTCTTGTCCCCCAGCTTCCCTGGTGACATGCCCCCTGAGCTAAGGGCTGCAGTGAGGGCAGTGGCGCAGGGCTGCGCTCCTCAAAGCAGTGGCAGGGGGCTCATCGCCAGGGCTGCAGGGGGGCCAAGTTTACCTAATCCATTCTCCAGCTCAGGGCAGATTCATCCCTGACTAAACCATCCCAGCCAGGATATGATCACAGAAAATCAGAGAGTAGATTTCAGGTCTGAAAAAGGAATTGCATGTAGAAACCTGCATCACTTGTATATGAGGCTATGTACAGACATTCCAAAAACTCCAGTCACAATCAATCTCAGTTACATGTTTTCTTGTAAGCGATATAGTTTAGATTAGTACCAGGCAGAACACACATTTGCTCTTTGGTGAGGAGTGGTCAAATCTTGGACCAGGTTCTGCCATTTTTAAACCAGTCTATGTGGAGGAACTTCTGTTCTGTTATGGGTATAGCCTGGTTTCCAATCACTTAAACTGGCAAAAGTATAATGTCAATACCTGGCCTTAGTGTTCCAGGTTTTAGAAGAGATGGCAGCATAGATCCACATCATCTAACAGGAAGATTAAAGATAAGGACTGATATCAGGAAGGCCAACTCCTACTCTGAGCAGCCCAGCCTGCTAGGAAACAGAATGGGAAAGCCAGTTCTCTCTCACGTGGTTGGTTGGGTCAATGGTACGGTAATGAGGTTGTAGAAGTTTCCTGCCTCCTCCATCCAGCCTTTTGAGTCCATGAAGAAAGGAATTTCCACATTCCCATATCATGGGAGCTACAACTGTAGCAGCCTCTTTTATGGGGTTTCAATGCATGGAGGTTTCTTGTACATCTACATTCCCAAGCACCCTGTGAGATTCTGTCATAAATTGACCCTCCACAAGCCCAATCTCTTATTAACTTCAGCAGTAGCTAGACCTTTATGGCTAACCTGTAATTTAAAAACACATAGTGCTTGAAGTGCTTCTTATAAGTCTCAGGTATTTATATGCAATTGTTTTATTCCATATGAAGGGGAACTTATTGCATGATCCTAACAACCTCTGACGTCAAGGACTTCAACAGGAGAGGCAGCATCTCTGCAGTTTGGTCTCTGGGTGAAGACCTTGAAAATGTTTCTGTAAAAGTGGTTTTTATTTTCACTTCTGTAAGTAAAAATTCACTTCTGGAAGTGTGTAGAAATTGAGCGTTGAGTACATACAACATGCTCAGGCCAGGGGTTCCAGTGCCCTTAATTATGGTGAGTAGCGCTTTATTGCATGAGTGGTCCCTTTGAGATTTATGGCACTGCCTATGAAAGGTGCTATTCAAAATAAAAGAAATGCCAGGAGCCAGATTCTGATGATGTTCTTTGATTAGGCTTGAAACCTCGGTCTGTGTGTAGTTGAAATGAGAGGCATGTGTGCACGACACTTTGAAGTGGACTAAATGCTTTTGCACCAGTTTAATGGTGTTGGCGTTTGCACGCGTGAGCGGCATATTGCACATTAATTCCAGTGGCTGTAGGAAATTCGGCAGTGTAATGTGCCTGAAATGACTTGGGGCACAGGAAACTAAAACTTCAACCAGTTTCAGTTTGCTGCCCCTACAGCCACCGAGCAAAGTACCAGGCTCCGTGCAGCTCCACGGCTCTGCAGGAAGCCCTGCAAGCAGCCTGACAGCAGCCCGGGAAAGCAGGCTCCGCCCAAGAAAAGTGGCAAGCCTGATCTTTTTTTTTTCCCTCCCCCTGGAGCCTGCCTGCCTGAGCTACGCAGGAGCCCAGTGCTTACCTCCACAGCTGGGGTGCCCCCAAGGACCACCTAAGCCAGGTGCCACGGAGGGAAGCACCAGCCCCCCTGCAGCCCAGGGACCACTCTTCCCGCCAACAGCTCACCCTCCCCTCCCACCAGAGAGGCAAGTAAGTCAGCAGGGTGTGTGCACAACATGGGGGTTTAATCCAAATTGAAGCAGTGTGTTTTTTAAAACACACTGCTTCAATTTAGGGCCCCCATTTCATCTATACATGACATTGGTTCTCAAACAGCATAATTCTCTGCTTAAAGATGATGCTTCTCCTGTGTGTTTGACACAGCAGACCAACATCAGGAAAGAATCCTTGCAGCCTAAGGAGTGGATTTCATCAGAAGGGCACAGTCCCATAGAAAGCAATATCCCAGTGAAACAGCAATAACTAGAAGTATGTCTACACTGCTCTACACCACTATGAAGGTGACCACAAAAAAATAAGCCCTATCCACTTGTTCCAAGTGGATAATATGGGCAATCATGGCAATGAAATGACTGCCCATATAGAAATATGGCAATCACGACACATGTTTAGCACCCTCCCACTGTTCCAGATCTGGAGTATGCAGAATGCATGGGAGGGGCTCATTTCAGTAGCAGCTTCAGGACAGGCCAACAGCCAGTTAGACATGCCAAAGGAGGGTCAAAATTTGTTCACTCCTTGGAGTGGGTTGTTTGCATTGCATGTCTTCCTTATTTGCTGCTAATACATGTCAGCAGTAAGTACACGACCCTGCATTGACTCAGCTGCACTGACCAATGAGTAGGAGCCTGAGATCCCCCTTCCCACCCACTCATTCTCAGGTATTATCTTTGTAATGGGAGCTGCACAGTATACCAGATTTGGATCCACAATCCATGTAATCTATTTCTACCAAGAAAGTGTGCACAACATGGGGGTTTAATCCAAATTGAAGCAGTGTGTTTTTTAAAACACACTGCTTCAATTTAGGGCCCCCATTTCATCTATACATGACATTGGTTCTCAAACAGCATAATTCTCTGCTTAAAGATGATGCTTCTCCTGTGTGTTTGACACAGCAGACCAACATCAGGAAAGAATCCTTGCAGCCTAAGGAGTGGATTTCATCAGAAGGGCACAGTCCCATAGAAAGCAATATCCCAGTGAAACAGCAATAACTAGAAGTATGTCTACACTGCTCTACACCACTATGAAGGTGACCACAAAAAAATAAGCCCTATCCACTTGTTCCAAGTGGATAATATGGGCAATCATGGCAATGAAATGACTGCCCATATAGAAATATGGCAATCACGACACATGTTTAGCACCCTCCCACTGTTCCAGATCTGGAGTATGCAGAATGCATGGGAGGGGCTCATTTCAGTAGCAGCTTCAGGACAGGCCAACAGCCAGTTAGACATGCCAAAGGAGGGTCAAAATTTGTTCACTCCTTGGAGTGGGTTGTTTGCATTGCATGTCTTCCTTATTTGCTGCTAATACATGTCAGCAGTAAGTACACGACCCTGCATTGACTCAGCTGCACTGACCAATGAGTAGGAGCCTGAGATCCCCCTTCCCACCCACTCATTCTCAGGTATTATCTTTGTAATGGGAGCTGCACAGTATACCAGATTTGGATCCACAATCCATGTAATCTATTTCTACCAAGAAATTATGGAGGACTCGCTCCTCTTTCTCTCCAGCTCAGTCACATAGTGTAAATTTAATCTAGCCCTTGCTATATTTGTATAGTATAGAGTACACAGGACTGCAATCCAAACTGGTGCGCAAGGTATTACTGCAGTGTAAATTAAAACAATGTTTATGCTATGTATTGCAAGTATATTTGTATCTATACTCCTTTTTTCCAACAAGGCAACAATTCTACTGTTAGCTATTCAAATAGATTAATTATAGTGCTTTGCAACAGAAGAACCCAAGAGATACCCAAGGCCTGTAGAGAGGAATTTCCTAAGAAAATGAATTTGAGATTTTAAAAATAAAAAAATGACAATTGCCTCAATTATCATAGCTGCATACTCTGTAAGAAAGATCAGAGAAGACTCTTTTGTGTCAGTTTTATTTTGAACCCCTTTCGCTGCTGAATGTGGGAAGAGATTAGTTCACTGCTAATTGTGCAGTTGGTTTTGTGATTCTATGAAACCCCCCCTAAAAGTCTGTATGCAAAACCAGTGAGGTAGAACATGTTTGACAAGCTTAGTTCCAACATGACCAATGTAGCAGGAAAAGATTTTAAAATCATTGCCTCTCTTCAACAACAATAGTACATACAAGTGTTTACAAGAGGATTAAAAGCTGCTTTAGCAAGTTGTATTAAAGATTCCTTTATCAGACAAGTTTTATTGAAAAACCTGTTACAGCACTATCCAGCTCATCAGATTCAAACAGAAATGGGTTATTTTATTTACTTGATTTTACTTGCTTTAAAGAGAAGCAAGATGTATCTGTAAAATATACACACCATGGCTACAATAAGCCATACCTATTAACAGCCTGCCCAATTACAGCTACAGCAAAAAACCCACAAGCAACGACCCCTAGCACCTGGTAATTAAAATTGCTAATCACCAGCAATTATCTGGCAAAGCTTTATAGCCAAGCGAAACAGTTTGACCCTTTGCCCATTGAAAGAAGAATGTTTGCTGTCTATTGATAAGTGCTTAGGCAAAGCTGTGTTCGGCTCTCATCCATTAAGTGGCTACTAATAAGAAGTCAACAAAAGAGCTCTGACATCTGTGGTGGGTACTTCTAGCAGACCAGGTTTGAGAGCACAGGTGTTTGATGTGCTCCTGCCACAGAAGCCATACAGGGGAAGGAAAGTTTACTAAAAACTCTAAACAAACTGTCCTCATTTCAAAGCTGGTACCTCTGTGGTCAACGAGTAACTGCAGTTAGATTCTGTGATGGAGTTCAAACTAATTGCTGTTTTTCAGGAACAGTTGTTTGCTTTAAAAGTCCCTGCATAAGCATAATTAAATAGAAGTACAAAGTCATTTCAGGTTAAATTACATAAAGAGCATCCTGTGTTTTATTGGAAGTTTGTTTTCTGCTCTTATTACAAATTGAGTAAAATATTTAAAATCTCATGTTAGTGTTACCTGTCAGACACAGACAGTTTGAGATAATCATGATTCTTCCTATAAGTGGTTATTATGGCCCTAGCTATTCAAATATCCTTCAGTTATAGCTCCAAAAAGCTATTGCTAGAGATTATTTTAACTCCATTCAAATGAGTCAATTAAAACTCCTGCGCTCACCAATGGGCCCTATAAGGTTTTAGATTTTTTTAAAAAACAAACTTTAAAAAGTGTGTCAAAACATATATTGCAAGCTAGCAAAGAATAAGTTACCTACAAAGTCTGCAGGACAGAGCATCCTTTAACCAGTTTCTCCCAGACTGGGGAAAATCGCAAAGACAAGCCAAGAGCTGCTGACATCCAGAATCAAACTGCTGCAGCCTGATGTCCTTCTCAAGTGATGTTTTAGGCTAGGGACAGAAATTGCACATAAACCAGTATAAGTGATCAGAAACTGGTTCAAATCTGTAACACAACAGAAGTGCAGTGCACATAAACCATTTTCAAAATAGCCAAAACTGGTTTAAGATAAACCTGGATGGATGTAATACCAGACTTAACTGATTTAGGTTAAATCACTTCATTGAACTTCTGTCCCAGATCCCCTCCAGATTCAAGTTAATTCACAGTCCCCCAGCATCCAAGGATGCCTAGCACCCTCCCTGCAAACCCCGCTCTTCATCGGGCTGGCAGGCTAGACTTGACCCAAGCTGTCTGCTCCAGCTGAGCAAGGAGATGTGCTGTAGCACCCCCTGGCTTCTGGCCTGAGCCACTGCAGGTATGTGGCTGATTTTTAAAATCAAACATGAATGTCTGTTCACTTGCTTATCAGTTCAATCTATGCAGCTTGGACTAAACTGCAAAGAATGAATTAATTCAGCCTTGGGATTTTTGATTGTGTGTACTTAGCCTTAGGGATCACTTGGAAACTTACTGCTTGAAGCTGGAGTATTAAAGAAAAGAACAGTTAAAAATCAATCCCAAAAGCATATTTGCACAGAGACAGAATTTTTTTTATGTAACAGTTTATGTTTGTATAGTAACTTTCATTGAATAGGGTCTCAAAGCACATTACAAATAGATTCACCTGACTATTAGCAAGGCTTAGGTCTAGCACTACCCAGGGCTGTTGTCCACCGAAAATGTGCTACATCAAAGGACCAGAGTAGATCCTGTCAGCATAGAGGAAGCTCACTCCAGCTCCAGCTTCTTCAATGTTTCTGCTCATTTGTTCCCACCTAGAGGTCACCTTCATCTCTCTTCCTGTACCACATGCATAGGACTAAAGCTGCCACAGATCCTGAACCACTGGGATGGCTATACCCACCTCTTTACCAGTATATTGCTCCCAAAGCCTGATCATTGCCCACTCCTGCTTTTAGTTCCCCTCACAAATCTTTCCCAAATAAGACTTCTCTCTTGCCAGCAGAGACCCTTTTCTTTTGTGTGTCTGCACATATCACCTAGCACAGTATAGATATTCAATGAAGATATAAGGTACTGAAAATTTCTGGCCCACAATTAATTGAAATACTGTAGTACCAAGGCATTTCTAATCATGAAGCTTGGAGCTGGTTATAATTTTTATATAAAAATTTCAATCAAGATTTCATTAAAAATGTAGAAAAGAAAAAATATATTTCAAAGTGTCTCTATGTTATTTAGTCTCATCCCCCCACCCCACTCCCCTTGGCGTGAAAAATAAAAAAACAGAGTTAAATTTTGTGTGGAAGCTTTGGTATGGAAATAGGTTATTCTTAGTCATACTGCATTTTTTGATCAGCATTGGTAACTTCATCGGATATTCATCCATGATTGTATGTACCTTACACCATTCAAATCCTAGGGCCAAATTCATCTTCCAGCAAAGTCAATACAGGAAATAAAGTTACAGGAGCTCCACACCAGTAATTGACTTGGCTCCTACCCAAATCAAGTGTGAGAGAGATTGTAAAGGCCGACACTCCATGGATACCAATGCTCAACTTCTTCCTTCTGCAAGTTCACTTCATGGTGATCCATCATGTGAGAGCAGATTAACAGACTTCTGTCTTTTGCACACTGTGTATTAAGTTGTACCTAATGGCTCATTCCCTGATTTAGCTAGGGCAATGGAGGATCAGACGAGTGAGAGGAATAGGAGCTGATCTGTCTCACATTCTAATAATACAGAGCATCTGAAATACTAATAGATTTCACAAGCTACAGTCAACATATTGTATGCAATGTTGGGGAAAAGCTAGCTGCAACTAGGTGCCTGACTAAGGTTAAGGGTATCTGCAAAATGTGGTATGTCCACCCATACCACATCTTGCATCTCAAATTGAATGTTGAACTTGAGTTCCATTGTCTAAAACTGCAAAGCTGTAGCAAGCTCATTAAGGGTGGGCTATTACTTTGGTTCTGTGATGAGTAAATGTATGAGGGTTTTCAGAATTATGGGGCTTTTGGAAAGCTGGAGTAGACAAAACCAATGACTACCCATGACTGAGAGACACCTCACCTCCCTCCAAGAAAAAAGGATGGAACAAAGGGAAGAGGATCTAAAATGTCACATCAATTACTAGTCACCCTAATGCTTTTTATTTATTTATATATACATCTGCACTTCTGCAGGCACATGTATAAAGTTTGTAAAACTGCATAAATTATAGGAAAAGCACATGCTCCTAAACAGCAACTCCCCCTTTTCCCTGTTTATATGAAAGCCTGAGAGTAGAGGTGACTGTACCCTAAAGGTCAACAAATCTACTATGGGACCACCTTGGGAATCAAATTCCAGAGTCAAGAGCTCTCTACTAAGAATGCTTTGCAACCAGCTTGTAGACAATTAAATATAGGGACTTCTTGTTCAAGTGCACCAGCTGGCCTGCACTGTCTGGAAGCTCAGGAAAGGAAAAGTGAGAGCCAGGTCTCAAGCCATTTAAAGTTTTGATCAGGCCAGATAGATGCCATGCTACACTGGGAGTGGTGTGCAGTCACTGGCGGATTTACCATGAAACAAACTGTGCAGTGGCAACAAAAGGGGGCCCCAAAATGCAGGAGAAATCTGGCAAATGACTGAACTTAATAAGTGTTGCAAGTCGCGAAGCGGTCCAGGCTTTCTGCATTCTGTGAACTTCTTCTGTGAACTGTGCTCTAAGCATGGTTTTTTGAAATAGTCTAGAAAATAATTTGCTTTGCCATTCTTTTGCTGCCTTGGAAATAGCATAACAGCAACTAAGGGAAATCATCATTTGCCAATCAAAGTCTGCCTGCTTGACCAGTTATCCAATTGAACAAAAGCACCCTCCCCCACACTTGGCAACCATTCCCATGATTTGTCACTAGTATGCAATGGTTCAAAATCCCATTTTTACAGAGCCTGATAAAAACGCAGGATTAACTGCATTAAACCTAATTGGGTGGTCCACAGCCCACTCAGGCCCACCCATGGCTACACCCCTGCTCTTTCAGACATTTTTAATCTGTCTAAAATCAAGGTCAGTTTTTTAGCAATAACGAAGCAGCACTAAGAGTCTGGCAGTCAAAAACGCAAAAAAATGAAGGCGAGGCAAGAAGACGAAGCTAAGCAAAAAGACAGTTTGTCAACTTACTTTAAAAAGCTTGAAATATTGAATAGGGGGAATTCATCAAAAAGTATGGGTGAAGAAACTTCTGAATTATCTTATCACTTGCCAAATTGTGGGAATACCACGACTGCAAAAGTTGAACAAGTGAACTCTGAAGTGACAATGGAACTACAAAATATTGGTAATTTTGTCGAAGTAAGGGAAGAAACCTACCCTGAAGACATTGTATTATGGCCAAAATCTGTTTCATTGGATATGATAAAATATTTCTTAGTAAATAAACCGAAAAACATAGGTAATATGGAAAATTTGAGAAAAGAGTATGAGGTTGGAGGATGAAAGCAATTTAAAGGTCTTCATGAGTCCCATTTTCTGAGGATAAAGAAAAATGGGATGACAGAAATGAGAATTTTGTTGATTGTTTTGGAAACCACTAAGGCAGTCTACTGTTATGTTTGCAAATTATTCCCTGACCACGGTAAAGAAAAACAAACATTAATCAGTGGGCACTCTAATTGGAGAAACATTGCAAGAAATATTGCTGATCATGAAACTTCCAAAGCTCATATTAATGCTATATGTAAGGTCGTTCAAAGGTGTAAATTATCTGGAAGAATTGATTCTGTGTTATCGGGTCAGTTTGAAAAGGAGTGTTCTTATTGGAGGATAGTGCTGAGATTTGTTGTTGCCACGGTCAAACTGCTGTCTTCTTTGGTACTACCTCTGACAGGACATGATGAGTTATTGAGTTATTGATGAGTTATTGTCAAATCGAAAAGGTAATTTTTTAAGCTGCTTTGAATATCTTAGTGAATTTGATGATTTTCTCAAAAAACATTTGAAAAATTATCAGTAAAAATCAACTTTTTAACACACCAAACCTACGATGAATTCATCACTATAATGGCAGAGCAGAGAACTCCATTCAGGTGGACTGAGAAAAGCTTATTACATTTTTTTTAATGAAGCGCTGTTATCCAAAGCACTTTACAATAGTTAGCTAACGGTACAAACAACATTTGGAAAGATCATTAAGTGATCTGCCAAAACCCTCAGCCATTTTCAAGTGGTCTGTGAAAAAAAGTTAGACTACAAAAACAATCAAGGTATCCCACTTTATTTTAATTTACTTCCTATTACGTATAATATAGGAGGAGGATGAAGAAAAAGTAATGAAAAATGGGACCACTGTGTGCAGTGGTACTATTGCAGCAAGTCTGTCACACTATAAAACCCAATGTTTTCTAGTCGTGGGTGCTGTGTAACTACTACTACATCCCTTTTTGTACTTCAGCATGTAGTGTTTGTCCACAAGTATGCTCTCATGCAGAGAGAATACTCCAATCTAGAAGACAGAAAGGTGTTGTGTATTGTTGTACTGTGGCCTGTACCTGAAAAAAAAAGGTCACAGATGTCTAACTGGCAGCAGATGCAAGATGGTGCTTTTGGCCGCTCTTGCCATGACCTACCCTAGAATTAGATGCTATTCCAGAAGCACCTCCATATTGCCAATTTCTTGATAAAGGTTGGGCAAAACCTCATCAAAAAGTTATTGAAACCCTTTCCTGTGTTCTCACAAGAACCTTCCCTTAATATCACTTATACCTTACCCAGGTAAAAATTGCTCACATGCATATCCCAGTTTCAACCAGACTCTTGTTAAGCAGACACATTGTTCATTTAAAGCTTGACAAATAGGAAATGTAGAACTACACACCATCAGGAAAATGATAGCATAATGTCTAAGCTACTGCAGCATTGCCTACCCCAGTCTCAGTACAAAATGGATAGGATGGGATAAGAAAACAGAGCTTGAATGCATCCTTAGGAAGAGAACCATAGGGTCAGGTGAATGGTCAAAACCCAAATTCTTAGATTTGTTACATCTAAGGGTTAGCTTGGACTCCAAGTCTTGGTCCACAAGACAGGAACAAAAAGTTCTGGAATAGGTGCCTTTGCTACACATGAATTAATTTTATGCACAATTTAGAGGGGAAAAAAATCCCAAAACAGTTTTTCCCCCCAGTGACCTGGAGATATAAACTAACAAACCCAGTGGCTGAGAACAACACTCAAACACTAACTTCAGGGGTGGAATTCTATTAATCTTTGTGCATCTCAATGGGAGTTTTCTAACTTCATAAGTGGCATTTTTGGAGGGGTGGAACTTGCATGTTTTAAACCCAATAGCTGAGTGGTTAGGATACTCACCCAGGAAGCTGACAACCCAAGTCCTAGGTCCCTTTGTCTCACTGGCAATTTGAACCTGCTTCTATATGATTTTCAGCACTGTGCATCTTCCCCCACCCACTAATCCTGGGTGTCCAGCCAGCTGCATGTTCAGGACCTGGATGTAAGCATGCATCCAAAATGGTGGCATGTACATAGCCACCAGGTGGATGCCTGCTGAGCATATTCAGTCTACATGCCAACACTTATGTATTCACACTGTAGGGAA